>NC_044401.1:57060706-57365986 GCF_006542625.1 Nomascus leucogenys
CTGTGAATCATAAAAAGCCTAGTAGCAAAACTTTATTGATTAGGAATTTAAGATTTTAAAAATTATATGGGTTATGGTCCATGAGAAGAAAAAAAGTCTTCCAAAATTCCCTATATACATTATCATATTTACCGATAATTCTGGAAACAAGAAGAATTAAGCACAGGATGTCAAGATCTCATCAGTTTTACCAATTCCTCATGATTAATTACCATGGAATGGGAAAGGTAACCTATGAGGGATGCAACTAATAATTTTGAATCTTGAAGACCTGTTTTTCAGAGCCATTTACAAGGTGGATGTGATACATGTTAATTGCCATTATCCCTGATTATAGATTATATAATGGTCTTATCTGAATCCAGGGAGATGTTGTGATTTGCTGTGTTCAACTTTGCAGGCGGATGAAGGCTTGATTGTAGCCCTGTCTTGGTACCACTTTAGGTGGATGGCTCTTGTGTTTGTTAGATGCGTCTCAGTGTAGGTATGAGACAGAGCAGGGACTCCTGTTAGTGGCCTGCAGGCCCCTGCAAGCAGGGAAATCAAGGAAAATCTTGGGCTCCTTAAAGGGAAATTCCATGCACCTAGTTAGCCCTAAGAAGTAAAGGATAAATCTAATTAGCAAGAAGGTAATGATGGCTAAAAATGATAGCCAAGGAAGCTAGAGTCATGCCATGTTTGGTTCCCTGTAGAAACTAAAGTTAACATCTTAACATATATCCCAGAGTTGTTTTTCAGAAACCTAGATCCCCCCCAAATGGATCTGCTGGCACAAAGACCTCAGATAAGAGGGAACTGAGAACTGAACTCTGTACTAAATTTCTTCCTGAGGGTCCTGGAGGAAGTGTACTCATAGGCCAAACTTTAGCATTCTTTTCTACTGACCCTAAATTTTTAGACAAAGCTCAGTTTCCTTAACCAATCACAAATAAGAGGGTCTTTAAATCTACTTATAAGCTGTAAGTACACCTGCCTCAAGATATCCCACCTTTTTAGGCCAAACCAATGTATAATCTTCATGTACTGATTTACTGTTTTGCCTGTAATTTGTGCTTTCCTGAAATTTGCCCCCACCTTTAAAATTCCATCAAGGAGGTCTGGTGTTAAGCCATCAAGGAGGTCTGGTGTTAAGTGCTAGTTGCCCAGTCAATTCCCTTTGCTTGGTGCCCTGTAAATAAATACCCTCCTTTCAGTGTGGTTATTTGGCTTTACTGCGCCGGGCGAGAAGGCCTCAGTTCAGTTCAGTAAAAAGTTGATATTGGGACCCTCATTTTAAGAGAAAAAAGTTGAACAGTTAGGGTGGATTTTTGATAAGACTCTTTTAAACAGAGAAATAGCCCGAAAAATCAGGCTGCAAGCACAGATAAGGAAACTTACACAAATCTCTTGCCCACTCAAATAAAGAAACAAGGCCCAACATAAAAATGCCTTTGTCATTTGTGCCTAAGACATGCCCCTAGCTACACTGATAAAAAAACAAAACCCAACATAGAAACACCTTTGCCCTTTGTATAACCAGCGGGTTTCCAGAAAATAGTCTCTTCTCCTTTTGTGGTCATGTACACGGTGGGCTCAGGTGGGTTCCAGTGGGGACTTTCCTTTCCTTTTCTGGACACACTTTGAACTGAAAGCCAAGTCTCCATGAATCATCACTTCAGCCAAGGTCCCGAGCCACAGTAACAATTCCCCCTACTCCCAGAGGGCCAGGACATCAAAACTGAAGTTAAGGAGCCTCTTTCTTTGGTTTCTTTTTTTTCTTTTTCTTTTCTTTTCTTTCTTTTTTCTCTTCCCTCCCCTCCCCTTCCCTCCTCTCCCCTCCCCTTCCCCTCCCTTCCTTCCTTCTTTTTCTCTCCTTCTTTCCTTTTTCTTTTCCTTTTCCTTTTTTTTTTTTTTTTGAGACAGGGTCTGGCTCTGTCACCTAGGCTGGAGTGCAGTGGCACAATCTCAGCTCAGTGCAACCTCCACTTCCTGGGCTCAAGTGGTCCTCCTATCTCAGCTTCCCAAGTACCTGGGACTACAGGCGTGCACCACCATTCCTAGCTAATTTTTGTATTTTTTGTAGAGACACAATTTTGCTGTGTTCTCCAGGCTGGTCTCAAACTTCTGAGCTCAAGTGATCTGCCTGCCTTGACCTCCCAAATCACTGGGATTACAGGCATGAGACACCGAGCCTGGCCTCCTTTTGTTTCTTTATGAAATATTTTAAATGGTCACAAAATTACAGGGAGTAATAAACTCCCAGGTATCCGTCACCCAGATTTAATGTTTTATCATATTTGCTTAATGTCACCTTCCGTTTATTTCTTTAAATAAATAAAATGGTACAGATAGAGTCATGGCCCACTTCAAAGAGCACTTTCTGGTAACCCTAACCAGATATCAGAAGCAGAATAGTATAAAGTATAGCTCTTTTAACACTGACTGTTGAATTTCAAGGGAAAAATCAAAATATGCATTTTAGAGTACATTCTATGTATGTTTGATACTATGTCAAATATTTTCACATACATTCAGTAGTGTGCTGGTAAACTGGCTTTCAGAGGGAAAAAAATAAAGCCCTGATTTGTAGTGTTTTCTAATTTATGTGGTGTATAAACATACCCACTGTGGCTACTCTTGAGCTACCAACCATTTAACAACTGGCTTGTGAAAATCCTGAATATTTCGCAATGCACATTTGTAAGCCAGTGCGGAGCTGGCTCTAGGGCACAACCCCAAGTATTCACTCATTCAGTAGATACTTATGGGGAATGATTTGTGTGCTGTAAGTGTTGGTAAAATAGTCATCTTTCTTATAAGATGGGCTTTCAAGTGGGCTCTGTAGTCCTGAGAGATTTAGGTGTTACTGCCCCCATTTATGGATGTGGAAACTGAGCCCTTGATAAGTTAAGTCATGCAGAGAAGACTGTTGATATCACACCCATATCCCCTTGGAATTTACCACCCCCAGGCATCCCAGCCTAACTTCCATGTGCCTGTGTCTGGGACTCTCCCTTCAGCTCTCTATGCCCACCAGGACTTGCTGTTCCTATTAATAGCTTGCTTTGCTAGAGAGGCTGGGGAATTAACAAGCCCTGGGAGCCAATGGGAGTTAGTGGGTAGATCTTTCATCTTGTTCACTCATCAAATGAGATAACCCTGAAGTGCATGTCGCACACGGGGTTATCCAGCAGGATTAACCTCACAGAATTAAGTTCCCTTCAAGGGTAACTGATCTGAAAAACACACCTTTTACTAACTGCTGTCCCTTTCTCTCTTCCTGCTCCCTTACCTGTATTTCCAGCAATTGCATTCAAAACACACTACTTGCATTGGAATACTGGCTTTGAGGTCTGCGTCTGGGAGAACCCACATTAAGCCAGGCTCTAGTTTGGTCAGATTCCAGAGCTCTGTTTGCTTTTTTCACCAACTACCCTGCTTCCTTAACGTTCATACTTTGCCTTAATGTTTCTGGTCCCACTGCTTAATGCCACCATTTGGTGGGGCAGGGGCTGGTGGGTATAGCTGGAGGGTGGTATGAAGACAGATCTGTGGCAGCATCCCTCCTTCCCTCATGGGGATTCCTAATCCAACCCAGGGGAAGAATCAGAGTTAGGGTGTGCAGGACACTCCAGCCACATGCCAAATTATTACTAGTCCAAGCATTTGGGCTGAATCTGGCCTTCTTGTCTGCTGGATTGAGCTGGCCTGAAAAATCAAGCAGGGTGATTAGTCATAATTGACTTCTCACCTGTAAACCTAGAGCCCAGAGTTAACTCAATGAGGCTGGCGTGTTCTCACCCCTACCATCACCCTGACCCACTTTTTTCCCTCTCAGCACCACTTGGCAATCCAGGGCCCAAAGTTCCTCCTAAACAGAAGGCTTCCCAAGCCTAACAGCCCTTTCCTAAGTTTTACTATTCCAAAGCTGCTTTGTCTGTCATATAATCTTGAAGCAGGGCCTACCTCTCCCCTATGACACTTTTTAGTCTTTTAATTTTCTCTTATTTCCGTGCCCTCCAACAGACAGAAAGTCCAGGAGGAAGAACTATATCTGTCTGTTTTACCTCTTCAGGGATCTTTAACATCTGACCTGGAGTCTGGTACTTAACGAATGCTCAATAAATACTTCTTGAATAAATACATAGAACAGAAAAAAAGTGAAGAATAACTTTGCTTGTTCTTGAGTTCAGGGTGAACCCCAAATGATGACTCCACTCACTTTCTTGGTCTTTATATCTCCCTGTGATGTCCTGCCCTTGGGTGCTCTTTGAGCATCAAAGAGCATCAGCCTAGCATGCTGTGTCAGAGAGGGGATTCTGGAGTCAAAATGCCTGGGTTCAAATTCCCGCTATGCCATTCATGAATTGTGTGATCTTGGGTGCTGAATCTGTGTTCCTCAATTTTATCATTTGCAAAATAAGGAAAAGAGTGCCTAACTCAAAGTGTGGTTTTGAAGAGTAAAAGCTTTAATGTAAGCAAAGTGCTTACAGCAGATACTGACACATAGCACAGGTTGAACATCCTTAATCTGAAAATATAAAATCTGAAATGCTCCAAAATCAGACACTTTTTGAGCAGTGACATATCACTCAAAAGTCATGATCAAACGGTTTTAGAGTACCAGACTACGGATGCTTAACTCTAAGTACAATGCAAATATTTCAAACTCTGAAAATATCTGAAACCCAAAACACTTCTGGTCCCACATATTTCAGATAAGGGCTACTCAACGTATAGTGACAACAACACAGACATAGTGTTCATTCAAGAGCAAGTACTGAGTTAACATTTAATTATCATAACCTTTAAAAAATTAAAACAGTCAATTGTGCATTTCGTCGTAGGAAATCCCTTATGCTTTTGGATAAATTTCAAGCTCTGACCCTAGCAACATGAGCTGTCCCTAGGATCCTCTTAGCTTCCTCTAGTATCCCTCTAAGCTCCAGGTGCAGGGCTGCTTTCCTCTTCCTCCAACATGGCAGAGTTTTTCAGCTTCTGGGCCTTGGTCCGTGCTGTTTCCTCCAGTACCCTCATCCTCACCTCCAGGAACTGGTTCCTTCTCACCCCCAGGAGTCACCTCTTCCACGAGACCACCTCTGATCTAAGCAAGCTCAGTCCCAGCCCTCTATTTCAGGAGCACTTATTAGAAGGAAGAATTATCTAATTGAACTGTTTAATTTCTCTCTCCCATCAAAAACCCAGCTCTCTAAGTACACTGAATCCCTTACCCAGGTACTGAGTAGGTGTCAATAAAAATGTTGAATGAACATTATGGCTGGGCATTAGGTGGCAGATTCCAAGGCTTGCCTTTGGACCCCCATGTCACTCTTGTGTAGCCACCCAGCCCCCTCTCACCCCCTTGTCTGGCTGCATGGCCCTGACCTTACCCTCTCCAGCTAGTGTTCCACATGGAGCATAAGCCTGGAGCCCTGGCTGCAGATCTCAATTCCTTGCAGCCTCCTGGTTCTTTAGGGTCCTGTTACTCTCTTACTCCAAACCCTTTAAAGGCTTCCTATCCCACTTACCATAAAATGACAAGCACCCACATAATCATATATCTTTCTGTTTCTCTCTTGTTCACTGTGCTCCAACCAAAACGACCTTCTTTTGTTTCTCAAATCTGCCAAACCTGCCCCATCTCAGGGCCTTTGAACTCCCTGCTCCTTTTGGCCTGGAATGTATGTGTCTCACCTCATGCTCCACAGGCTCTTCCTCTTAAGTTATCTTTCAGTTCAATGAAACCTGCTGACCCACCATATAACATGGTACCCAGAGTTACTAATGTTAATCTATGCTATTAGCTGTTTTTTCTCTTTATAATTCTTACCACCACAGTTGACCCTGGAACAATGTGGGGATTACGGGTACTGATCTCTCGAACAATAAAAAATCCGAGTGACTTTTGATTCTCTGAACTTGACTACTAATAGCCTACTATTGACTGGAAGCTTTACTAATAACATAAATAGTTGAACACATATTTTGTATGTTATATGTATTATATACTGTATTTTTATATTAATCTAAAGAAGAGAAAATGTTGTTAAGAAAATCATCAGGAAGAGAAAATATATTTACTATTCCTTAAGTGGGTGTGGATCATCATAAAAGCCTTCAACCTCATTGTCTTCATATTGAGAAGGCTGCGGAAGAGAAGGAAGAGCAGGTGTTGGTCTTGCTGTCTCTTGGGTGGCAGAGGTGAAAGAAAATGTGCTTATTAGTGGACCTGTGCAGTTCAAAACCATTTTGTTTAAGGGTCAACTGTGTTTGAAATCATTCTTCTAAAAAAATCTGCCTGTCTCCATTTCTACCTGTTTCTTGTGTTAGAATGTAGCCTTGTTAGAGTGGAGAAGTTTACCTCTCTTCTTATCCATTGTTATATTCATGTGCCTGATGCAGTGCATGGCACAGAATCAGCATTTAATAATATTTGCTGAATGAATAAATGACAGAAGGAATGAATGAATTCCCTTTTCTCTTCCTCCCTGGGACACAATGTCTCTCCCCAGAACTGTTGTTTGCTGAGTAGAGTTTGAGGTCCCCTAGATGGGGATCTAGGCCCACAGACCCAGATACTCCTGATAAAGATGCTGCCACCACATTCTTGTTCAGGGACCCTCACTGACTTTTGCTTCCCTCCCTTCCTCTCCTTTCTTGGATGGTGTCCTGATGCTGCAGTGTCTCTCCTTAGTCCTCTGAACAAGCAATTTCAAGAGGCAACCCAGAATGGCTTGAGACATTGGGAGATGCAGGTTCAAATCCAGCCTCTTTCACTTATGAATTCTGTGGCCTTGAACCAAGTCACTTTGTTTCTCTGGGACTCAGCTTCCTTCACTGAAAATTGACACTGTGGTGAGAAATAACAAATAGCTACTGTCATACAGTGGCACCATGAGGATTAAATAAGATAATATATCAAAATGTTCTAGAACAACAGTAAATGCATGAAACAGTATTGGCACTCTGGAAGTCAGCTACACGTTCAGTTTGACTTGTCCTCAAGTTCCTACATCATTTCTGCACCAGGAACTCTTGCCCTCTCTGATACCACACCCTTGTCCCAGCCAAGCCCCCATACTTGGGCTGACCAATGATTAAATGGCCATGCAGCATTTTGAGTAATATCCGTAGAGTGTGCAAAAACTGTAAACAAAGAAGCAGTTTGATAATGGGACTTAGAGCTATAGTTCTGTGTGTTAACTCATGAAAACACCTCAGAATTTCCTCTCATGGCCTCCCTAGTGGGGAGTCGGGGAGAGATGCTGATCAATCAGTACCATCACAGAAGGCTGACATTGCATAGTGCCACCCCATGTCTGGTGATGCATGTTGAGTTTCTGCAGAAACGTCCTAATATGATTATAATATTTGCTTTCTGAAAACCTGCAGAAGGGAAAAGAACCCCTTCATACTTAGTAACAAGGCAACAAGTCAAATAGTAAACATGGGTCTATTTATTTAGCAACCAGGCCACAGGGAAGCTGAGACGTCTTGACACCTAGTCTCAGTCTTTTTCTAGAACTGAGAATGCAGACCCACACCCCTGGAATACTGGGTCTCAGTTACTACCTTGAGTTTTGTGGAATGTTAAGTTCCAGCCCCCTTGCCTTCTCTGTTCTGATGTAATCACTGTATATGCTTATCCAACAATTCCAGGTTCTGCTACTAACTGCCTTTACTCACAATGTGGCCCTCACATCATTTAAAGTAAGTTTCCTACCACTCGTTTTTCTAGAAAGACCTTGAATGTATGTTAGAGACCCCTTTCAGGAGATGGAAGCAGGTATAGGAAAACAAAATAATATAATATGCAGGTGTAGGCCTTAGGATTTGTGAAGATGATAAGTGGTTATTACTTAGTGCATCTCTATTCATTAAGTTGAGATAAAATCCAGAAGTAAGTAAGCTATTGTTTAGAAACTAATAATGGCTCATCTTCCATACAGGATAAAATATTTGGAGAAGCTTGAGAGCATTTAGTAAAGCCATTTGCCTGTCACTGGTATCCCTTTAATTCCTTGGTTATGAAGTGATGTCTTTTCAAATAGCCGATGAAAAGAAATTAGAAAGAGACAAAGATGCACAGTATAAATGAGAAATAAATCACACACATTCTGGAAACACAACTTAGTTGAGAATATCACTGTTCTATGCTAATGACTTTATTATGGGTAAAAAGCTTTATGATTGAATACAAAGGACAGTCCTAAGTCATCACTGAATGTGAAAGTCTACTTCCTTTGCTGCCTCCAATGAATTTAAAAAATATTCTACATCATGATGGAAAACCTTTTATTATGGTAAACAGTTCATGCTAATGCATCATCAAACAAGGAAGTACATAAATTTCAAGTTTCAAAAATGGGTAATCGCAAAAATTTTCTTCTGGTTGCTTGCCCCATCTTGATGGATGGTCGTTCTTCAAAACTGTAACTTCCATTGTTGAGTTGGTTATTTTATTGTGGATTTCCTAAGTTCTATAGACGTGTATGTGTAGGAACATTGCTGTACTAGTTATTTATTATTGTTTAATAAGTTACTCCCTCCAAATTAGTGACTTAAACTAACCCATAGTCATTATCTCACAGTTTCTGTGCATCAAGAATCTAGGCATGGCTTAGCTGAGTTCTCTGGCCCCTAACAAGGCCTAATCAAGGTGCTGGCTGGGCTGCAGTCTCATCTTCAGACTTGACTGGGGATGGATCTGCTTCTAAGTTTACTCAAGAGATTTTTGTCAGGATTCCATTCTTCTTGGGCTTTTAACAGAATGCCTGAGTTCTTCACTGGCTGCTGGCCAGAGGCCTCCTTTAGTTCTCTGCCACATGGGCCTCTCCATAGGATCATTTGCAACATGTAGCTGGCATCGTCAGAGAGGGCAGTCAAGATGACAAGATAGGGAATGTAAGCAAGATGAAAGACAGTCTTTTGATACTTAATCTTGGAAAAGGCATCCCAGTACTTTTGCCACACTCTATTTGTTTGAATCAAGTCACTAGATCCATCCACACACACAGGGAAGGAATTACCCAAGGACATGACTACCAGGATCCAGGGCTCATTGAAAGCCAACTGACAGGCTGCCTGCCACAAATGCCAGGGATAATAATCTAAAAGCATTTTGAATCTATGATGTTTTTCTAGATGTAAAGCAACATTAAACCCCACAGTGATAGGCAATATATCATGATGTTTTATTACATAGAGTACAGACTGGGGCTTAAATTCCAACTCTGCAAAACACTAACTGTAAGAACTTGGTTAAGTTATTTAATTTCTATTTGTAAAATGGAGATAATTTCTAACTCACAGGGAAGGACAATATAAGTTTTTCTCATATTGCTTATTGCATAGTTTGTAGTTAGTAGCAGTAATAGCTGTATTTTGTGTGACCTATGTAGAACATAGGCAAACAAAAACAACAACAAAAAGAGGCAATGATTAAATCCATGGAAATAAAATAATTATAAAAGGAAAGCAGTGAATCCACAGAGTACTACATGGACTAACTCTGAACAGTACTTACATAGCCATACCACTGAATATTGGTTTAACCAAGAAATGCAATATAACTATTCCAGAATGATACAGACAGGGACAGTGTGCATGTGTGTATTTTGTGGGAACCATGTAAAAAAGTCAAATCTTCAAATCTTCATTATTCTTTCTTTCTTTTTTTTTTTTTTTTTTGAAACAGAGTCTTACTCTGTTGCCCAGGCTGGACTGCAGTGGCACAATCTGGGCTCACTGCAACCTCCACCTCCCAGGTTCAAGTGATTCTCGCACCTCAGCCTCTCAAGTAGCTGGGACTACAGGTGTGCAGCACCACACCCAGCAAATTTTTGTATTTTTAGTAGAGACAGTTTTCACCATATTGACCAGACTGGTCTCGAACTCCCAACCTCAGTTGATCCACCCGCCTCAGCCTCCCACTATGCTGGGATTACAGCCATGAGGCACCATGCCTGGACTCATTTTTCATAATACAAAATAATAGAAGAAAACTGTGAAATCAATAAATAGCAGATAAGTTTTTATATTAAAATGTGGAAGTAACTTGTAGAAGTTCCAAGTGGTTTTCTCTAGGGAATGGATATCAGAGGTAGGAAGGGTTGGGTAGAGAAAATTTCTTTGAATTTTGTGCTACTTTAATTTTTAAACATTTTTTAAGCATTACTTTCGTAAAAAATTAAATTAAATTAGGAAATAAACATAGATATTTAAAACATTTTCAAAAGAAGATTAAACCATGATCCCATCTTTCAAATATAACAATTTCATTTTACAAATTACTTTCCAAACTTTCTTCATATATCTTTATATTATTACATATTTGCAGTCATATCATTTGTTATTCTGATTTTATAGTTTTCATTAATTAATTCAGCTTATTGTTTTTATGTTTAGTGTTACAAATTGTCTGGATGGATCACAATTAACTTACTTGTTTCTCCATTATTAAATATTTCAATGGCTTCCTGTTTGGGATGATAAGTAATATATTCATTGTTCACATGACTGCTTTTTGTTTGTTTGCATATTTGTTTTTCTTCTCTTGAAGTATTTATTCCAATAGTGGAATTACTACATCAAAATGAATATCATATTATGTTTTCACTATGTATTATGTTCCAAAAATGTTGTTTGGAGGTAAAATATTATCAGTAGTTGAGGAGTTTAGTCTATCTCAAGAAATCTGAAGCAGCTTCAACCTAGCAACCTGGTATCTCAGAAGAAAAATACGTAATAACTAGATTGCCAGTCCATTTGATGTGGAATGGAACATTAATTCATAATTATTAGTATTAATATTTGCTAACTTGATAGTATAAAATCATACTTTGAAATTACTTGAGTTTGCATTTTTTGTTTGGTCAGAAGGGCAACAATGACCTCACATATTTTCTTTCAAGAGAGTTGCTTATAGTCATTGACTTGTTCATTTAAAAAAAGGATTTTGTGAATTTCCATGAATATCTACTTGATGAAAATAATGTCAAAATCTTTTTTGTAGACCCTTCATGTTACTTGACTAAACTCAGAAGTGCATAAACGAGTGCGCTCACAAGCCAAAGGGAATCATGTCCATCATAAGTTGCCATGAATGGTACCTCAGGGTTATGGAGTGTGCAACCTCTGCTACTGTGTGTGGCAGATCTGTTCACTTGCTGTTCATTGACACATCTTACCCACAGAGCAAAATATATAAAATGAGCATTGTAGCTGCATCCTCTCCATGAGGAAAGAAAAGTCATGAAGCTTTGTACAAATAGATGTAGCAAGGGAATACAGTTGGAAAATTAACTGTTTTATTTATTCTTTTCTTGTATGCTTCTCTTGAAAGAATAAGAGGCATGCTTTCTTTCTTCTTTCCAAGAGCTTCCCAGGGGAAAGTTAAATTAAATATTCTTCTGCCTGAGAAAGTGGGAGCTAAAAGTAGTTTTAAAGCCTCATTTTAGGAGAAATTTAATTTCTAAGATGAAGGCAGAGAAACATGAAATTGGCCAGTCCCTAGGTCAACATAGTCCATTGTTCCACACCCATGCAGCACCCAAGGAGTGGGAAGGTCTTCTAAGATGAGGAGTGATTGTAAACTCTGCAGCATCAAATGTCCAGTAGCTAAGCTGAACATAAGATATCTGAATGCTGGGGGCGTCTGAGGCTTCTAACTTTGAATAGACCAAATGGCCTTGAACAGTAAATGATTCAATGGGACTATGGTACAGTGAAGACCAAAAAACCTTTCTCAAATTTCTTATACTGAATTAACCTCCTTGGGAGTTCTGCACTTCCTATGAGAGGGAGGGAATCCCACTGATGGACAATATTGGATCTCTTGTTAACCCCTAGCAAGTAGAATTCCAAGCTGGGTTTACATTTTTGGGGGAACATTTTTTTCATGGTATTTGTTGTAAAAAATAACCAACCAATCAAACAAGCAAACAAAAACAACCTTCCATTTTACTGAGCTGTCTTAGAGAGGCATACATCAATCCAGAGGTAAGTATGAAAAAGGAATACAGAGCCAGAACCAGAATGTTAGCTATAGAAGTACAAGGGCCATGCCTCTCTTGTTGTCTGCTCTGATACACTTATTGAATTTATGCAACACTATTTGAGACATTGAGTTCCAAAAGAGAGGACTCTTCATGTAACCGTCTAAGACAATGGCCATGCTCAGTGTGTTCTAAAATATACAAAAATGCTACAAGAGTCCATTATTGGCCAGAAATGTGTGGATCAGAGAGTGGAGAGGGGTCTAGAGGTAGTTATAGGTTCAGAACTGGGGTTACTCTGTGCTTGTCTTAGAACTTTTTTGCCATTTTGCACCCTCACCCCCTAGTGTATACATACAAAGCAACTTCTTAGCTGCCATTACAAAAGATGGAAGTTGGACTTATTTCTAAAGCTTCCTTTGTTGCCTCCAACCTTTTATGGCCTCCTTCCAAGTTGCCTGAGCTACTCCTTACCCCAGCCATCTGCTGCAATGAGGCAGTTTCAAATTCAGTTTATAAGTTGGTGTAAAATACCATCTACTCTGTCAAAGAACATTGAAAGTCTAAGCAATTCTTTTTTTTTTTTTTTTTTTTTTCTTGAGACGGAGTCTTGCTCTGTCGCCCAGGCTGGAGTGTAGTGGCGCAATCTCGGCTCACTGCAAGCTCCGCCTCCCAGGTTCACGCCATTCTCCTGCCTCAGCCTCTCCAAGTAGCTGGGACTACAGGCGCCCGCCACCACGCCCGGCTAATTTTTTGCATTTTTAGTAGAGACGGGGTTTCACCATGGTCTCGATCTCCTGACCTCGTGATCCACCCGCCTCGGCCTCCCAAAGTGCTGGGATTACAAGCGTGAGCCACCGCGCCCGGCAATTCTTTGGTGCATTCTGTTACAGCTCCTGGCCAACATGCGTTATTAAAGTCAATTAATGTGTTTCTTCTAGGTGATATAGATAACATAGTTATTAAGAGCAGAGCCCTGGAATAAACTGAGTCAGATCTGAGCTGTGCAACTAATGATCCGTATAACTTTGAACATGTAACTAAATTTCTCTGAGTCTCAGTTTCATGTTAGTAAAATAGGAATAAAGTGGTCACTAAAACACTTAGCAAAGCTCTTAGAACATGGTAAGCCCACAATCAAATGTATACTATTAGCATTTCCCTTCATGATCACATTTTTTTTTGCTGTTTCTCACCTGTAAATACATGGTTATGGCTCAGCCCTCCTTACCCCTTGTCTTCGAAGCTCAGTCTTTAAGAAAGGAAATGTATGTGCAAAAAGAGAGTGGAATTTAAAAATGAAACAAAACAAAACAAAAAAACCAAGGTGTAAGTCGTAAGTTATTTGCTGAATGAAAAAATAGAGTGTTTCTAAAACCTTTCTACATCTAAATGTGGTTCCAGCATCACAACTCCAGGCATGCAGTTCCCCATGGCTTTTGCTCACAACTCTTAGCTCTTATGAGCTATTGACTTGAGCTCAATTTGGTTTCCAGGGTGTGGTTTGTACGTATGATATACAGCCTGCAAGAAACATAGAGCTAGTTTTGTTTTAGGAAATGAAGATTAATAACCACCAGCTGGGCCATTAATAACTTTGGTTGTGTGGGACAAAAACAAATTCTTAGATAAATTTGTTATCCCATAAATATTGGTGAAGCAGTAAACTTCTAAGTCCAAATTAGTTAAGTTTCTAAGGCCATAAAACACTTTTACTTCTGCCTTTCTCTTTCCAAAATATCCAGCTGGGACCTTTCTCATGTGTTCAAAGAACAATATCTACTTTTTTTCTTTTAAAAGCAATTTGATTCTTATAGTAACTGTAGAGGATAGATTGGTATGAATGCTCTCCTTATTTGAGAAATCAGCATAAACTGGTGATCGCATTTGTATCAGGAACTTAGCCTTTTTCATGTCTGGGTACTCTCCTGGGGTAAAATGTTTTCACTATGCATTTTCAGTGTGATTTTCTCCTTTACATTCAGATGTGGATTTAGTCAGGAAATGTTGCCTTTTCTGTATTCAAAAGTGAAAAACAATTGCTTTTGCCTAGTGCTTTATATTTTGCAAATTATTTCCCATATTTTATTCTTTGTCCTAAAACCACTCTTTACAATAGATATTATCCTTGGATAAGAAAAATAAGGTTTAAAGGTGTTAGGTCACCTGCTGACGGTTGACAGTAACAGGAAGGGGTAGAGCTGAAAGTCAGTTTCAGATCTCAGCGCTCCAAATCTTGTGCTGTTTTTCATAATAATAGAGAAGGGAATGCCTTAAGTGACAAAGACTAATTCCATCCTCTAACGATTGGGCAGTGGGTTACTCCTCACAGAAGATGGCTCCAGTATCTTTTCTGTGCTTGAGTTTTCTCATGGCATTTCCTTCCCCTTGCAGTATTCTTTTCCTCCTTCCACTGTTTTCTAGAAACAATTGTTATCAATCATTTTCTTAGTTTGGGCTCCCCTCAAAACAGACATTGAGATAAAGTTTAGGATGCAAGATTTTTATTTGGAAGATGATTTCAGGTATCATACAGAGAGAAAAAGACAGAAGAGAGAGGAAGAACAATGAGTGAGTTAATGCTGACAATCAGGACCCGATTCCATCAGGTATGCTCTGTGAAACCCACCTCAGAATGGCCCCACTGAAGGAAAGCTAACTCTTACCCCTAGTGGCTGAAGTTTGTTTCTGGGGACATTAACTATCCATTCTGGGATGCGTATGGGATGAATATACTCCTGTGGCCAGAGAATGTTCCCAGATATGTGGGCAGTTGAGATAGAAAGACATCAGCAGGTATTATCATTGTCCCCTGAAGCTGCAGTTGTCACGTCTGCCAGGGGAGCAAAGACAGAATGTTGGACGTGTGCACCAATAGTGTGTGATGTATGCGTTTATTTTTATTGTGAATTCAAGCCATTGGATCACCTCTCTTTCAAGACGTTTGGAATCCTCTCTCAAATCTCTTGATTGCAAGTGACAGAAAATCAAACCCAAACTGGCTCTTAACCACAGAAAGGAATTTACTGGATCAGGTAGAAGAAAAGTCCAGAAGAAACTCTGGCTTTAGGGGCTGAGCTACGCAGGGGCTGTGGCAAGTCGTTTCCATTTCCACTGTGAGGTAGCACTATTTTGAGAAAGGCTCTTTACTGATAGGCCAAAAGTGGCTGCCAGCAACACGTGGCTCTATATCCTCCTAGGTTCAAATACAATAGAAGAATGAATGCTTTTGTTTAGAATGTCCAGCCAAAGTTCTAAACTTCATTCCGATTAGACAGCCTAGGTCACATGCCAACCTTTGAACAAATCACCATGGCCCAGGGACTGTGATGCACCAATTGTTTTAGGCCTGCCTCATATATTGCAATTTGGGTCCAGATTCTGTGGGCTAAAACTGGGGAGAAGTGGATCCCCGAATGAAAGTTGAAGTTGTCTCCTACAGAAGGGACAATAGATGTTGTGAATCCAAAACATAAATATCTAGTATGATCACCCAGGGGAATTGTATTTCAATATTTATCTTTAACCATCATCTCTTGAAAAGGTTTTAGACGTCAGGAGGCAAAAGTGAGATAGGGCTACTGTATAGCCCAAGGAATGGAGGGCCTTGTCTCATACATGAATTTCTTGGCTTTTTTTTGGCCCATCTGTTGTCCTTGTATGTGTGTGCAGAAAATCCCAAACCTAGTCTGAAACTCTGCAATTCAGATAAAATTCAGAAATAATTTTCTGAACATATACTATGTGCAACGTGTACGTCCTCTGCCATCGGTTTCTCCCACTGGCAACTTCTCTAACCCTAGGTTTCTACCCTTTATTCTCTGCTCTGGGTGGGTCAAATAATGCCTGTAGTATTTATCTGCCCCAAGAGAATATTAGCAGAGAGTGCAATGTTTTTCATGTATGTATTCATTAGTCCTTTTGTCAGTCCAGCTGTCTATTCAATTATCATTTATTGAATGCCTTCCTTGTGCTGCAAAAGAGGCCAAGACCAATCAGAAAAAAATATTTTGCCTTCAAGGGGCTGAAAATTTAGAATTAGATTGCTGTGGTTTGAATGTGTTCCCCAAAAGTTCATGTGTTGAAAATTTGATCGCTCTTCCTTCATGAATAAATTAATGTTGGCTCTGCCGTCAAGAATAGATTAATAGATTAATGAGGGCTCTGCTCTCATGCATAAATTAATGTCACTACCATGGGAGTGGGTTTGTCATCTCAGGAGTGGCTTTGTTATAAAAGTGAGCTCTCCCTGGCTCTCTTGCTCTTGCCCTCTTGCCATGTGATACCCTCTGCAGTGTTATGACACAGCAAAAAGGCTTTTACCAGATTCAGGTGCCATGCTTTTGGACTACCCAGCTCCATAATCAGGAGATAAATAACCTTTTTCTTTATAAATTATCCAGTCTATGGTATTCTGTTATAGTAACAGAAAATAGACTAAGACCAAAAACTGGTACCAAAAGGGGGCTATTGCTATAGCAAATACCTGAAAATGTGAAAGCATCTTTGGACCTGGGTAGGGATAATGGGTACAGCCTGGAAGAATTTGAAGGAGCAAGCTAGAAAAAGGCCTGCATTGCCATGGTCAGAGCATTAAGGGTGATTCTGGTGAGGATTTGGAAGAAACGACTAGAGAAAGTCCAGAACTTCTTAGTGATTACCTAAGTGTTTACCATCAGAATGTTGGGTAGGGGCAGGGCACGGTGGCTCATGCCTGTAATTCTAGCATTTTGGTAGGCCAAGGTGGGGAGATCACCTGAGGTCAGGAGTTCGAGACCAGTCTGGCTAAAGTGACGAAACCCCACCTCTACTAAAAATACAAAAATTAGCCAAGCATGGTGGCGCTCACCTGTAATTCCAGCCACTCAGGAGGCTAAGACATGAGAGTTGCTTGAACCCAGGAGACAGAAGTTGCAGTGAGCTGAGATCGCACCATTGCACTCCAGCCTGAGTGACGGAGCGAGACTCTGTCTCAAAAAAAAAAAAAAAAAAGAATGTTGGTAGGAATATGGACAGTAAAGGCCATTCCAATGAGGTCTCAAATAGAACCAAAAACAAGTATTGGAAATTAGAGCAAAGGCCACCCTTGTTATAAAGTGAAATGACCTTGGCTGAACTGTGGTACATGCTTGAAGGCTTTATCAAAGGCAGAATTTAAGTGTGATGAACCAGAATATCTGGTGGAATAAATATCTAAGCAACAAAGCATTTGGGTGCTACATGGCTATTTTTAACTGCTTACAGTAAAACGAGAGTGTAAACTAAAAATAAAATTTTAAGTCCCTAGACCAACTGAACAGACCCCCTCTTGGCAAAGGGGACCACAGAGAAACCTTAAAAACGGAGTTCTTGGCCGTGATGGGACCAGAGATTAGACACGACTCATTATACCCCCTCTCTTTTGCATTTTAGACACAACAGCCGACCTGCATTAATGTTAAAATAGAGATCATAAGGCTGACAAAATGGACTAATTGCAGCAATAAAATATCAAATTATAAACAGGACCTAAGGTCATGCCAGATAAGGGTTAAGTCACTGGCCTCTACACTTAAAGAAGAAACTATGTTCTTTTGTTTTGTTTTGTATCAGAATCATTTTTTTTATTTTTATACTTTAAGTTCTAGGGTACATGCGCACAACATGCAGGCTTGTTACATATGTATACATGTGCCATGTTGGTGTGCTGTACCCATTAACTCATGTTCTTATTGCCACAAGGGTTTTCTTTCTCTCTAGCAGCTAAACAAGCACTGACCTCAAGATAAGGAATGTTAAAATAATTGCAGCATATCTATTGTCAGGTGCTAACTGACCTCGGTTCCACATGCCATAACTGCAGCCTTGATTGGACAAGAGACTGATATCAGGAACTTTCTCCTAGTAAGAAGACCACCAACCATGAACTCTTTCTGGCCAGTCTACAGAGGCTGCCTATTTGAGTGCTTTTGTGTCCCTGCTTCACCTTTTGATGTATAGACCCTAATTTTAATGCATCTAAATGTTGTTTCCACCCCAAAGTGAACATGGATCACATGTAACATGCATGTTTGCTTATAATAAATGTGCAAGACCCCCTTTCATGAATATTCACAGATTCTCCTATACCCTGTTGAATATATTTAACCAACCCATTCAGCATAAATTCTTGTCTTATTCCTACCTCCCTGGAAGTGCCTGGCTCTTGTCTTTGCTGAAGGCTACATTTCCCAGCCTGAGGGACAGGCACTTTGCAGGCTGTAACTCTTTATAACAGAAAGTCCTTTTCCAAATGTATGGATTGTGTGACTTTTATGTTAACAAGAGGAAAGAGATGATTTAAAGATACAATTTATAATTAAAAGGGAAGGACAGTGGAAAGATATGGAAAATTTGCAGTCTGGCCATGTGGAGAATGAAATAACTTTTTCAGCAGAGGAAAGCAAGTGTGTGACCAAGCCACATGATTGATAAGGAAATTAATATGGATAGAACTAAGCCAGAGGCTATTCATATGAATGATGGGAGAAAAATCCAGAAGGCATTAATGAGATCTTTCAGGCTGCTTCTCCCATCACAGGCCCGGAGCTCTAGGAGGGCAGAATAGTTTCAGGAGATGGGCCACTGTCCAGGGCCACCTAAGGTCTCTGCTCTCTGCATTCTGGTGAAGCACATCTTGGCCAGCCCCCGCTGTGGCTCAAGTGACCCCACATGGTACTCAGCCAGAATCTTTGGAAGCTATAAGTTGTAAGCCTTGGCAGTGTCCACGTGGTTCTAATTCTGCAGGTGTACAAATGCAAAAGTGGTGGGGACAGGATTTCCTCCACTTGAATTTCAAAGGATGTCTCCAATAGCAGAGGGCTCAGGCAGAGACTTGCCATAGTGGCAGAGCCACCATAGAGAGCCCCTAGAAGGGCAATGCTGAATGGAAATGTGGGGTCAGAGCTGAAGCCAACACAGAGACCCCCCACTAGGGCAATGCCAAGTGGAGCCACAATGGCAGGGCCAACCTCAATACTCAAGAACTGTAGAGTTACCTGTGTGCAGTGCCAGCCTGGAAAAACTGCAGGCATGTAACTCCAACCTGTGAGAACCACTGCCTAGTCTGAGCTCAGCAAAACCGTAGGGGCAGTGCTGCTCAAAGCTTTGGTACAGGGCCTAAATCCCTCAGTGTAACTAGGAGGCAGCCCATGGAGTGAAAGATTATCTGAAGCTTTAAGGTTTAAAATTATTTGTTTCTCTTGGATTTAGGACTTACCTGGGACCAGTTACTCCTCTTTTCTGGCCTCTTTTCCCCTTTTGGAATGAGAATATCTGCCTCATTACTGTCCCATTTTGTATTTTGGAAGTAAATAACATGTTTGGATTTCACAGGCTCACAGCTGAGGGGAATTTGCTATGGTATAAATCACACCTTGAATCTCACTCATATCTGATTTAAATAAGACTCTGGACATTGGACTTTTGAATTGGTGATGAAATGAGTTAAGACGTTGGGGATCTTGAGATGGAATTGATGTATTTTGAATGTGAGATGGACATAAAGTTGAGGGGCCAGGAATGAAATCATATAGTTAAATACGTCTTCCAAAAGTTCATGTGTTAGAGACTTAACCCCTCTGCCTTCATGAATGGATAGTGTTGCAATCACTGGAGTGGGTTGGTTATTGGGTAATGGCTTTGTTATAAAAGTGAGCTGTCTCTGGCTCTCTTGCTCTTGCCATCTCACCATGTGATCCCCTCTGTCAGTGATGTTGTGATGCAGCAAGAAGGCCTTCACCGGATGCCATGCCATGGTCTTGGACTTCCAGAATCATAAGATAAATAACATTTTTTCCTTTATATATTATACCAAGTCTGTGGTATTCTGTTATAGAAACAGAAAACAAACTAAAACAGAGATCTAGTAAAAGAAGTAAGACATGAGACATATAAAGAAGATCTCTCATTTGAGACAGAATTGACCAATGTCATTAGTCACAAATAGGTAAATACCAGTAAGCTCAGAAACAGAAATGATCCCTGATATCTGGGTTGAAATGAAGATGAAATCTGATGGAGGAGGGAGGATAATTAAATTAGTGCTTCTGTTTTAGAGAACTAAAAATGCAAAGCATGATTGAAATTTTTATTCCAGTAAGTTAAATATATGTATTTAATGTGGCAACTATTGAAATTCCGGTTATTCCAGATTATGGCTAATGTCTAACCTTGCCCTCTAAGAGTGTGCTTTTCCCGTGTTACCAAAGTGAAAATATCTAATTTAGCTCTTATTTTGCCTTATTTGGTACCAGCAGGACCAATGTCAATTTTTATCCTCTAGCAAGAACTTGATGCATTGCACATGAATGAATTAGTTAAATGATGTAGCCTGTGGAATGGCTGCATTCCTGCCCATTCTGGAACCAATTAAACATAACATTGAGGTAGAAATAAGATTACATTTTAAGATTTAGACTTAAGAGCCAAAAAATTGAGTTTTTCAAAACAAATCATATCATTAAACCATACACCCTTCTGGAGCAGGGACTGTGACTTATTCCTTTATGTTCCTACCCCTAATCCTGATTCAAGGCCTGACACATAATGGGTGTTTAGTGAAGGCATGTTGGATTAATTCCTTTTCTCTCTTTGGAGATGCACCACTACTGCAGAACCATTTGCACCATCAAGTACATCTACCCTCCTGTGAACTCTTGGAGGTTAGGACTAAGATTTACTGCTCTTTTCTTTATTGCACTCATGTGCAATGTCTTGCACATGGAAGCTTCAAATTGTTTATGGACTTGAACTGCCAAATATAACTTTCAACGTTGCCTAAGTATGAACTAGAGATCTCAAAGAGGGTCTCAAATCTTGGTAATTTGGGGCATTGGGCATTCTGTCTCCCAAATGAATACTTTTCAAGTGAGCCTCAGTTTACCTGAACCATAAAAATAAAAGGTGGGCAAAAGGAAGGCAACATCTACCAATTTTATATAACTATTTTAAGGATAGCAAGAAATACCATGTGTAAGTAGCTAGCAGAGTGCCTGGTACATAGTAGGAGTTCAATAAATGTCAGGTGGATCTATTAACATGGACAAACATCGTTTTCATGTCTAGCTTGAGTCTGTGAATTACATTATTAAACAATACATAGCTGGTGATTTTAAAACTTAGTTCCAGTTAATCTAACTTCACCTGTTGCTGGTTTTGTTAATGAAGGCTTGAGCAAACCAGCAAAGAATCTGATTCTACACAGGGAATGTATGTGAGAAAGATATGGGCACCGTAGTATTTTTCTGTGTCAACAAGGAAATGATAGCAGATGTTGCTGGTGCCCTTTCCAGATAGGAAAGGTAGCTGATTGGTGTATGCACCCTGTGCTGAGAGGGCTGGCTGCAGCCAGCTCTATCTGTATCCTTCATTGGAGAATTGTTCCTGATAGATGGAGCTATCTCACCTGGAAATCCCTTGGATATTGTATTGCTCCCACCTCCCTCATAGCCAGTGACAGATGTCACTGTAGGGATACAAAAAGCCCCCCTTGTCTCAAGGTGACTCTGTGATGCCATTTACATCCCAGAGCTCCCCATGGGATCAGGCTGAGGCTATACTTTAGTGGAAACCACATCTTGTCCGGGCTTCTCACTCTCTGCCCTATTCTGTTTCCCCACTTCCTATGGGTTTTTCCTGAGACCATACTCACACCAAGTATCTCAGTTTCAAACTGTTCTTCTGGAGATCCCACCTAAGCAAGGGATAAACTGAAGACACAGCAAAGAGATGCAATGCTTTGTGTATGGTTTTATTTAGTAAATAAAATTCAATGGTTTGTTAATAATGATGGGTGACATTGTATATATCACACAGTTTGCGTAGTGTTTTTTACATGTGAACTTCACTTCAAGATAATTCTATTGGGAATTACAATATTTTTCCCAGGTTTGCTATAAGGAAAACAAGGCCCAGATTGTTTAAAAAACTTGGGTGGTTCACAATCTCAGGTCTTCTGGCTCAGCGATCTGTACTGTTTGTTTGGGGACAGGGTCTCTTTTTGTTACCCAGGTTGGAGTGCAGTGGTATGATCAAGTCTCACTGCAGCCTCAACCTCCCAGGCTCAAGCAATCCTCCTGCCTCAGCCTCCTGAGTAGCTGTGACTATAGGTGTGTGCCACCACGCCCAGCTAATATTTAAAATTTTTTTAGAGATGGGTTTTCACCATGTTACCCAGGCTAGTCTTGAATTCCTGGGCTCAAATGATCTACCGGCCTTGGCCTCCCAAAGTGCTCCACTGTGGGAAGTGTGCTCTACTGTGCCCGGCTGCTTTGTATTATTTGTACTTGACAACCTTGGAGTCTGAGTTTGTCTCCTCGTGCGTTTCTTTGGTTGAAATTCTTGTTTTGTGGATGTAGAATCCCTTGACATTGCTTTGCCATTCACTTCTAATCATCTGCAGCTGCTGGATCACCTTGGATTTTTTTAGACAAAAAAACAAAATGAAACAACCTATTTGAGACATTTGACTTTCTAAATGTCAGAATTTTGTTGCTTTGGGAACAGGCCATTGCAAAACTTGCAGACCAAAGATAAACAGTTACAATGTGTTCTGCAGGAAAGGTTATGATATTTTACACAAAACTGAATAAAAGAAAGTTTTATTCAGTATACTATTTATACAAGTAAACAACTTCTGATAATTTATTTTCCAGAGAAAATGATGCTGAAAGAAGCATGATTAAGTTACCTCCATGTCTCTGTCAGAATCTGTGTCAGAGAAGGAGTAACTAACACTTAAAAATATGAATAAATGCTAGTTAATATTGCCATCAAGAAATTATTCGTTTGGCTCTAAATAAACACTGTAATATAGTTTGTAGGCATTGGAAATACTATTTTATTGGGATAGAGGAGGAATGTAATGTATATCTTAAGAGTGGATAGCTAAAATTTTTTTTGTTTATATTATTAATGATTTCTAGCTAATATCGCCTCCAATAAAGACATAGAAAATTTTACCATGTCTTTTGTGTAAACAAATCTGACATGGTGGTTAAATCACTAAAAAATTCAGTTTAAGGGAGGCCGAGCCGGGCAGATCACGAGGTCAGGAGATTGAGACCATGGTGAAACCCCGTCTCTACTAAAAATACAAAAAATTAGCCGGGCGTGGTGGCGGGCACCTGTAGTCCCAGCTACTCGGAGAGGCTGAGGCAGGAGAATGGCGTGAACCTGGGAGGCGGAGCTTGCAGTGAGCCGAGATTGGGCCACTGCACTCCAGCCTGGGCGACAGAGTGAGACTCCATCTCAAAAAAATAAATAAATAAAAAAATAAAAAATTCAGTTTAAAAATTTAGAAATTTTTAAAAAATAATTACACAATCTTAGAGAGAGAGAGAGAGAACATGAAAGAGATTGAATAATTGATTGGCTTAGATGGACAATTAAAAATTTATTTGCCAAACTGCTGTTCTTGCACTTACTTGGTACTTATTTACAGTAGGGTTTTTAAAATTTTTTTTCTGTAATAAGTCACTATACCATAATAAAAGGTGATTAGCCCCAGTGTATTGCTTCTGAAATGTTACCACACATTGTGTGGTAGAAGAATAATTTGATATGTTAGCTGGTATAGCTTTTTTCTCAGTAAATATACATATATATAAAAATCTATATATAAATAAATAAATTATTAATATTAAATGTAAATACATTTATATTTATATTTATATGAATCTATTGCCTTACGTTTGAAGTACCCACTGATGTCTAATATTGCTGTTTGGTGCATCTCAGGTAACCCAAAAGTTAAATCTTGGCTTTGAGGTTTTAAAGCAGACATTTGAAAAACATTTCAGATAGAGGAGTTTTGAGAGAAAAGGCTTTTTAGTTGAAAGAATCTGACCTTTTGGACTTTTAAGTCCAGAGGACTCAGGGTATACACTTTCTTTAATTTTTTTAATCTTCAAATATAAACAATTAGGGGCAGAGAAACATCTGACTGGATAGAGCCAGAGTTTTCTTTGCCCTGTCAGGCTAAATAATGAGCTGATAAGAGATATAAGAGACCTCTGGTTTGAACATGGTGGCACAAAGTCACTGGAAAAAAACAGAAATACAAACTTACCTTCAGTGAAATGGGGAAACTACTGAAATCTTAAACTATGAAATAGGCAGAAGGGCAGACCACAGAGATAGAGGCTGAGCAGGGGTGTATTTGGGAGGAAATAGGTTACTTTAAGAATGCAGATCTCAGAAAAACTCTGGAAAGAATAATTCTTAAAGCTAAAGGAGCACACTTTAATGTGAAAACCATAAGTTTCTTGGGGGTAGAATTTGGAAACGGGAATCCAGGCTGACAGATGAAGTTGTCCTGGATTCTATCTCAATCTGGGGAATTCAAAAAGTAGGTCACACGGAGGCCATAAAGAATCACACGGTGCAGCCATATTTGCAGACAGCAGTTTGTCATTGAAGTAGTGGAAGAAAAGATGGAATTTACCATTATAAACAGTCTCATAGCCATTTTTTACATTGCTTAAAAAGATGTAAAAGCTAAACAAACTCACATACAAAAACTCGGGTTAAAGAAAAATTTCTGCTCACCTGAATATATCCCTGACCTCTTCTTTGTAGGTATTTCAGAAAAAAACTTATTTCCTTCAAAGGTAAGTAATTTAGAAGGAAACTGGCACGAAAGAAAAAGCACAGGCAATAAAAGCAAAACTAGGCAGATAGGATTAGATCAAAATGAAAAGTTTCTGTACAACAAAAAAATAAGAGTGAAGAAACAACTTACAGATTAGAAGAAAATATGTGCAAGCCATACATCTGATAAGGGATTAATATCCAAAATATATAAGTAACTGAAACAACTCTATAGAGAGAAAACAAATAATTCAATTTTTAAAAATGGGCAAAGGACCTGAATAGACATTTCTCAAAAGAAGACAAACAAATGGCCAACAGGTACATGAAAAATGCTCAACATCATTAATCCTTGAGGAAATGCAAGTTAAAATTACAATGAGATATCTCACACCTGTCTGTATGGCTATTACAGAAAAGACAAAAGATAACAAATGACAGTAAAGATGTAGAAAAAATGGAACGCTTGCATACTGTTGGTGGGAATAGAAATTAGTACAGCCAATTTGAAAAACTGTATGGAGATTCCTCAAAAAACTAAAAATAGACCCACAATATGATCCAGAAATCCCATTTGTGGGTATATACCCAAAAGATTTGAAGTCAGTATGTTGAAGAGATGCCTGCACTCTCATATACATTGCATTCATTCGCAAAAGTCAAGCTGTGGAATCAACCTTAGTGTTCATCAACAGATGAATAGATGAAGAAAGTGTGTTTTATATATATACCATGAATACTATTCAGCCTTTAAGAATTTTTTTTAAAAATGTAATTTGCAACAACATGGATGAACCTGGAAGAGATTATGTTGAGTTAAACAAGCCAGGCACAGAATGACAAATAAGGCATGATCTCACTTATATGTGGAATAAAATCACTTATATTTGAACTCAGAGAAGCAGAAAATGGAATGTTAATCACAGAAGCTAAGGGAGGAGGTATAAATGGGGAGATGATAGCTAAAAAGCACGATGTCTCGGGCCAGGCAGGGTGGCTCATGCCTCTAATCCCAGCACTTTGGGAAGTCGAGGTGGGCAGATTACCTGAGGTCAGGAGTTGAGACCAGCCTGGCCAACATGGTGAAACCCCGTCACTACTAAAAATACAAAAATTAGCCAGGTGTGGTGGCGGGTGCCTATAGTCCCAGCTACTTGGGAGGCACAAGAATCGTTTGAACATGGGTGGCAGAGGTTGCGGTGAGCCTAGATCATGCCACTGCTCTCCTGCCTGAGTGACAGAGGAAGACTCCATCTTAAAAAAAAAAAAAAAAAGAGTACAATGCCTCAATTAGACAAAAGCAATATGGTTTTATTTTCTTTGAGATAGATTGCACAGCAGTGTGAATATAGTAAGTAACAATGTTTCGTACGTTTCAAAATAACTAAGAGTAAATTTTAAATGTTCTCACCACAAAAAGGAATAAGTATTTGAGGTGATAAATACATTAATTAGCTTGATTTATTATTCCACATTGTATTTATAAATCATAACATCACCTTGCATCCCATAAGTATATTCAATTATAATTTGCCAATTTATAATTAAAATAAAATTTAAAAAATTCTACAAGGAAACAAACAAACAATAAACAAGAAAAAGAAAACAGGATAAGCAAGTGACAGTTGAAGATCGTAGAGAGGGATGGGATGCCTTAGGGGAATCAGTGATTTGCTAGCATTGCCCCTGTGAAAGCCCGCTTTCTTCTCCCTTCCACACACTTTGCAAACCCATTCCCCAGTGTGTTCTGGCAAGGGGCTGGAAAATGAAAATGTAAGTTTGGGTACTCCAAGCCAGAGCATCCTTGGCTGAGGCTGGTGAGGTATCAAATCTCATAGATTACATATATTTTAAAGAGAGAGAGAAAGTGACAGAGAAAGAGAGTGAGAAAGAGAGAGAGAGGAGATTAAGGAATTGGTTCACATGACTGTGGAGGCCGGCAAGTCCAAATTCTGCATGGCAATGCTGTAGGCTGCAGACTCAGAGAAGAATGATGTTGCAGCTCTAGTCTAGAAGCCATCTCCAGGCAGAATTCTCTCTTCCTGTGGGGAGGTCAGTTGGTTTTCTGTTTAGGGCTTCAACTGATTGGATGAGATTTGCTCCCATGATGGAGCATAATCTGCTTTATTCAGGCTACTAATTTAAATGTTAATCTTATTTTAAAATGCCTTCTCAGTGACATCCAGACTAATGTTTGAACAAATATCTGTATCCAGTGGCCCAGCCAAGTTGACCTATAAAATTAAACCCTAGAACCCTAAAACAGAGAATCAGATTTTTCCACTTCTCTTATTCTCTCTGGGCTTCTGCAAATCCCTGGAGTGAGATGGAGGGGAGCAATAAAATAAACTGATTGTCCGCCTTCTAGTGGGTGCAGGTTCACTTGATCTTAGCCAAAAGACCGAGAAATGGTAGTGGATACAGGTTCAAGGAAAAATTAAATTCAACTATTAGAGAAATAGTCCCATGTCTAGAACAGCCAGGTATGTGAGTTGACATCTCTAATGGCCGTTTGTGCTTCCTCCAGGGCCTGACTGCCCTGCTCCATCATCTCTGGCACGTCTCTTGAGCATCACTTCCTTTGGGTGTCTCCAGAAGCTCTCTCTACAGAAATGGTTCCTCCCTCCTCCAGGCTATAGCCCACTGCATGCGCCTCTACTACTGAGACCACTAAGCATCCACCTTTCCCGGAGGCATTTCCTACCCAGCCTCCCAGAGTTCACAAGGAGACTCAGTTCTGCATGTCCTCAGTCATCATTTGCTTATTAAAAGTCCTTTTATCGGCATTTTTCCTTTCCCTGTCTCATCCCGCCTTTATCTTTTCTTGTTTCCTGGGATCCCCTCCCAAATAAATTATGTGCCCTCCAGTTCTTTTCTCAGGGTCTGCTCTGAAGAAACACAAAACAAAACAGTGGCCTTTTTAAGAGCATTCATTTTATTTTTTTGGTTTAATCAAAGAGTAGATCCTTGATGAACAGTCAATATGAGAGATTTAAGTTACATACAGAATATTATGCAACCTCAGACTATGAAAAGGTAGATTTAAAGGGTGGTATATAAATCAATATCTGATTTCTCACTGTCTTATTTGTACTACTGACAGTGAGTAGTCCCTACTAATGTTTGAACATGAAGTTCCACTGGCTGTTTGTCTCTCTTTGCCAGTGTCAGAAACTACACATACTTCTCTATAATAAACGATGTCAGTATCTAAGACTTTTATAGTGGAAAGGGTCATAATATATTCATTGCGTAAGTTTAGACTCCTCACCCAAATTATTTTAAATAAGGTATACAGCAAACACTATATATACATATATATGTGTGTGTGTGTGTATATATATATAAAATTCATTCTGCTGGTTCAATGAATATGTATTGAGTATTCTAGCAGCTGAACATTCAGCAGCAAACCAAACAAATCCTTTCCTTGCTAGAAGAGCACATTGGAAAGATGACATTTAAGCACAGACCTGAAGGTCATTAAGGGGCAGGCATGTATAAACCTGGGAGAGAGTTCCAGCAAAGGAAACAGTAAGTGCAAAAGTTCTGCACACACATACATTTGGTGTGTTAAAAAATGTTGTACATGTAGATAGGAGGCTGGTGAGGCTAGAGCAGAATGATTAGGAGAGGGAGGAGCAGAGGAGCAGATGAGATCTGAGAGATATGGGGAGCTGAGGGAAGATAGTCCAGGGTCTAGTAATGATTTTGACTTTTCCTCTTATTGTAATGGGAAGCTACTGGAAGATTCTGTGCAAAGCAGTGACAGGGGCTGCCATATGGTTTCAAAGGATCACTCTGGTTGCTGTGTGGAGTAGGGAAAGCGCAAAGAGAGTTTCATGCACGTCCGTGTGAAGAGACCACGAAACAGGCTTTGTGTGAGCAACATGGCTGTTTATTTCACCTGGGTGCAGGCGGGCTGAGTCCAAAAAGAGTCAGCGAAGGGAGATAGGGGTGGGGCCGTTTTATAGGATTTGGGTAGGTAAAGGAAAATTACAGTCAAAGGGGGGTTGTTCTCTGGCGGGCAGAGTGGGGGTCACAAGGTACTCAGTGGGGGAGCTTTTGAGCCAGGAGAAGGAATTTCACAAGACAATGCCATCAGTTAAGGCAGGAACAGGCCATTGTCACTTCTTTTGTGGTGGAATGTCATCAGTTAAGGCAGGAACCGGCCATCTGGATGTGTATGTGCAGGTCACAGGGGATATGATGGCTTAGCTTGGGCTCAGAGGCCTGACGGAGAGAAGCTGGGATGCCTTTGGCATGATTACAAGTGCAATCGTTGACTACTAATTTGTGACGTCATTTAGATAGAAAACAAACCTTAGAAAAACAAGCCCATAGATTCTTCAAGGGAGGAGGAATAAGCCACTCTAGTATGCTATCATATAACTTATTTTTCAATCAGCAAGGAGCTTAACTGCACAGTAGCAGCTGAAAACCCATTTTTCACCAAATAACGAAACAATTTCAATAAAAAGAGGAAGATCTAGCCAATGAAAGAGTCAAGTTCTCAAGGGGAAGTTCCTGGAAACCAGATTTGATGCTATTTTTTTTTTCAATCATCCTATGTTGCTTGTGAAAGGAGAGTTTATGTTTCCTACCAGAATCTGCAAATTGAAGGACTCTAAGCCAGGAAACTGGAGACCCGTGATCTCAGTGTGGGTCCGTCAGAACCTTGTCAAGTGACCCTGGGACACATCACACACTGCCCTGGCCTCAGTTTTCCAAGTTTGTATAACGTGTGGTAGTATTTCCTTGCTACTGTATTTCATCAGCTTGTTTGAGGTGCTCCCGAAACGATGAATACGAAAGCACCTTGTAGCTCTGAAAGCAGCACTCAATGCAAGGTCATTAGCATTGGCTTTGCACAAATACTAAAGGAACAATCCATGCCATTGAAAGGGGGATATGACAAATTGATCAATGTAAACGATAAGCTGGTAGCTGTCATATACCTTTTTTTGTACAGCAGTGGCAAACATCGTCCTCTCATTGAGATTCAGAACCATCAGTGAATGCACGTAAATCACCCTATACAAAGCACTATATACAAATACTTGGGGATGTTTAGCACCATGGACACACTTGCAGGGAGTAGTGGTGATTCTAAGTTGGACAAGTCTCTCTAGCACACCACAGGGTGGGCAGCAGTAGCACTAGCACTATATTGTGGTCAGAGAAGGGCTTTCTGAAAGATCCACTTGGCACGAGACCTGAAAAGCAAGAAGAAAGTTGTGCTTGAGTCCAGGGATGGGTGTTTATGATGGAAAGCCTGCTATTGTGAGTCACTTAGAAGCCACGTGATTGGGAAATGTGCAAAGCATTTAGCTGTGAGATAACAGTGTGGCAGGTGCTGTGGATACCCAGCTGTGTCCCCTGGCCATCTCTGAGATTCCAGCAGGGAAGGTGGACAATTCCCTCTAACATTCCATATGCTTCTCACTCCAACTGCCTGCTTTTCTGCCTGTGGGTGTTCCCACTCCCTAATTCACAGGACAACCTGGAAATGCAGGGGAGTTAATGCTATTGGGATGGGACCAGCCCTCGGCCAAGGGGGTCCAGTCTCAGGACAAATGCCCCAGCCTCCCACTGCTTTGCTGACATAATTCTGAGGTATCTTCCCTGAAATTTCTCAGGGCCCTTGGCAGGGCTAAGCCCCAGCTGCCCACAGTAGTGGCCCCTCATTCACATACCCTGTCTGAGCTTGCCAGGGCTGTTATAACACAGTACTACAGAAAGGATGGCTTAAACAATGGAAGTAGATCGTGTCACAGTCCCACAGGAGAGAAGTTGAGATAAAGGTGTTGGCAGGGTTGGTTTATTCTCAGGCCTCTCCTTGGATTGTAGACGACTTCCTTCTGCCTGTGTCTTCACCGTGTTCTCTCTGTACTCATCTTTATCCTAATCTCTTTTTGTAAAGACACCCATCATATTGCATCAGGGTCCATTCATATGCCCTCATTTCATCTTAATTATCTCTTTAAAGGTCTTACCTTCTAATGCAGTCACATGCTGAGGTACTGGGGGTTAGGACTTAAACAAATGGATTTGGGGCACACATGATTCAGCCCATTATTGGCATACCCTTTATTGGCATTTCTGTCCTCCTGTCTCACTCTCCCTACCCCCTCACTACCTCCTTAGGTCCTCTCCCAAATTAAGTTCCTATATACAAGATCTTGTTTTGAATCGGCTTTGGGGAAACCAAACTAAGCCAATATGAAGTGGTTAAAACTGTGAGCAACTGGAGCGTGCAAATCTACCTAGAAGCGTTTCAATTTATTTTAGAAAAATAGCATATAAACAAGTAAAACGTTGTGCAGGGCATGCAAAACACTTCCGCAGTCCCAGTCTTTCCTGTTTGCAATCTCTGTGCCTGGATAACTTTCAGGTCCAGCTGTTGCTTTCTATGATGTGTGTGTGATGTTTGTGCGTGTAAGGAGGCAATCCCCTGAAATGTAGGAATCATGCACAATTCAAAATAAAGGGGCAAAATGATCTATGATATAATTCGGCATCCTGAGGCTGTAAGAAGGCTCCTGCATCTTAATCTGAGACTGTGACCCAACGTGGCAATAATGCATAAGGCTGAGTTATTCTCAGCTACATCGTAGCTTATGAGTTGGGGTTATGTCATACCCTGTAAGAAAGGACTGTGAGTAACACCGCCCCAACTCAGCCCGTCTTTTTGGGGTGTAATGTCAGATCTTCCCACTAGAGGGCATTGAAGCTACAGAAACGAGAGGGTGCCTTTCTGGTCCAATGCTATTGAATTAGAAAGCTTGCTGTACCCGGACTGTATTTCCGGTTGACATGACAGACGTCCTTTTTGTGCTTCAGTGTGAATTTTACCAATCATGGCCATGTTCAGCATGCTGGAACTGATGATTAGATTCATGGCGGATAACCACCAGACTGGGAGTGTGGTTTTCAGAAACAAAGGGCAGATTATGTTGATAATAGTCTTTTTCCCCGAGTAGTCTCTATCCCCATTGGCTATAATGAGGTGGGAAGAGTACTGGAACTCAAGGCTAAAGATAAGGGTTTGGATTCTGACTCTGTGCCTTTCTGGCATTTTGAGTTTAATCACATTGTTTAAACCTGACATATCCCAGTTTCCTTATTTATAAAACAGGAATAGCGAACCGAGCCCACAGAGAGTTTTAGTAAGTGGAAGGTTTAAGGTTTTGTATGATTTAATGCACTAGCAACTGCATGGAGGGAGGGGGGTGTTATTATCAAGGGTGACCACATTCATCTACATACTGTAAAAGTCCTGGGAAAGGTCCGGGATTCAAAAAGGAGTTCCTTGAAGTAGAGTATACTTTCTAAAACTTTACTATTAGATATTAATTTATTTAGATTTCAATCAATAAAGCAACTCGTTGCTTCTGCTTTAATGAGCATCTTCTCTTGGAATGGCACATATGCACAGTAAACAGTTACAAATCATCAACATTTTGCTGTGTTAATTTTGGGGACTGATACCTTTGGCTGAGAGCAAGAGCTAAGGTATCCGGATTTGGGGAAAGGTAGGAGACATTTTAGCCTGGGGCAGGGGGGTTCTCTGCTGAGATAGTGTATCAGACCCTCGTGTCCAAAGTAAATTGTGGCTGGAGAGAGGATCAGAGAAAAGGGGAAAGTCTGAGCCAGAAGATGGTTCAGCCCAAGACTGGCCAGGTTTTATAAATCTTCACTTAGTTTTAGAGTCCCTGAATCCCCGTTGCATAACCAGTATTTGAGGTCATGTCTATATGATCACAAATTTACCATTACTTCTGTTGTTAAGCATTTACTGAGCATACCTTATTCTCCCATTAAGAAAATAGAGAAGGAAAGAAACACAGGTTTCCAGACTAATTGGGTGGATGTGGGGACGACAATATTGCATGATGGTGCTGTGATGGAGTCTCAGCTTTGTGAAGGCAATAATTCACTTCTATATATTCATTATTTGATGTGGTAAATACCTAACATGAATAAATGAATGAAACCACCTTATTTTCGGACAGAGATTCTCCAAGTGTGTTACTTGGCCCACTACCATCAGAATCACCTGATCCTTTTCTATAATACCATATATGAGACACTGTTCTAATTACTTTTCTTAAATTAACTCATTTTATCTTCACTCAACCCTGTGAGATTGGTACTATTATTATTATTATTTTATTTTTAATTATACTTTAGGTTTTAGGGTACATGTGCACAATGTGCAGGTTTGTTGCATATGTATCCATGTGCCATGTTGATTTCCTGCACCCATTAACTTGTCATTTAGCATTAGGTATATCTCCTAATGCTGTCCCTCCCCCCTCCCCCCACCCTACAACAGTCCCCGGAGTGTGATGTTCCCCTTCCTGTGTCCATGAGTTCTCATTGTTCATTTCCCACCTATGAGTGAGAACATGCGGTGTTTGGTTTTTTGTCCTTGCGATAGTTTACTGAGAATGATGTTTTCCAGTTTCATCCATGTCCCTACAAAGGACATGAACTCATCATTTTTTATGGCTGCATAGTATTCCATGGTGTATATGTGCCACATTTTCTTAATCCAGTCTATCGTTGTTGGACATTTGGGTTGGTTCCAACTCTTTGCTATTGTGAATAGTGCCGCAATAAACATACGTGTGCATGTGTCTTTATAGCAGCATGATTTATAGTCCTTTGGGTATATACCCAGTAATGGGATGGCTGGGTCAAATGGTATTTCTAGTTCGAGATCCCTGAGGAATCGCCACACTGACTTCCACAATGGTTGAACTAGTTTACAGTCCCACCAACAGTGTAAAAGTGTTTCTATTTCTCCACATCCTCTCCAGCACCTGTTGTTTCCTGCTTTTTTAATGATGGCCATTCTAACTGGTGTGAGATGGTATCTCACTGTGGTTTTGATTTGCATTTCTCTGATGGCCAGTGATGATGAGCATTTCTTCATGTGTTTTTTGGCTGCATAAATGTCTTCTTTTGAGAAGTGTCTGTTCATGTCCTTTGCCCGCTTTTTGATGGGGTTGTTTGTTTTTTTCTTGTAAATTTGTTTGAGTTCATTGTAGATTCTGGATATTAGCCCTTTGTCAGATGAGTAGGTTGTGAAAATTTTCTCCCATTTTGTAGGTTGCCTGTTCACTCTGATGGTGGTTTCTTTTGCTGTGCAGAAGCTCTTTAGTTTAATTAGATCCCATTTGTCAATTTTGGCTTTTGTCGCCATTGCTTTTGGTGTTTTAGACGTGAAGTCCTTGCCCACGCCTATGTCCTGAATGGTATTGCCTAGGCTTTCTTGTAGGATTTTAATGGTTTTAGGTCTAACATGTAAGTCTTTAATCCATCTTGAATTAATTTTTGTATAAGGTGTAAGGAAGGGATCCAGTTTCAGCTTTCTACATATGGCTAGCCAGTTTTCCCAGCACCATTTATTAAATAGGGAATCCTTTCCCCATTTCTCGTTTTTGTCAGGTTTGTATTGGTACTATTATTATTATCTTCACTTTACAGATGAGCTAACTAAGGTCCAGAGTGGTAAGTCACTTGCCAAGTTCACACAGCCAGTAAGTGACAGAGCTGGGGATTTCAACCCAGAGTCAGTGCTCAAAACCCCTACATCATCTTGCCTCTCTATATCTAAAAGTAATGAGGCAGATAAATATGTGTTATAGGAAAGGGCCAGCAACTTATATTTTTAAGTGGAAAAAAAGCACAATATTGAGGCGAAGCGCAGTGGCTCACACCTGTAATCCCAACACTTTGGGAGGCCGAGGTGGGTAGATCATGAGATTAGGAGTTTGAGACCAGCCTGGCCAAGATGGTGAAACCCCGTCTCTACTAAAAATACAAAAATTAGCCTGGTGTGGTGGCACATGCCTGTAATTCCAGCTACTCAGGTGGCTGAGGCAGAATTGCTTGAACCCGGGAGGCGGAGGTTGCAGTGAGCCGAGATTGCACCACTGCACTCTAGTTTGGGCAACAGAGGAAGACTCCATCTCAAACAAACAAACAACCAAACAAACAAAAAACCAAAAAAGCACAATACTGGCCAATATATTTAATAAGCTACCATTTGTGTCAAGAGAGAAAAGAGATTAAGATATGTCTGTATATACATAGATTCTCTCAAGAAGAAAAGAGAAACACCAAGGCTAATTAGGTCTAACATTTTTATCCTGCATTTCTGCTACGGATGCATGCAGCCCACTTTAGAGACCCTTCGACAGTCAGACTGTTAGTGATTTTCTAGCACTTATCCTGCCCACCTTTAATGATGATCCCTGAGAGTATCCCACACTCTCTGGGAATTAGACCCTCTATGTTGTTTCTGGGTAATTTGAATGATTAACAAAGACTCCAAGTGATGATTTTGTACTCTCAGCTTTGAGAATCATGACCTTAGGTCTGGGCCAGAAAATTTAATTCCATTGGAAGACCTAGGAGCTTTCCTACAAATTTCTTCCCATTATCTGTAAACCAGCTGATAGTCTGCTTGGGAAGAAAGACGAAGATAAGCAAAGCATTGGGACATGCCTGTCTTTTCTGGGTAACCACACTGTGACCCCATGCAGCATACCTCATTATACGCTTGTTCGTTTTCTTCTTCTGCATTATCAAAAGACAGAATAAAAATCTTTTTTGTTTTTCTTGGAAGTTTTACCAAGAAATTTGGTCTATACTTTTTGACTGTGTTCATTCATTCTGTCGCTATTCTTATATGTGATAACCTCTCCTCCCATATTTTGTGTGTGCCCATTTTAATATGTGAGCTCATCAGGGCCTGTGCCAGTCTCTTAGTCTTTTTTCTCCTTTTTCCTCCTCAGAATTTTTTATGACTGCAATGTAAGATTGTCATTTTTGAGACTGTCCTATTGAATCTACATTTCTTTTGAAATCTCTTGAAATGCTCTGTCCAATATACTAGCCATGTGGCACAATTCCACAATTTAGAGTAGCCACATTCCAAGCACTCAATAGCCACATTGAGCTAGTGGTTACAATATTGGGTAGCACACATTATAGAATATTCCTATCATCATGGATAGTTATATTGGAGAGGGCTACTCTAGAACTTTCCTATCCACCAATCTTTGCTCTAAAAAAAAAGATTAAATTTCTTTTGCCACAATCAAACAAAAGAAGTTTGACTCTACTTCCATCTTTTCAAGTTATTTGGGACAATAAATAACGTGAATTTTCCAATGCTTACTCTACTTCCTGTCTTCTGTTGGCTCCTATTTTTTTTTCGGAAGGCCTACTTCCCTATGATCCTTGTGGATTATAATATAACCTGAAGCAGCAAGTGCCCTCATTACTTCTTTATGAGAGTGAAAATTCTCAGACAATTTTCAGACATGCAAGAGCTTGAATGTTATCTGCTATATGCTATATGTCATTTCTTTGGAAAGTTGCTTGAGGATATGAAGCAAATGAATGAGTATAGTAGTCATTAGGGCTGTTTACTAATAGGTCTTTTCTTTGACACATAGTAGGATTGCACTTATCTGCCCCTCTTTGAAGTTAGACTTAACTATGTGACTTGCTTTGGCCAGTGAGATGTACATAAAAGTGACATGTGTCAGTTTCAAGTGGAATGTCTTAGATCCGATGCAAAATGTGCCAAGTTTTCTTTTCCTTTGCCAGGCAGCACGCTGCTCTGTAAGCCTGGGTCTGAGAATGAGAGAGTCAGGCAGAGCCACGCCAATCTGAAGTAGACATGCAGTCTGAGTAGGCAATGAAACTTGGGGTTTTGAGCCACTGAGGTTGTAGGTTGTTGTTACTTCAGCATAAAGGAGTCTATTCTGACCAACACAGAGCCAGTACCAAAAAAAGGGAAGCATAAGATTTGAAAAACAGTGAGTCCAGAACGGGAACAGCTTAAAGGGAAGTCCCAGAATGGTAGTTGTACAGCAAATAATTCAGAGCAGGAGCTGGAAGTCCCAGGAAGTCAATAGAAAAATTTGATGTAATAGAGAGCCCAAGAGAGTAACAGACATATGATAAAAGCAAGTAGGAAATGAATAAAAATGAGGAACTCTAGGAAAAAAATTTTTTTAATAAAATAATAGTATATATATTATCTCCATAGCAAATAATTTCTCCAGATAATAAAAATATAAACATAGTGTATTACTCAGGGTACTCCAAAGAAACAGGACCAGTTATACACACACACACACACACACACACACACACACACACACACAGGTATAGAGAGAATTTTCTTCTAAATAATTGGCTCACATGATTATGGAGGCTGAGAATGTCCACTATCTGCCATCTGCAAGCTGCAGATCCAGGAGAGCCGGTGGTGTAGTTCTAATCCAAGTCTGAAGGCCTGAGAACCAAGAGAGAAGATGGTGCAAGTTCCAGTGTGTGGTTAGGACAAGATTGATGGCCCAGCTCAAACTCCCTGATGTCAGGGAGTGAATTCTGTCTTGCTGAGCCTTTTGTTCTATTGGAGCCTTCGGTGGATGGGATGAGGCCCACCAATATTGGGAAGGGCAATCTGCTTTATTCTATCTACTTATTCAAATGTTAATCTCATCCAGAAACACTTTGACAAACACTCCCAAAATAATTGTCTTTTTCTTTTTTCTTTTCTTTTTTTTTTTTTGAGACGCAGTCTCACTCTGTCACCCAGGCTGGAGCGTAGTAGTGCGATCTTGGCTCACTGCAACCTCCGTCTCCCAGGTTCAAGTGATTCTCCTGCCTCAGCCTCCTGAGTAGCTGGGATTACAGGTGCCCGCCACCATGCCTAGCTAATTTTTGTATTTTTAGTAGAGACGGGGTTTCACCATGTTGGCCAGGATGGTCTTGAACTCCTGACCTCAAGTAATCTGCCCACCTTGGCCTCCCAAAGTGCTGGGATTACAGTGCCTGCCACCATGCTCAGCTAATTTATGTATTTTTAGTAGAGATGGGGTTTTGCCATGTTGGCCAGGCTGGTCTCAAACTCCTAACCTCAGGTGATTCACCCACCTCAGCCTCCCAAAGGTCCAGAATAATGTTTAACCAAATATCTGGGCTCCCTGTGGCCCAATCAAGTAAACACATAAAATTAACCATCTTATAAACATTCTTGATATAAAATTTTAAGATCAGTCTCTAGATACATCAGGAAAGACAACGTGTAAAAGTTTTCCAGCTTAATTATATTAAAGTGAAAGCAAAAGTTGCAGTGGAAAAAAGAGGCAGAAGCTGAAGAAAAAAAAGAAGGGATGTCCCTAACTTCATCTTATAAGGCACAGAGTAGCTGTTAGAGTCTACCTAGGGTATTACTTAAAAATTTTAAAGTAACTCACAGAAAATGTAAAAATGCTGAACTATCTAAATGGGGAGGGGAAGTAGGAATGATACAAGTAGTCCAACTCCTTCTCTCTTATCATAGGAGTCAATAAATAATGACTAAACTCGATCTTGATTATCAAGTTCGAGCTGTATGAAGATAACTAGCAGGAGAGTTTGAAACGGATTCTTTCCCAAACAAGTCTGGGGTTAGGAGGGGTAGACTAGAACATTGTTTCCAAGCAATGTATTACTTTGATTTTAAAAGTTTTAAATTAAAATAATTAAGAAAAATCTTCACCTAGTCAAGTCACTAGTTGATCTACCTGTTTGATTTTAGTGAAACAAGTCCCAAGAGTAGTTCACTTCCCAAATCTCTACTCATAGCCAGGATCCTGATGGCTTTTTTTGTCCCCCCCGAGATGGAGTTTCACTCTTATGCCCAGGCTGGAGTGAAGTGGCACGATCACCGCTTACTGCAACCTCCGGCCCTGGGTTCAAGTGATTCTCCTGCCTCAGCCTCCAAAGTAGCTTTGATTACAAGCGTCCACCGTGAGCATGCCTGGCTAATTTTTGTATCTTTAGTAGAGACGGGGTTTCACCATGTTGGCCAGGCTGGTCTCAAACTCCTGACCTCAGGCGATCCACCCCTCTCAGCCTCCCAAAGTGCTGGGATTACAGGTGTGAGCCACTGCGCCTAGCCCCAGATGGCCTTTTCTTTTCCTCTCTCTCATGAGACAAAAAGTCATCGCGAGAGATTGCTTGGTTTGTGAGAGAGCTCTCTTCATTCAAACAACAGAAACATTTGAGCTCTGGCTCTTGAGCCAAATTGCCTGGACTTCAGTCTGAAATCTTTTATTTCATAGCATATGACTTTGGGCAAATCACTTCACCCCTGTGTTCCTTGGTTTCCTTCTTTGTAAAAAGAGTAGAAAATAATGGTATAATATTATCATGTATATTATGAGGACTAAAAGAATTAATCCATTAAAGTGATCAATATAATGCTTAGAATATGACAATCATTCAATAAATGCTAGTTGTCTTCATTGTCATCATCATTATGTGCAAAACATCTTGCTGGGCCTTGGGGTTTCAAAGACAAGTAAGAAACATTTGGCCTCTGTCCTCGCAGAACTTAAAATCTAGTAAAGGAAGAAGAGAAGTGATCAAGCAGATTTAGATAGAAAGATAAGTGTTCATGAAGGGCACTGCCCAGGGTTGTTAATGGAGTCAACTCCGCTGTCATGCACTGAATATTCCTAGCATCCTTCTAACTCAGGTTCATGGCCACATGACTTTATTTGACATTCAGTGAAATAAATAAGCTGTTTATTTAGGAACCCCTAACCTAGTGTCTGTGGCACCTATAAGACCTGTTTATTCTCTTGTGAATATAATTTCCAGTTTCCTGAATCTCTCAGGCATTGCAAATTATATTTCCAATGTTCCTCCAGACATAGGCAGTGTTAAAAGTATTTGGAATTTCAAAATAACAGGTAACCCAAGGTATGCCCATTAAAAGCAACTATAAGCACTTTCCCAGTCTCTCATTCCATCCCATCTCAAGATGAGTGTAGTCTGGTTATTTTCCAAGCCAGAAGGCACTTGCTTTGCATTTGCTTCAAATCTATGCACTTTAAAAAATACCATGACATTTTGTTTCTGAGACAAAAGTCAAATGCCAAAAAAAAATCACCTCTACAAATGTGAGTATTAAAAACTTAATTTATAAATGCAAACAAGATCAGCTGCCAAGATGCCAACTCGTTTACCTAGTTTGCAGACTTGGAGATTGTGGGCAATATTCCTTATGTTTGCCCTACACCTGTGTGTAATTTATCAGTGATTGAGAGAGCTGTTCCAGAAAGAAGGCTCCATTGGCATTCTTTCCTGTCTGAATGCTAAAATGCAGCTGGTGGGCTTGAGGTTACAGTTCTGGAATGTATTAAGAGTGAAACAGGAAGTGAGATGGTATATGATGCATCAACTCTTCTGCATGTTCAACACACGGTGTCATTTGGAAAACTGTCCCTACCTCAGGCCATGATGTCTGATTGGCACTGCCAGTTGCAGTGTTCCCTCCACACCATGATCCTACACAGGTGAGCATCTAATCCACATTGTTCCTTTCCTTCCAAACAGTACATAAACAGATAACTTCACAAGAGAAAGGGCTTTGCCTTCTTGGTCCTAGAATAGTCATTTGAAATAAGAGCTCCATAAGTACTTAGTAGATGAGTCTCAAACGTCAATCAAAAGATCATTTGCAGATTTGTAAAGCAGGTTTGCAAAGAAAAGGATCTTAATTCCCAAAGGAGTTGCTAAGCTAGTAGGAGGCAAAGTTGGGATTGTTGAGATCCATCTTCCTCTCCTGGAAAGACAGTCTGCAAATACATGGAGGAAGGTGGAGGCAGGGCTGGACAAAGAGACTCAGCCCTACTCAGCCTCGTCTAAAGGTATCCCCACCTGCTCTTTCCAGTTGTGGGAACCAAGACGTTCTCTTTTCACATAAGCTAGTTTGAGTTGTTTCTGTCCCATGTGTTTTAAAAATTCTTTTTGGTGATCCTTTTAATTCCCACCAAAACCCCCTGGTGAAGTGACAGGAAGGAACAGAGCCAATGAGAGCATGCATAAGTTGAGAAGACAACCAGATAAACAAACACATTTTCCAGAGATTCTGAGGGAAGCCTAGATTTCAAATGTGGCCCCTCACTGCACCCGATAGCCACTCCCAGTCAGTCCCCTGGAGTGAACACGCTGGCTCCATTTAAACATGTCTTCCACCTTCTACCTTCCTTTCCCTGCTGATAGTAGCACATGGCTTTTAGCTTTTAACTTGGCTTGGCAGGACACAAATCCTGCCAGTTTTCTGAGACGGTATTAGGTAAACATCTGTAGCAGAAAGATGAACAAGGGTTTGGAGCTTTAGGACATTAAGATGATTGAGCAATCATTCCATGGCTCCTCTTTTCTTAGTTAACCCTTACGGTTTCAGGATAAATCTTTCCTGTCCCCAGCAGGCATTCCCTCCCTGGCCATCGTGTCTTCTGTCTTATCTGTTACCTCTCTGGGGAAACTGGAATTATGGCTCTCAACTGACTGCCCAAGAGGGCCCCAAATCTCAGATCACACTACCACCTTCTCAGACTCTGCTGCCATCAACCCCAAACACCAAAATCCACTGAAATTTCTGCTGCATACAGATTGGATGTGCATGCACGTGTGTTCACAGACCATGAAACAGTTTAGGCCCCTGACCCCTCGTTTGTTCTTCCCAGTTCTCTAAATCTTTGCCAGGGTTTGCCGGCTCATGTTCCCTGTTTATAGTCAAATCTCACTCTCACTGACTTGATCTCACTGAAATCTCACGTCCTGTGGCCTGTTCTCCCTACCCCATGCCACTCTACTTATAGGTCTCAGCTTCTTTTCCTTGATTTTACCCCAAATCTACATAGACCCAGTTGGCACTGTGTGCATAGCAGACTTGACTGAAAGTTAGAGGCTCTGGAGGGCCCCTATACCACAGCAACCACAAATACGTAAATACATAAGTTAGTTAAATATCCAGAATGTCTGCTGTTAAATTCTTTTGACCACTTTGCATATCATCAACCACTCTCTTCTTTCTTCAGTTTTCTTTCTCCCTTCTCTTATTATTTCACCTCTGTATCTTGTTTATTTCCTGTGCAGAGCTATTTGGTTCTCTCTAACCCAATTCATCAAGACCTCACCTTCTCAGAAGGCTCAGCAGTCCAAAGTCAGCTTTCCTTCTAACCAAAATTCCTGATACCTACTGTTTTCATCATCATTTCTACCACACTGCCAACATATACTTCAATTGCTGTACATTCATCCTCTCTCTCTCTGTCCTCCCTCCCTCTGTGTGTTTGCATGTATATATGTGCATAAATATCTATTCAGGTGTGTATGATGTGTATGAATACACACCATTATATACATGCTATATGATGCTTTATGAGCTTGTATATATGATGCTTATATATGATATATTACATATGATGCTTATATAGATGCTTACCTATATGATGCTTATATATGTGATGCTTACTTAATGAGCATATATATATATATATATATATATAGAGAGAGAGAGAGAGAGAGCATGTGAGTGCATGTATATGATGGTGTGTATTCATACCCATCACACACACCTGAATATATATGCATGTATGTATATATATATATATATATATATATATATATATATACACACACACATGCCCTGTGTATGTACCTTTACTTCCCTTGGCCAAAGTGTCTCTATTTATAAAAGTAAGAGACTATACTAAGCTATTTCCAATACTCCATTCAGCTCTAAATTTATTTTTAGTGTTTATACTGCATTTATGCATCTACATGGTAGGACATATATTAGATTGTTAAAACTTAGTAATGGCCGGGCACAGTGGCTCATGCCTGTAATCCCAGAACTTTGGGAGGCCAAGGTGGGCGTATCACAAGGTCAAGACATCGAGATCATCCTGGCTGACATGGGGAAACCCCGTCTCTACTAAAAATACAAAAATTAGCTGTGCGTGGTGACATGCGCCTGCAGTCCCAGGTACTCAGGATGCTGAGGCAGGAGAATCGCTTTAACCTCGGAGGCAAAGGTTGCAGTGAACTGAGATCACACCACTGCACTCAGCCTGGTGACAGAGCAAGACTCCGTCTCAAAAACAAACAAACAAAAAAACAAAAAATAACACTTAGTGTTATTCATTTGCACGTTTAAGACTTTCCTATTTTTTCATGTTAAAATAACATGGCTACAATTATTCAATGGCTTTGAGATATCACAATAATTATACAATTATCTTGAACTCTAACACATAATATAAAGTACCTATTTTTGGCTCTGAGTTCACTAGAAAAATTATTGAGTCAACATGAGCTTAATGAAGCCAACAGAACATTACTCAATACCAAAGGTAAACAAGCTGGCCCTCTGTGTTCAGATGTACCTGTGGAGTTGGAGTGACTCTTAATATCTGTCATTGACCTGTCCCCAGTGGTCATCTAAAAATGTGCTTAATTTCATGGTCAGCTGGAGTTAGATCTTCCAGGGATTCATGAATATAGACTGATAGGCTCACAGGGGCCACCTGATAGCATCATAAAATACTATGAGATAATAAGGTTTCCGGACATGACATTAACTTTTATAGCATATATCATCTAAAGTTGTCTATCTGGTTAATTCCAATTAGTTTTGCAGAAAATACATCAATTTATTCATCATATGTTAATGTAAAGAAATCTAGGCATAAGGAATTATTTCAGAATTGTGTAAAAGTTGAGCAATTATTTTTGCGTAATTTGATTTTGTCAATTCCAGTTTTTGACTTTTCAAAAAAATTCTTTCTTTTCAGTAAAGCAAAGTAGAAAAAGACCCATCTAGGTTGAAGTTACAGCACAAGGTTCACTGGCTTTGTAACCTTGGAAATGCAGCTCAACCTTTCAAAGCAAAAGCTCTTCATTGCTTCCCTTAAATGGTTGTTCTTCAATCCTTGAGGATAATAATACTTACCATGAAGGATCATTCTAATGAGCAATTAAAAATCCTAGGCGTGTAAGTAATAAGTGAATATTAGTGACATTTCTCCCTGCCTTTCCTCCCTAATCCTCCTCTTCTTACCTTGCTTTATTCAAATCTAGAATGAATACATGTAGGATTAGGATTTTGAGGAATTTGGGGCAGTCCCTTTTCTCCTAGCCATGGAACTGTCCTAGGGGCTAATGGCAGGCTTTCTCCAACCCCCTTCCTGAAGGAGAGTTTTATCCGTCAGGGTCCAGTCAACAAAACAAAGTATGCCAGGAATTCAGTAGCAAGAGTAGAATGGAAGCAACTAGTCAGAAGGATGACAGAATCGTTCAAAAGCCAAATGAGATGGGAGGCACCTTCATGTTTAGCAACTGCCAGAAGCCATTATCACTCTGAGGCTTGAGGAACAAAACGAGGAGATAGTGGTGCCAGAGCCCAGGAGCCAGGGCTGCCCTGCATGAACTGAAACCACAGTGAAGACACAACCACTGCAAGAGATACAGCCCATAACAAACAGAGAGGGAGACAAATACTGTGGGTTCTCCATGGAGCCTCCTGCTGGCTGACCCTAACTGGATGCCACTTGGCAAGGAATCTTGGGGACTGTAGGTTGTAGAGTCAGTCCCTTACAGCAGAGAGCAGAAGAGAAGCACAAGGAATACATTAGGGGACAAATAGGCAAAGACTGGCAGAACAGCCAAATGAGGGAGATTTTTCCTTTGTATGTGGCCCTAGCTGCTGCCTCTGAGTCAGATTTTAAAAAAACCCAACTGGAAATTTCTTCTTAAGATTAGCACCTCTCCTAAGACTCATCCTAAAAATCTTTCCATTACAAGCAAGAGTATGCAAGTTAACATATATTTGCAGCAAATATTTTAGCATCCATTATCCCTAAGGAGCAAAAGCTGGCATCTTGAAGGATTGGGACACAAGAAGGATAAATTTTGATGGATAGTAATAGGTAAGTGTATTGCAAACTATGTGTTGCTGGGATGCTGTGGTCCTGGATGCAGCGAGAGGAAAACCATGTGCATAGGGCTGAGGGGAAGGCCCAGAAGGGTGATGGTAGAGAGACAGAGCAGAAGCCAGTTTCATGCAACTTCTTAAACAGCTGAGAACAAGTCTGGCTGTTCAGGATAATTAAACAGGGGGCAAAAGAGGTGTCCATCAGTGATTTAACTCATGCCCCGTCCCACTTGTCTTAAGTGCATTCATCCACTATTTGTTGAGGCCCTATGATATGTTCTCAAGTGCCTCACACATAGAAATCTGCAACTGTGTCTTAACTCTTGTTTATTATTTTTAAGAGTGTTCAATGAGATCATAGAGAAGGGGCAGCCAACCTTTGCTGGGGTATGATCCATAAAGGTTTCACATGGTTCTGAGTATCAAAGCAGAATAGGAGTAGGAGCCAGGTGACATGGCAAAAAGCCTTCTAGGAAGAGGAAGTAGTAGGAATAAATAATTGCAGATGTTGAGGAAAAGATGTAAAACTTGTTAAAAGCTATTTCTGCTTCCTAAAACGGGTAGGGCTCATTACTGATCCTGGTTTCATGAAACCACAGTAGCGTTGTCAGGTTAGGCAAATAAATTACAGGATACCTACATAAATTTGAATTTCAGATAACAAATATGTTTTAGTGCAAGTATGTCCCTTGCTGTATTTTATCTGGCAACCATAAACTATAGGGATGACCACAGACTACATTGTGCAGGCTAAAAATCTTAAAACCAGGAAAAAAGATATAATTCTTATTTCCAGGTACTTCTTTAGCAACAGCTCAACCAGTTGACACCTTTAGAACAGTGGTTGACAAACTTTTATGTAAAGATAAAGATAGTACATATTTTAGGCCTGTGGTCCATATGGTCTGTAATTACTTAACTGTGCCTTTGTGGCATGAAAACAGCTGTAGACAATGCATCGATAAATGAGCATGGCTATGTTCTGATAAGACTTTACTTATAACAACAGAGACCCCACTGTCATAGTTTGCCAACTCTAACTCTAGAAGTTGGATCTAGAAGAATTTTTTTTCTTTTTGTAGAAAGCTGCTTGCAATATAATAACAAAAACCAAACAACACAATTAAAAAATGGGCAAAAGCCTTGAATAGACAATTCTCTAAAGCAGAAATACAAATGGCCAATAAGGATAGGAAAAGATGTTCAACATTACTAATCACTAAGGAAACGCCAACCAAAACCACAAGAAGACACTGCTTCACATGCATTAGGATGGCTGTTATGAAGAACAAAGCAAAACAAATATAGTTAATTATAATCTACTGTAAATTTCAGAATAGCTAGAAGAGGATAATTCTATGTTTCTAGCATAAACACAAGATAAATATTTAAAGTGATCGATATCCCAATTACCATCATTTGATCTTTACACATTATATGAATGTATCAAATTATGACATGTGCCCTGAAGATATGTACATCTATTATGTATCAATAAAAAACAGTAATAAATGCACACAAAAAAGAAAACAAAGTAACACGTGTTGATGAGGATGTGGATACATCGGAACCCTTGGGCACCGTTGGTGGAAATGTAAGCTGGTGTAACCCCTGGGAAAAATATTATGGAATTTCTTCAAAAATATTAAACCTAGAATTACACATGATTCAGAAATTCCACTTCTAGGTACATTCCCAAAATAATAGAAAGAAAGGATTAAAACAGATATTTGTATATCAATGTTCTTAGCAGCATTAATCACAATAGCCAATAGGTGGAGACAGTCAAAATGCCCATTAATAGATGAATGGATAAGTATATAATATGTGGTGTAAACACACATATGCGTGCATACACAAAATGAAATATTGCTCCATCTTAAAAAGGAATGAAATTCTGGTACATGTTACAGTATGAATGAACCTTGAAAACATTATGCTAAGTTAAATAAAACAATCACAAAATGACATATATTGTGTGATTCTACTCGTGTGAGATAAGCAGAATAGTCATACTCATAGAGACAGAAAGTAGAATAGACATTACCAGGGATCAGGGAAAGTGAGGAAGGGAGAGTTGGTACTTAATGAGTACAGAGTTGCAGCTTGGGAAGATGAAAAGTTTCCGGAGCTGGATGGTGGTGATGATTGCACGACAATGTGAATGTACCCAATACCAATGAACTGTACACCTAAAAATGGTTAAGATGGTAGATTTTATGTTACGTATATTTTACCACAATAAAGGTTAGCTACTTGCAGAAGTTTACCTAATTATAAACTAGTCTAAGACAGCCAGTCAGCCAGACAAGATTCTATGTATTTCCAAACTAGAAACGATAGCACAGATTATAGTCACTTATAAATTTCCAGTAATCTAGATATAAATAAGACATGCGATATAACAAAATTTAAAATGTTGTCTTTGCAGGACTCAGGCAAATTATGCCTCAAAGTCCCACCATAGAATTTCCTCTCTCAAATGCTGTGAGAAGAAATTTTCTGTAACTTTGCACACAGACTGTTGATGAGCCTGGACACTTCACTCCTGTCTCTGTATTAAAGTGAGAAACAGCACAGATCTGGTCATCATGTCTAGATCAAGACTATCTGGCAGGTGCTGGGGATAGAGAAGGTCATAATTAAGTCCAGTCCCTGTTCTCAGGAGTTTTCAGATGTCATGGAGAAAAACATACCATGAATACTTTTTTGAGAGGTAGCTATGAGCAGTTGCCCGTGCATTGCAGCTGTCCTGTCACGCACTTTGCCTTCTCCCCAAGTATCATTTCTCACTATCTGCATAGCCATTATCAAAACTTAGAATACTTGTGTTTATTTATTTTAACTTCTGCCTCTTTCTAGAGGTTTAAGGTGTTTTCCAACGAGAACATGATAAGATGAAAATAGATAATCAAGACTAGAAAAGAAAGAGGCTCAGAGCCTCAAGGACATTGTATAACCCTCTCACCCCAAATTTTACTCCATTTCTTTTTAAATGGCAACAGTGCAAAAGCTTCCTTGCATGCTAGAAAGATTGATTTCCCAGAGTCAAAATTTTTCAGAATCATTGCTTTTGACACTTGTCTATGGAGACAACATTGTAGATGTAACTTGGAGATATTATGTGAAAATGAATTTTATTTGTAGTAAATTATCAAATAAAATAATCTGGCTTTGAGATATGCTACATAATTAGGCCATTGACAGAATTTTATGTGGGCAGAGAAAGGCTATTTTGGACTTATTGATATATTTTGCCGAAATGCTTCCTATTACATGATAATTGGTTATATTATTTGGATGTATTTTACTGATACAAGATACACAAACAGCAAGCATACAAACACACACACACACATGCACTTTAAGTGAATGATTCTTTTTCGTATGTATGCATAGTTATACAATGGATTCATCTCAAAATATGCATTAACTTGATTTTACCATGATCTTTAGCATGAAAGCTTTCCTTTCTAAGAGTAATATTCAGAGCTTTAATTTTGTTTTCAACAATGGAAAATAAGAATTGCCCCATGCTTTGCTTAGTCATTTCTCTATCCACTTTTGCTTCTTTTAGCTGCCTTCTTTATTAACATTGCTATGCCCTCACGCAGACCCCAGCCTCTCTTCCCTAGATTCCTACAGCGCTCCTCCTTGCCTGTAGCTCCGTATCCCCACCAATGAGGCTGACCGAGTACCCCTTATAAAACGTGGATCTATTCTCGCCACCTGCTGGCTCAATTGTCTTCCGAGGCTCTGTTGTCACAGTGAAGTCCAGCCCATTGCTGGTCAGGGCCTGCACTTAGCTTGTCTCTCCTGTTTCCTCTCTCAACAGATTCCCACGTGGACCTTCTCTGCATGCAGAGTAATCACATTCACATCCCACATGTCCCATGCCTCTTCTTGCTCACTGCCTTTGCTCAGCCTGTTTCATCTACCTTAAATACCTTTCCTTTCTCTGTACAGGTGGTTAAATCCTAGTAGCATGTTTCAGTGGAAAGGGATTAGACTTTGAATTGGGCTACACAAGCTGAACTATAGAGCTTGTTGTCTAATGTTTTGTGTCTCTGGTTTCGTCATTTGCAAAATAGCTTACAAATACCTACTTTGTAGGGTTTTTATGGTGTGTAATAAGACAATTTAAGAAAAAACACTCAAGAGTTAGCACATATTTTATAATGAATTGTTTTATTAATCATATTAACATTATTCTTTTATTAATCAATAATATTAACAGTTTTATTGATTATTCTGCTCAAGTGTCAGTTTTCTTGAAAGCACTTCCTGACATCCCACAACAGAATTAACTTTCCCTATTTATACTCGTCCTATGACTTGAGCACGCTTGTCTGTTTTAGCCATCATTGCACTGTATTGGAATTAATCGATTCCTTTGTTTCTTTCCCTGGCTGGACAGAGAACACAATGGGGAAGAAGACTTTACCTTGATTACTCCACATATGTAGATGAGTGAATGACTGAATGAAATAATTACTCAGATTCTGCTGGCTTTTCCATAACACCATCCAAAATGACCAGCTCAGAAAAATCTCACAATTGATGAGACGTCAGGTTAGGTTTTTTTGTTGTTGTTGGGGTTTTTTTGGGTTTTTTTGTTTTTTTTTCAAACCCGGGAACCGTGTATGTAACAATGAAAGAAGTCACTCAAGATGACAGAAGGAGATGGTGGCATCTTCAACCACTAGCTTTCAGTGCTTTCTCCTTTGGTTCATTCTCCTCCTGTCAGCCAGATAATTTTTATCAGTGATAAAGCTCATATTCTCAATTTCCTGCATTAAAGACTTCTATGATTTTTTGATGCACTTAGAATAAAGGTTGTATGCCACGCCCCAGCAAACATTCATTTTAATACTCTCTACTTTTAATTCTCATCACTCTTCAGCCTCTGCTCAATATTCCAGCCACACTGAGCTGCTTCCATTTTCTCAAATCACCTGGCCTTTGCGCACAGCCTTTCCTCTGCAAGATGTTTCCTCACCACTTCACTTGCTACCTCCTATTTACTCTCTGGTCTCAGTCTTAATGCCACTTCCTCTTGGTCTTTCTCAATATGCTTTGCCAGTTTTGGCTACTCTCCCCTGACCCTGCTGACTACCCCATGAGGCCTGTACCTCCCGTCACTATACTCATTGTAGTTAATCGTGGTTAATGGCTGAATGTTTATTCTCATGGTTAGACCGTATGCTCATGAGCACAGGGATCAAGCCTGTGTGGTTTGCCATTGGATCTCCTTAATTCCTAGAAGCTGATATAGAACAAATAAGAAGCGTCACTGAATTAATAAATTCTGGTGGTCTGGTCCTGGGAAGTGTGCATCTTTAAAGCTTGACAGCGATCTACAAATTTTGTTTTGAGATGAAGAAAGTGCATTTCCAAACCCCGGTGGCCAGGACTTATTTTCTTTCATTACTCATCTGCACCTTTGTAGGCATCTTTATTCACTCTTATACCTGCCCAGTCCCCTTGGGGGGACAAGTTTTCTGACCAAACTGATACATCAGTGAGAGAAGCTTTTGGCGCAGTGTACACGTAATGTCAATATGAGGATGGTGCAATTTTCCAACTTGCCCAGGGTCTGGTAATACCCTTTGCGGCACCTCTTCAATCACCTCCCTTCCACTGGAGTTTTCTATAACCCTTTTCTTACTCACACATACCTATATCAGCAGATAGGGCAGTGCAAATAAGGTAAGCTAAGCTATCTTTTAAATTTCCCTTTTCTGGCCTTAGATGTGTGTATGTTTAAGTGTGTGGGGGTGTGTGTGCGAGAGACAGAGAGAGAGAAAGATATATATATATATATATATATTCTGGCATAACAAAAGTTTATTTTTGTTAGTATATGTGTATTTATTTTTACTAATCTTTATCCCAGAAAATGTTTAACATGACTTTATGTTAACACTCTCCTCCCCACCTCATTACTACAGACAACTGTTGGATACTATGATACTTCATGTGATCCTTTAGAAATACAGAGATATTCTAAATGATAGACTGATTATCTTTTTTTCTCTAAATTTCTATTTTAATGCCTATGCTTATTTTCTCCTAACCAGTTTTTCATTTGCATCACATTTCCCCAGAAAATCGAGGCTCTTTCTATGTAGCTGATTCCTCCCCTCCAGATCATTCTACCTGTTGGCACCAGAGCAATCTTCCTAATTCATAGCATTGCAGATGTTGCTTGACAGAGCCAAGAACTTCAGAAGCTCCAGAATACCTAAACGATGATGGCCAAATTCCTTAGCCTGGCATTGAGGATTCTCTAGCCCTCTAGTCCCAGCCTCCCTCATTAATTTCTTTTTTTCTATATACATTGATTAAGTGCCAGCAGTAGGCAAGACTGTGTGATAAGGATACAGTGACAAACATGAACGTGGTTTCAAGTAGCTCACAAATTTAAAAGGGGAGACAAAATCTGAATTGAATAAATATGATCCAAAGAAGGAGAAGGAAATCTTGTCTCTGGTTGTGTGTGGGGGTGACGATCACAGAACTCAGTGCTGAGCACATAGTAAGAACTAACTCAGTGTAATGGATGCATGCATGAAAGAAGGCAAGGTCTGAGCTCTTCTCCCAGGAGGTTAATATGACAGAAGTGATTGCAGTGGGTTCTGGGCAGAGGTAAGGAAAGAAAATTACTCAAAGGAGATGCAAGGAGGTCTGAACCACAGGTGCCATCACGTGCTGCCAGTGAAGATGGCATGTGGGCAGCTATGCATGTAGAATCATTTTCTGATAGGGAATCAACAGAGATGCCTAAGAGGAGGAGGGGGATAAAGATGCCAGCACAATTTCCAGTCTGCGTGAAGATGCTCCCAGTATCAGAAAAAGGAAAATCAAGAGGAGGTTTAGAAAAGAAGCTTTAGACCACTTGATTTTGACATCTCTGTGAGATATTCCAAGAGGAATGTCCTGTGTTTGTGTGGGGGAAGTGTGTGAAAGTTTGTTAGAATAGCATTTAAGTGACACATGGGAGTCTTTGGAGCAGAAAACATAGTTGAGGCACAGACGGGAGTGAGATTGCTCAGGGACAGAGTGCAGAAAGAATCACCCTCTTCTCCCCTTTTGAACCCTTTGCTCCAGGCCAGCATTCTATGTTCCAGAGCCCACCAGGAGCAGACCCCTGCCTTACTTCTGCTATCCACCCCAATTTTGATGTTCTCTTCTTTACTTGACTAAGTGCATCTTATGTCAGCAGAGTTCTCCAAACATTTATTTCGTGTCAACTGTATATCAGACACTTGACTAGGTACTACAGGCTACAGAAAGGGGTCCTGTATCCTCCAAGGAGCTATCGTTAAGGTCTTGTCTGAGTCCCAGTCCACATGACCTTTCTCTGAATTTTTAAAATATATCCTCCTGCATATCTAACATTTAGCATGAGTCTCAGTATTTGTATTTATCTTGCTAGGATTCCACTGCATCTATATCTAGATAATGAGGTCCTTGAGAATACACATTGTCATTATCTGCTTTGAGTTCCCTGAAGGCCTGGTACGATGCTTTAGACACAGTTGAAACTGTTTTTAAGTCTCCAAGGCTCTGCTTTTATTTACTAGCATTCTCCTCTCCCTGCCTCGATCTCTATTGGCACCAGTTCTTTAATCTTAAGTTTCTTGTTTGATGATTCAAAAATATAGATAAAAATATAGTTTGTTATGACTCACAAATTATAGAGAAAATTTTAATGGAGAGACACCTCTGCTCACCTTGTCATTCAAAAGAGCTAAGTGTTTTTTTACATCCTAAATATAAAAAGATACTAAAACACTGCAGGAAAAGTGAAGTGATCATTAATAATTAAGTAATTAATCACCTAGGTCTGTAGTGGGTAGTTTAGCGCAGTTGTTGATGTTGCAAGCAGTTTCCGTTTGTTACAATGACAACACTTTAAGAGGAATCGGGATTATTCTAAATATTTCAGTAGTTTAGGAATCATGGAGTCATGAACTTCAGAGCTTGGAGGGCAAAATATACTTACATACCAGAGGATAAATGGTTTCTTTTCAAAAGCCAATTGTGCATGACTGGTAGAAGCTTTGAGGACACTGTTTTGAGAAGGGTGCAAGGTGGAGTGTGGGAACGGACCATGGTGGGAAGTGTTCACCACACATGAGGGTAATGAAGGCACATGCTCACCTTCTTGAGCAACATCCTTAATCCACAGATGAAGAAACTGAGCCTTGGAAGAGGAAAACTTTCAACAAATTATTATTCATTGAGGCCTACTATGCACTAGTCATTTGCCATATAAAGTAAACTTCTCTTTAACCCAAATGTCATATTGGGAAGAAGGAGCACAACTTCAAAGGTCCTTAGCACAGTTCACATGCAGAAAGTGCTTTTACATTTCTATGTTTTCTCATGCAACAAAAAGAAGAAAAATGCACTCGTGAATTTATTTTCAGCTTATCCACTCAGGAAAAAAACTGAATGTTGATTTTTTAACATAACAACCTAAATGCAGTTACTTTTCACAATATTTGACTGTCACAAGTATTGCATCTCTTCTCAGGAATAACTTTACTCACATTTTTAGATAAGACTGTCTCTGATCAAGATGGAATTTCCAAATATAGAAGACTGATATTGAGTCTTTTGAATTTCAAAATAAGCAGAAGCTAATTCATAAATTTGTTCACTTTTTTCCTCAAGCTCAAAGCATTCAGTAGACATTAAGTCTTTAGTATCTCACACACACATCCCCAGAGTGCTTTCAATCTGGATATTAAATAGCCTGATGCAGATGGTAAAAACAATTCTGGCTTTAAAAGCAACTTAAGTGTTTTAATAGACATGGCCCAGGTATATAGCAATGTGATTAATGGAGTGTCTGGAATTATTCATGTCTATACAATTTAGGTTAGTCTGTTTGGTTGAATCAATCCTTAGCTCTACGTGAGGGGAAAATTTTTGGAAGAACATGCACACCTAAAGTCAGGCCCTGTATTTTACCTGCTGTGTGATTTTTGGAAAGTTATATTTAACTTCGGTCTTTTTAACTATGAAAAGTAGATTGTAAAGAAACCTACCTTTAGGGACAGTATAAAAATTTAAGTATTGTAATGAAGGTAATATTCAATGGTTTCTCATGTTTCTTGATTATCCACTGTTTGTAGAAAACTAAATACTGCATATTATCACTTGTAAGTGGGAGCTAAATTATGAGAACACGTGGACACATAGAGGGAAACAAAACACACTGGGGCCTTTCAGAGGGTGGAGGTTGGGAGAAGGGAGCTGATCAGGAAAACTAACTGATGGATACTAGGCTTAATACCTGGGTGATGAATTAATCTGTATAACAAACCCCCATGACACAAGTTTACCTATGTTAACAAACTTGCATTTGTACCCATGAACTTAAAATACAAGTTTAAAGAAAACGGCCTTCACAACTCCATAAAGTTTTTAAAAACCCACCACCTTATTATCTTTCATGATTCTGTTGTTGACTGGGATTGACTGGTTGGTTCTCCTACTCTGTGTTATGTTGACTGAGATCATCTGGGGGCTCGAATGGTTTGGAATGTTCTGGATGGTCCCCTTGCATTCCTAGAGTTGATGCTGCTGTCAGCTTGAAGCTCTGGGGGTCTGTTGAACAGACCACCTCCATTCTTCATGTGACTTCTCCTTGGGACATGGCAGCTGGCTTCTGAGAGAGGGTGTTCTTAGTGCTCAAAAAGAAAGGAAGCAAATGCTATCAGTTTTCCTGAGGCCTGGAACTTGAGTCGCAGAACACCACTTTACCATAGACTATTGTCAAATCTCTCACTCAAGCAGCCCGGATACAAGAGGATAGAAACTAGATGCACTTTTTAATGCAAGGACTTCTATATGTGAACAATGAGAGGGGGAATTGTTGGGGCCACTCATGGGCATTAGTTGTCACTTCATTACATAGAGAATAACATCTGAAATTCTTACTGAAGTCTGCTATGATGTGTATTAGTCTGTTTTTATGCTACCGATAAAGACATACCTGAGACTGGGTAATTTGTAAAGAAAAAGAGGTTTAATGGACTCACAGTTCCACGTAGCTGGGGAGGCCTCACAATCATGGCAGAAGGTGAAAAGCACCTCTTACATGGTGGCCGGCAAAGAGAAAATGAGACCCAAGTAAAGGGGGTTTTCCCTTATAAAACCATCAGATCTCATGAGACGTATTCACTACCATGAGAACAGTATGGGAGGAACTGCTCCCAGGATTCAATTACCTTCCACCAGGTCCCTCCTACAACACGTGGGAATTACATGAGCTACAATTCAAGATGAGATTTGGGTGGGGACACAGCCAAACTGTATCAGGTGGGTCCTCATCTCCCACCAACTCCACCCTCATCCCTCCTTTTCCTCCTCTCTAAGCACACAAACCATCTTGTCCTTCCTCAAATAGGCAAATCTTACTCTCACTTTGGGTCCCAGGACTTGCTGTTTTGTTTTCCTGAAATGCTTTTACCCTAGATTTTAGCCTGGTTCTCTAACTTAATTCAGGTCTGTACTCAAACAACACCTTCCCAGAGAGACTTTTCCATTACCATCTCATCAGAAAGTGTCATGCACATCTGTCTCTCTTCTATCATATTATTTTTATTTTCTTTATTTTTCTTCATTTTATTTCAGTTTCTTAAAAAACACACTCTGTGAATGAGAATGTGTGAGATAACTAAAAACTAGCTTGTTTGTTTTTCCTTTTCAATTACTATATACCATTCTATTTCTTTTTTGTTTATTGTCTGTCTTTCCCACTAGAATATAATCCCCTTGAGGTCAGGAACTTAGTATTTACTAACACTAGTATTAGTAATACTTTAGTAAATACTAGTAATACTAGTATTACTAGTAAATATGAGTAATTTACTAAGGTATTTACTTAGTAAAGTGTTTACTTAGTATTTAGTAAAAAAAAGTGTTAACCTAGTACTTAATACTTAATAAAGTGTTTACACTTTACTAATTATTTACAGTGTCTAGAACCTTGTCTAAACATAGTAGATTCTGTATATGTGTATGTACACACATATATATGTATACATACAGGAGTGAAATGAATAAACTTGAAATAACTTTGTAAATTGTCTAGAATATTATTAATATGGTTAGATAAAGACATAGTTCATTCTCTCTATAGCTGATTCATTCCTATAATGCAGGAAACATTTGCTAAATGCATAGTATATGTAAGTCTCTGTTAATGACTTGTTGCTTAAAGAGTTAACATGGATTCAAAGTTATTGACTTACAAGTTGCTTGTTAGATGACATTATAAATGACAATGAGATATGAGTTATATTCTTACTGAGAGTTTTGGCTTAACTGTGCTTCACAGATTGGCCTTTTAAACCTACATTTCAACCTTGTGATTACATGCCAAAAATCACAACTTCGCAATCAAATGCCTGAGTGTAGTTGTAGCTATACAGATAATCCTGCACTGGGGGAGATAAAACTACAATTTATTGAATGTCCACTATGCCCCATGTGTCTTCTGTAGCCTATCTCATTTTATCAGCACTGCTAAGTAGAATTTATGATATCCCGCCTACAATTAAGAAAACTGAGGTTCAGAGTGCCTTGATTCTCCCATTTCTCTAGTTCCTAGCATAAGACTTGGGAAAGAGAGGCTCAATAAATATTGGTTAAATACTAAGTAAAAGACAAATTGACTAAATTGACATCTTAAAATGTCTCCTAGGAGATAACAGACCTGAATTTGAATATAGATTGATGGGCTCCAAAACTCAAATTATTTCCATCAGCCCAGAACTGGCCGTGGTGGCCTTAGTAGCATCAGTGTCAAGTCTAAAAATTGGAGAAGAGGAGTAATCTTAGGGGTGAGAGTTGCAGGTCCACTTTGAAAGTGAGACTGAGGCAGGAAATAAGATAATTATTCAAACTGACAATACTTTATATTAAATGCTACAGTTGTTTCGATGTGGGATATCTGTTTAATATGGCTTGCAAAATAAAACTTTCCCTCTGACGTTTCTGGCCCTTAAGTATCCTAGAAAATGCTGGATGATCTACATCCTTTGAATATTAATGAAGCAAATTAGCTCCAAAAATGCCCTACTGTGTCTCAACTCCAGGAACCAACATGAATCATTAGACTCCTGTTGATTAGAAATGTTAAAGTGGATTTTCTTTCTTTTCATTTTAATTAAGTAAATTTGACAGGCTTTCTTGATTCTCAATTGGCCAAGACCCTCAAAGTGTGGAATGAGAAGAAAATAGGACCCTCTTCTAAACAAGCTTTGCTGGTCTGTGTTGTATTTTATTATTTCTTGAAGGACCCCATGAAACAATCTGTAAGTTTTAAGTCAAATGGAATCCAAAGGTTTTGCTCAAGGGAGAAAAGGTAGAAATAGAGAAAAAAAGTATTTCCTACCATTGCAGATGAGAGGATATGGAGATTACAAATTGGGTCAGGTTGGTTTGCTGAGTGTCACAATACTGTGTAAGGAGCAAGCATGGTTTTAAGTCTCTAAAGCCTAACTGAGCCATAAAAAAAGGCTGCAGTGATTCAAAGGAACTTAGTTTTTTTTTTCATCCAGATGGACTGATGCACAGCCAAGAGACTCTGTGCAAGATCATAGCTGAGAACCTTATCATCCAAGCTGCAAGGAGCCGAGGAAGACATATACTTTGATTTCTGTCTTTTATTTTCAGCATCACATAAAAGCATCTTAATCTTAAGTTGTACTATTCTATTGTAGGTTTATAACCAAATAAATACCTTCTGAGAGTGCAATGAACAGAAACAAGGTATAAAGACCTGGAACAGGAAGGCTTGGAGATACGCAGGAAAAAGAAGGAAACTTGTCTTTCTTCAAGCTTCCTCTCTAAATTGCATCACCTTCTCTTCTGTTAATGATGAGAGTTAGAAAGCTCCCAGCTAAACTGGGCTACAAATGATCCATTAATAAAATCTTCTCCTTTCAGGGCATTATTATCCCCATTTTACAGATAATTTCACTGTGCCAAAGAGGGTATAAGGAACTTCTTCATTGTCACAATAACTAATTAATTAAAACATATTGAGACATTGGTCTGATAAACATGTTGATTACCATGGAAACAGAAATAAATAAAACATAACTACTGCTCCAAGGAACTCCTGTCAACACTACTCACTGTGTTCATCTGGAACCTTCAGTCTATCAGCTAACAATATTTATTGAGCTCCTACTTTGTGCTAGACACTGTTTTTTTTAGGCCAAATAACTTTACTTTCTAGGCTTCTTTTCTTCATGCCTCTTACCCTCAACATCTATCTAAATCTTAGAAAATAGCATTAGGCAAAGAGAGAAAGAAGTGAGGAAAGAGTCCTTCTTTGCTTAATCATCAAGTATTAATCCACTCAGAACATATTGTAGGTGGGTTTGTAGAAGTAAGAAGTAGCTAAGGTATGCTTCTTCTCCACAAAGAGGTTGCAGTATAAGAGAAAATCTGAATGGCATATAAACCATACAAGATTGAATAGCTATGGTAAAGCCCTAAATCAATGATTCATAGCTGTTTTACATATAAGGTTCTCCCTCCCTCCTTCTCTCTCTCTGTCTCTCTCTCTCTGTCTCTCCCTCTCTCTCTCTATATATATATAATACACACATTTATATGTATGTGTGTGTCTTTATATGTCATCTCATATACTCATACACTTTCCCTGAATATACATTATCTTATTTATATTTTTCATTTTTTATTGAGAAAATACTTATGTGTGTGTGAATTAGGTATCTCTTGGTATAACTCCAAAAACTCTGAAGAGTTTATAGCCTGTTGTCAGGGACCCTCTACTCCAGATGCAATAGAAGGTGAAAGTCAGAAGACTACTTCTTACAAACCAGTGGCAGCTCCCCCCATCTATGCTTTCCTTTCTCATCTCAAGACTTAGGCTAAGTTAGACTCATGGTTTTGAGCAGTGGTGTGCTGGAAAACTGAATCACTGGAGAGGGAAAAAAAAAAGCCCTGATTTGTAGCATTTGCCAATTTCTGTGGTGTAAGTATTCCCATGGTAACTGATTTTTATGCTACTAACTTGATGTCATTGAACATGAGGTTGGGAAGGTATGAACAGAACTGGCTCTTGAAAATCAACAGGAGACAACCTGAGCACACCATTTTAAGACGTCTTAGAAGCTGCCTTATTCCAAACTTTGATTTGTAGGATTTAACCATACCATAGAGAGGCTTCAAGGGCTTCCTTGGGAGCAATGAGAAGACCTAAAGAACAAATCTCAAGCTACTATCCCTTATTTCTCCAACTCTTCATAAATCAGAGAAGTTCTACTTTAAACCGATTTACACACTGGGTGTCTGGATAAGACATTATTTACACAAAGCTAGTTAGTTAACCTTTAGGTCCATGTTTGAAAGTTTGGGGTTTCCCAGAATAAAATTTCCAAAATATGTTAATATTTAGTTTATTTATAAGTATTTATCTCTTTAAATATTCTCTAGAGCAAGAATCCATATATTACTGTTTTGGGACACATTTTCTCAATATTTCCTAGAGTAATCTTGAGTCTTGGCCAAAACTTCTATTCTAAAGATTATAGAAAATCTCAAATACTAAAGGAAGAAATATCCCTGAAGACAGTCAGAGACAAAGATGGGAGGTGGGACTACTCTCTCCAGCCTGGAAACTGTGCTCTGTAACTCGTCCAAAGGAGGCACCAAATTAGAGTGGTGGTTCAGTAGCACCAAGCTGTAGCAGGTATGTTCCACAGGTCCCCTGGACACAAATCCCTGACCAGCCTTCCCACATGGCTGGGATATTTCTTTTTGGATGTGCTTCATCCAGGATATGTAGCAGTCTAGTCATTTACTACAGCGAAGGCAAACCCTGGCTTAAGCTGTCTTCTAGTGCTGAAAAGGAAACAGTATCCTAGTGGGAGAAAAAAGAAACCTGGCAGGTAAACTATAATGAATCCCTAAGCAAACATATACAGTAAAAATAAAACAATACAGACAGAAAAGACTGGAATAAATTACTAATACTTCAATGCAAAGATACATATATTAATACATCCACAAAAAACAATAGCAAACATGGAACCATGATCTCCCCAAACACACAAAGCAAGGAACCAGTGACTGACCCTAAAAAGACAATGATAGATTTCCTGAACTGAAAAATTCATGAGGCTTTCAAGAGCAGAATAGTTCAAAGAGAATCAGCTAGCTTGAAGACAAGCTATTTGAAAATACAGTCAGAAAAGAAAAAAGAATTTAAGAAATCCCCAAAAATTGCCTACAAGATATAGAAAATTATCTCAAAAAACCACATCTAAGAAATATTGATGTTCAAGAGGAAATTAAGCAAGAACTAGGGGTAGAAATATTTTTCAAATAATACCAAAACTATCCAAAACTTGAGAAAGAAAACTATCCAAAACTTGAGAAAGATATAAATAGCTCAGGAATGTCATGGAACACCAAACAGATTTAACCCAAATAAGACTACCCTGAGGCATATAATAATCAAAACTCTCAAAGGTCTAGAACAAAGAGAGGACCCTAAAAAGCAGCAAGAGAAAAGAAGCCATAACATCTAAAAGAGCTACAATTCATCTGGCAACAAACTTCTCCATGGAAACCATATAGGCCAAGAAATGTTGGGATGACATTTTCAAATGCTGAAAAAAAAAAACACTTCCATCCAAAAATACTGTGTAAGACAAAGCTGTACTTCAAATATGAAAGAGAAATAAAGTCTTTTCCAGACAAACACTGAAAGTATTCACCACCACCAGATTTGTCTTAAAAGAAAGGCTCTAGGGAGTTCTTCAATCTGAAAGAGAAAAAAAACAAAATACTAACATGCAAAAAGGAAACACATGAAGGTATAACGCCACTGATGAGGTAAGTACATGGACAAACCCAGAAAACTCTAACTTGGTAACCGTGATGTGCAATTTACTCATAACTCTGGTATAAAGTCTAAACAACAAGTCTATCAAAAACAATGATAGCTTCAGAACCCTGTTAAGAGACAGGCAATAGAAAAATATGTAAATTGAGACAATAAAAAGTAAAAATAGGGGAGGTGGTGGAGTTAAAGTGTAGAGGTTTTTTTCTTTTCATATTTGTTTATTTGTTTCTATTATTTGCTTTTGATCAAAGATAAGTTGTCATCACTTTAAAATAACTTGTGATATCTATAAGACGTTTTCTTTAAGCCCTGTGGTAATCATGGTGCAAAAAACTATAATAGGTACACTAAAAACAGAAAGCAACGGATTAAAAAAATACTATCAGAGAAAATAACCACAAAGGAAGACACTAAGAGAGAGGAATTACAAGACAGGCCGAAAACAAGCAAAAGGAATGGCAGTAGTAAGTCCTTACTAATAGACAGTAACATTGGGTGTAAATAGACTCAATTCTCCAATTTGAAGAATTGACTGAATGGATAAAGGAAGAAGACCCAACTATATACTGCCTCCAAGAAACCCATTTCACCTGGACAGACTCACAGACTGAAAGTGAAGGAATGGAAAAAAATATTTCATGCACTTGGAAACCAAAAAAATACAAGAGTAGTTGTGCTTATATCCTCCAAAATAGAGTATATGCCAAAGACTGCAAAAACAGACAAAGAAGGTTACTATATAATGATAAAAGGCTCAATTCAGCAAGAAAATGTAACAATTTTAATTATCTATGCACCCAACACCAGAGCCAAGTATATAAAGCAAACATTAATAGGTCTAAAGGGAGAGGTAGCCTGCAATACAATAATAGTAGGGGATTTCAATATCCCACTGTTAGTAATAGACAGATTACCAGACAGAAAATCAACAAATAAACATTGGAGTTAAACTACACAATAGATCAAATAGGCCTAATTGACAGTCATAGAACATTTCACCCAACTACTGCAGAATATACATTATTTTCATCAGCGCATGAAACATTCTTCAAAGTAGACCATATCTTAGGCCACAAAACAAGTCTCAAAAAGTTTTAAAAAGTAGAAATTATAATCAAGTATCTCTTCTGACCATGAAGGAATAAAACTAGAAATCAATAACAAAAGGAACTTTGGAAAATACAAATACAAGAATATTTTAAAATTTCATTAAAAAGCCCAGAACCTGATGGTTTCATTGCTAAATTCTTCCAAACATATAAAGAACTATACTAATTCTCTCAAACGATTTCAAATAATTGAAGAGGAGAGAATATTTTCAAGCTTATCTTTAAGATCAGCATTAACCTGATACGAAAACCAGACAGGGACACAACCAATAGAGAAAACAACAGGCCAATATCACTGATGAACATAGATGCAAAATTCTCAATAAAATACTAGCAAACTGAATTCATCATCACATTAAAAAGGACCATTTCTCATAATAACTTGAATTACTAGTGTTATTTCAGAGCTGCAAGTATGATTCCACATATGCAAATCAATAAATGTGATACATCACATTAACAGAATTGAGAACAAAAACCATATGATCATTTCAATAGATGTTGAACAAGCATCTGATGAAATTCAGTATCCCTTTATGATAAAAATCTTCAACAAACTGGGTATAGAAGGAACATACCTTAACATAATAAAGGCCATATATGACAAACCCACAGCTAACATCACAGTGATGAAGAAAAATTGAAAACCTTTCTCTTAAAGTCTAAAATGAGAGAAGCAAAGATGCTCACTTTCACTACTTTTATTATATGCAATACTGGAAGTACTGACCCAGAGCAAACAGGCAAGAGAAATAAATAAAGGGCATCCAGATTGGAAAGGAAGAAGCCAAATTAGTCTTTTTTGTAAACGTCATGGTCTTATATTTAGAAAATCCTAAATACACACTCCTCCAAAAAACTGTTCAAACTGATAAACAAGTGCAGTAAAATTGCAGGATACAAAATCAGCATATAAAAATCAGTAGCATATCTATATACGAACACAAAAAATGTGAAAAAAAGTCAAGAAATCAATCTTATTTCAATAGCTACAAAGAATATAAAATACCTAGAAATCAATCGAGTGAAAGAAGTAAAAGATCTATATGAGGAAAACTATAAAAATACTGATGAAAGAAAAGGAAGAGGATACAAAATATGAAGATATTTCATGCTCATAGATTGGAAGAATTAATATTGTTAACATATCAATACTACCCAGAACAATTTATGGATTTAATGCAACCCTTATCAAAATAGCAATGACATTCTTTACAGAAATAGAAAAAATCTTCTAAAATTTATATAGAACCACAAGAGCCAGAATAGCCAAAAAAATTCCTGAGCAAAAAGAATAAATCTGGAGGAATCACACTAACTTCAAAATATACTGCAAAGCTATAGTAACTAAATCAGAATCAAAATGATATTGGCATTAAAAACAGACATGTGGACAGATGGAACAGAATAGCAAGCTCAAAAAATCCATGCATTTACAGCTAACTTATTTTTGGCAAAGTAATGAGAACATTCGATGGGGGGAAAGGATACTTTATCAGTAAACAGTGCTGAGAAAACTGGATAACCATTTGCAGAAGAATGAAACTGGATTCCTATCTCTCACCATATACAAATATCAAATCAAAATGAATTAAAAACTTAAATCTGAGACCTGAAACTATAAAACTACTAGAAGAAAATACTGGGAAAATGCTCCATGACCTTGATCTGGGCAAAGATTTTTTGTATAAAACCTCAACAGCAGAGGCAACGAAAGCAAAAATAGACAAATAGGATTACATCAAGCTAAAAACTTCTACACAGAAAAGGAAACAATCAGCAAAGTGAAGAGACAACCCACAAAATAATCCATGCAGATGCAAATTATCCATCTGACAAAGAAATAATGATAAGAACATATAAGGGGCTCAAACAACTCAATAGCAATAATAATAATAATAATCCAACTTAAAATTGGAAATAGCTGAATAGACATTTTTCAAAAGAAGATACACAAATGGCCAACAGGTATATTTTAAAAATGTTCAACATCACTAATAATCAGAGAAACACAAATCAAAACCACAATGAGATATCTTACCCCAGTTAAAATGACTTTTATCAAAATAACAGAGAATAATGGATTCTGATGAAGATGTAGAGAAAGGGTAATCCTCGTAAACTGTTGGTAGGAATGTAAATTAGTACAGACATTATGGAAAAGAGTATGGAAGTTCCTCAAAAAACTAAAAATATAACCACCATATGATCTAGCATTTACACTACTGAATATATATGCAAAACAAAGGAAATCAAAATATCAAAGAGATATCTGCACTCCCATATTTATTGCAACACTATTCATAACAGGCAATTTATGGAATCAACCAGTCAACCAATATATGGAATCAACCTAAGACAGCCAATATATGGAATCAATCTAAGATATATATATCAACCATATATAACAGCCAATATATGGAATCAACCACATCAACCAAGTTGTCATGTCCATTAATCCATCAATGGATTAATGGATAAAGAATATGTGGTATATTGTACACAATGAAATATTATTTAGCTATAAAAATAACAGAATCCTGTCATTTGCAGCATGGATGGAACTGGAGGTCATTATTTTAAGTGAAATAAGCCAAGCACAGAGAGACAAATATAGCATGTTGTCTCTCATGTGGAAGCTACAGAAGTGGATCTCATGCAGACAGAAAATAGATTGGTGGTTACCAGAGATGAGGAAGAATAAAGGAGGAGAGGGGATAAAAAGAGGTTGATTAATGGGTGCAAATACGCAGTCAGATAGAGAAAATAAGACCCAGTACTCAATAGAGCAGTAGAGTGACTATTACTAACAATAAGCCATTGTACATTTCAAAATAGCTTGAAGAGAATAATTCAAATGTTTCTAGTCTAATTTGATCTTTACATATTACATAAATGTATAAAAATATCACAAGTACTCTGAAAACATGTACATCTATTAGGTATCAATAAAAAATTATAAGAAAGTTCCAGACCCATAAAATAAGATTTCTGAGAATACCTGGAGGCTTATATTCTCATCACCATCTCCAGTTCAAAATTCTTGCTATAGCTTTGTTTGGTTTTGTTTTACTTTCTTAGCTTTTAATTCCATTCGACCATCATCATTCTCTGAAAAACTTCCTCTTTGTCAACATCCCACTTACACAGTGACAGCGGTATCTAATGTGTGTTATTTCAAGCATAGAAGAGAAGGAATAGAACACCCTATTTCCTAGATTCTAAGATGGACATTTTTCACATTGTGAAAGTGGGATCCACCTTATAAAATGAAGTTACAGTTTAATTGGTAACTTTTCTAATGTTACATAAAATAATGATGCATCTTACAAACAACATAATCTTTGATTTGATAAAATATGTCATTATGAATGAATATTTAGTAAGTATAAGCTCTAAAAACCTGCAGACCTGAGTCTCCTGGAACATAATAGATGCCTCATTTGTACTTGCCAAATGTATGAATAAATTAAAGTTTGTTGTTTCTGTTTGACCACATCAACGGTGATAAGCAATTCAGTCAGTCCTGTTTCCTAATGTAAACACAGATATTATTAACCTCCATACATAAGTGCTTGTTTGTGCCTGCACACACACAAGCATACACACACATACAGACAGACACATAAGATTTCCAGAAGTAAGCTCTCCTCACAAATTGAAATCAGATGTTAGACAGCTCTTCAAGCAGTCCATAGACCACTTCTTCAACTTAGGTTACAGAACAGACCTTCTCTTTCCATCTTTTGTCTCTTCTTCAACTTCACTTTCTCCCTTTCTCTCTCTTCTAGGTTCCTTCCCAATCAGAACCAAAACCAAATTCTTTTTCTGTTCTTAAGCAGAGTAACTTAGTTATCTCCAGTTCTTCCAAATTCAGTGCAAGGAACATTGCCACTTTAGGGGCCTGTGTGAGTTATTGAACTTGAGTTCCCATATGGTTAGGCTTTGAGTTCCCACCCAAATTTCACCTTGACTTGTAATTCTCAGGTATTGAGGGAGGGTGGGAGGTGACTGGATTATGAGAGTGGTTTCCCCCATGCTGTTCTCATGATAGTGAGTGAGTTCTCACAGATCTGATGGTTTTATAAGGGGCTCTTCTTCCTTCACTATCTCTCTCTCTCTGTTGCCGGCTGCCATATAAGACGTGCTTGCTTCCTCTTCCCCAATGATTATAAGTTTCCTGAGGCCTCCCCAGCCAAGCAGAATTGTAATTCAATTAAACCTCTTCCCTTCATAAATGTATTAGTCTCTTCTCATACTGCTATGAAAAAATACCTGAGACTGGGAAATTTATAAAGAAAAAGAGGTTTAACGGACTCACAGTTCCACATGGCTGGGGATGCCTCTCAATCATTGCAGAAGGCAAAGGAAGGGTAAAGGCACATCTTACATGGTGGCAGGCAAGAGAGCTTGTGCAGGGAAACTGCCCTTTATAAAATCATCAGATCTCATGAGACTTACTATCATGAGAACAGCAGGGGAAAAACCCACCCCCATGATTCAATTACCTCCCACCAGTTCCCTGCCACAACGTGTGGGGGTTATCAGAGCTACAATTCAAGATGAGATTTGGGTAGGGACACAGCCAAATCATATCAATAAATTACCCAGTCTTAGGTATTCTTCATAGCAGTGTGAAAACAGACTAATACAGGTTATTTCTCTTATAGTCTATTTATGAGGGAAAGTAAAGAGTAGATGGGCTTCTGTTTCTGTTGTTTACATGCACAGCTCTTCTATAACTTTCCCAGTCAGTGGTCCAGTTCCTTCAGTTTTATTTCCTTTAATGATAAACTGCTCACTATCTCCCAAAGCAAAGAAGTCCATTTTCAGATAGTTCTAACTGTCAGAACCTTCTCTTATATATTGACTGGATATTTTCCTCATTGAAAGGCCTGCGCGACTATTTCGAATTCACACAAATATATGTCTAATAATTTCTTTTCCACATGGCAGCTGTTGAAGGATTTAAAGACAAGGGTCGCATTACCTTTGGATCTTCCATCCCACATGTCATCATTTCTTTTTATGGTTTCTTGAATGTCAAGATTCCCAGATTATTTATCATCAGGATCTGTCTCCTTAGACAGATTCCAGTTTGTCAGGCTTCAAATAAGGGGACAGCAGCCAGATGTGAGTGATATACTTCAACTGTAGTTTAGGAGCACATACAACTTCATTTCCTTCACTTCACAGTATTTTCCTTCATACAACCTATAATCTCAAATTAACTTATTTTCTTGTTTATTGTCTCAGGCTTTCAGTAGAATGTCATTTCATTGAAAACCTTGTTCTTGTCTTTCTGTTTTCCATTTTATCATATACATGTCTGGCAAACAGAACATACTTAATAAATGTATTGACTGAATGAATGAATGAATGAGCTATTTTTTCTCTGGCATCCCTCACAAATACTCATCTATTTCATATTAATGTATCTCACTTGTGAGTTCTCTTAGTGTCCTCAAATGCTGCTTATCAAAGACCTAAACATAAAACTATTTTAAAGGCCTCACCCTGCTTGAGTTTCCCTTCTTTCATATCAATATCTATTGATATAGATAAATAATAGAGATCTAAAAATTGACAGTTCAGTATATACCAGTATCTATCTTCTGACAGAAAAAGTAGAAGCAAAACAAATTGAGTGATGCCCCTTTTTTCTATTACCCATCGATTTTCAGCTATCTTCTTTATCGTCTGTAAGAAGATTTAAAAGGGCATTCAAATTCAACAGGGATGCCAGGTCTAGGGGGAATCTGTACTGAATGCCCCAAATCTGCCTTACTGATATGACTTATATTTTTGATTACACCTCAAATTCTCTTTTATCTTGAGCCTTTCCTTTTCTTGTGTGTAACAATTGTTGTATAATGCACAATAAAAGGTTCTCAAGAGCAAGAACCCTGTTTGTTCTCTTCATCAGTGTATTCAAATTTGATGGTTGTTTCAGCAATTGATGTTCAAAACTCAGGAGCGCTTGTGTGACTTTAAGCAGCATCCTTGAACTCAGATAATCACACATGCTTTGGTTTCTACCTGTATATCAAGAGCCAAAAGGAGGAAGGTAAGATCCACAGAAGAAAACCTTATCAAGTGGTGGGGGCAAGAACAGCCATTGAATTTTCATAGCCATATTACAGACCATTATGTAGATGCTATATTTAGAAACTCATCCTCTAATAATTTTGAAGAGTATCCAAAATATATTATTCGTTTTAAAAACAAGTTGCAGCAAAGTGCAAATAGTACGATGTATCAAAAAAATCAGATGTTAAAAATCTTTGTGTGTGTGTATGTTTATTTAGTACATAGAGAAGGCTACAGGAAGGATGCTCCCTAGTATTAGTTAACTTAGGAGGTAAAGAATAAAAAACATAAAGTGTGGCTGAAGTCTACAGCTTTTCTATATGCATGTTGTATTATTTCCTTGGTTATGAAAAATATGTGTTAATCTGTCTCCTACAAAAGAGAAAGCTCAAAAAAAAAAAAAGAAAAATAAATTTCAAGGCCTATAACTCTCCGAAAGAGAAACCAAAGTATAACTGGGGAAAAGTAGAATCTTTAGGCATTTTCCACCTGTTTCGTCTCATAACTCCCTGTGATGGTTAATTTATGTGTCAATGTGAGTGGGCTAAGTTGATAGCAGATACCAGATAGTTGGTAAAACATTATTTCTGGGGGTGTCTATGAGGCTGTTTGTGAAAGAAATTAGCATTAGAATTGGTAGATTGAGTAAAGAAGGTTGTTCTCACCAATGTGTGTGTGTGGGGGGACATCATTCAATTTGTTGAGGCCCCAAATAGAACAAAATGGCAGAGAAAGAATAAATTTATCTTCAAGCTCAAGGCGTTCATCTTCTGCCCTTGGACAACAGAGTTCCTGGTTCTCAGGCCTTTGGATTCCAGAATTTATGCCAGCTATCTCCCACCCTGACCTTATTTTCTGGCCTTCAACCTTGGACTAGGATTATAACATTAGCTTCTGTAGTTCTCTGGCTTTTGCACTTGGACTGAATTACTCTACTAGCTTTCCTGGTTTTCCAGGTTACAGACAAGCAGAGTGTACTTCTTGGCCTCCATAAGTGTGTGAGCCAATTCTCATAATTCTCTCTCTCTCTCTCTCTACATACTGCCCCCCACCACAAATACATTTATATATATGTAAATTTAAAAATATATCTGAATAGGCCAGGCATGGTGGCTCACGCCTGTAATCCCAGCAATTTGGGAGGCCAACGTGGGTGGATCACCTGAGGTCAGGAGTTCGAGACCAGTCTGACCAACATGGAGAAACCCTGTCTCTACTAAAAATACAAAAATTTATCCTGGTGTGGTGGTGCATGCCTGTAATTCCAGCTACTCGGGAAGCTGAGGCAGGAGAATCGCTTGAACCCAGGAGGCAGACGTTGTGGTGAGCTGAGATGGCACCACTGCACTCCAGCCTGGGCAACAACAGTGAAACTCCATCTCAAAAAAAAAATATATATATATATATATATCTCCCTCTAAATAAATAAATAAATAAATAATATATAATAGTTAATATTTATTTAAATATTGAATAGAAATTTATTATATATTTAAATATGCTATTGAAATATATTAATAGATATTATATTACTTTATTTAAATATATAAATGTATTATATATTTATATATTTATATACTTATATACATAATATATTTATATTTTATATATTCATAATATTTGTAATTTCTATATATTTGTAATTGTATACATAATTTATATATATTCATATATGGTATTTATATGTGATTTATATATATAAGTATATGTATATTATAAATATATGTATTTCTAAAAATGTACTCAATATATCAATATATTATAAAGAAAAATACATTATGTATATAAATATATGTATATTATAGATATATGTAGATATTTATAATATATATACATAGGTATAGATTTATAATATATCATATATTATAATAAATATATAGTATCTAGTTTATATTTATATATTATATAATATATTATATATAATGTACTATAGATTATATAATATAATATATAGTTTATATAATATACTATATATTATATATTATAATATATAGTACATTATATAAACTATATATAATATATAGTATATATAATGTACTATATATTATATAATATTATGTATAGTATAATAAATGTAGACATATTTATAATATACATATACATACATACATATAATATGTATATAGTATATTATAGGTATACATATAATATGCATATATTTATATATACATATGTACATATAATGTGTATATATAAATATATATATTTTTAATATACATATATTTATAATATACATTTGTGTATTAGAAATGTATATACATATACATATATACGTATATATACATATGTATACATGTGTAATATACATATACAGATATATGTATATATTATATGTATATGTATATGTATGTTATATGTATATATATGTATATACATATATACATATATAATATTTGTATATATACATATATGTATTTGGTACATATATTATATAATACAATATACATATATACACATATGTATATATACATATACATATATACACATATGTATATATACATATACATATATACATTTATATATACATATATACATATACATATATACACATATTTATATATACATTTATGTATATTCATATACACATATATTTATAATATATTTGATATATATATTAGAAAGAGAAGGTGAGTTCTTTATAAATGACCTCGTCTGTGGTATGCTGTTATAGTAGCACAAAACAAACCAAGACACATCCTGAGTTCTTATCCCTCTGTGCAGTGTTAGGTCCCATCCATGCATGGGTTCTGAGCTCATTGAGAAGCCCTGTGTGACCACATGAACATCTTTAAACATTGTTTTTCAAAATGTGGTCCAGTGGCCACTACATCCGAATCCCAGTGTTAGGGAAGTGAAGTTATTAAAATGCGTATTTCTGCATATTCCTTGGTGCTACCACAGCTTTATTCAATCAGAATCTCTGTGACTTGAACCTTGGAATATGCATATTATATTCTCCACTCTTTCCCTTACCCTTTAATGCATACCCAGGTGATTCATTTGTTATGTCATATGTGAAAACAATGGTGTTTGGTTTCTTAATCACCTAGCTGGAACTTTCTAGATTTCGTCCATGGGGAGGTCTCTTTTAAAAACTTGGGCTATAGAGTTATACCACTCCTGTTCTGAACTCTTTGCAATAAAATCCCTCAAAAGCATATACAAACATTTTTAGGTTGGTGAATATAAACTTCCATAATTTTTAAACTCCAGCCAGTCTATCATAACTCATACTGATAATGTGCTTGTTGAGGGTGTAAAAGGGCCCCCTTCAATAATAACTAGGTGGGATCTATTTATTTCTAAGTGCTGGTTATTAATGAATAAAAATAATGATATGATGCAGTCCAGAGCCAGTGTGATCTGCAATTGTATAACAAGAGACACAACACCAGGCTTGGGAACTGCTATTGTAATGAGCATTTGGTATGAAAAGATCATTATTTTTTAAAAAGTATAGGAAGAAAAGACTTAATATGCCAGTTGGTTTTTGTAGACTAGCTAAATGGCTTAATTATCCACTGTTAGAAACTGGGTTTTGAAACTGCAATACGAATTGGCAAGGGCTGAACTTTGTGTCAAGGTGGGTGTCATCAAAGAAAGGAAGGAAAAAAGGGAGAATTAATGGGCATCCCATTAGGTCCTTTTGCTATTTCATCTCATTGAATCTACAAATCAATTCCATTTGAAGTTTATGGAAGCAAGGAGTAAAGAGTATTCAGAGATGTGAATGGAAATGCCAGGAGGTCTTATGAAATGAGGGATACTCAGGGCTCCCCTACAGCTGTACTTCAAGGTGGGCAGAAGAGAAGGGGTGCTCTGAGGACTGTTTATATCTTCTCTGGAACTCCACTGCTCTATTCAGGGAGGTCGTCTCACTCTTGTCCACCACAGCCCACTCCATACTCCTTGCCACCTTCATATTACTTCTCAAGCTCTCCTCCTTGAATTTCCTGCCTTGTCCATTTTGATACTTTAAATTCCAATTACTCCTTTTGAATCTACTGAAGTCACATCTTAACGAGGACAAGTTCTTGCAGAATTCTAGCCAACTGTGAAGTTCCACATCATTGGTAGTAAACCAGAGCTGGGATACTCTGTACTTAATCATCCATGGATGTTTCCTTCTTCTCAGCTCTGCCTTTTTCATGTAGGTGCATATGCCTTTTCATATCAAGAATGGATTTAGGGAAAGAGGAGATGCATCAATTGGGATGAAGGTCAGACAAGAGTGACAGAAAACTCAAAATGATGGTGGCATATAAAATGAGATATTTGTTTCTCTTTCATGTAAACATATACAGTCTCGGGTTGATATAATGTTTCTGTGATTGTTGGAAACCCAGGCTCCTTGTTTCTCTGCCATCCTCAGTATATGGCTTCCATTATTAGTTTCAAAATTTTAATTTATGTTGACAACGTACCCAAATAACTAACATTGATAGAATAATTTTCATGCTTCAATAACTTAGGCCTCTCCCTTCCTTCAAGCAGAGATCAAGATAAAAGCTTGCATATAAGTAGTTTATTTGGGAATGTGACATAAGGAGCCAAGAGTGAGGGACAAGGAAGGGTCTAACAGAGAAGGAGGAAACAAATGCAAGTATGTGTTATGCAGAGAGGCTGCTGGCATTAATCCCTTAGAACATTACAAGGAGCTGTTAAAAGGTAATTTTGCAAGCAGAATATAGTCCTAATTTTCATAAAGATATGAAACTGGGCACATGTTACATATTTAACTCATAATCAATGAGGGAACTACACAGATATTTTATGCACTTCAAAAGAGAATCCAAAGAACAGATACATGTATAGATTGGGGATATTAAAATGAATATGTAAATGGAAGCAAAACCAGTTTTTACCCCAGTGGGAAAGGAAGTCTTTGTGCAGGACAGGATTGGGTTGTATACAGCCAAAAATCATTTTGCCTTGCTATCAGTCATTTATAATTTAGAGAATTGTAAGATAGCTTCCATAGAGCAGACAACCTGGGGAGATACCTGCAGGGTCTACACAATGCATAGTTTTACATGAAAGCATACATTTTCCCACACAGAGCTGTATGGAAATGTTCATAATTGTCATCCTCTCTTGGTCAAGGATGCCCCACAACTCCAGGTTGGGCATGCCTCAGTACGAGCCACTATCCTGCAGATGGCCCACACCACCAAGGCAGGGAAGCCTGGGAGCAGGGAGCTAGAGGAACATGGTGTGCATGTCAGGTCACATCTTCACAAAGCTGGCCAGAGCCTCTATGGACCTGTTTAATGCAGCAGTAGCTAAAACCAAAGGTGAGGCTGAGAGAATTGGCATTGGTATACTTTGTTCATGTTATATAAATCCTCTAAATGAATCTATGTTATAGATGGGAAAACTGAGGCTCAGATGGGGTTGAATTCCATTGCCCAAGATCACACAGTCAATTCAACAGGAGATTCAGATATCTAACCTACACAATCTGACTCTTTAGCTATCACTCCAAGTACTTATATTTTACTTGCTATATTGTTTTCTATTGGTGACACTAACCTTGAGCCATTGCTTAGGGTGGAATTTAAGTGCCAAAGAGAATAGCTACAATAGCTGGATTTATTTAACACAAAGAACAAAAATCCCCAGTAGAAAACATTTTATGATATCAATGGCTCAGCTGAGGCAAGAAATGATTGACAGTGTGTTTAATGTCATTAGTGTTGTCTGATCTTAGAACCCCACAGGCACCCCCACCCTACCCCCTCACTTGACCTTTGCTGAACCAGTGGTAACATTTCTCCTCTTTTCCTTCAAAGCCAGGATGTATTGTAAAAGAGGGTATGGGGCTATTTGGAAAGGGGGAAATATTGTCTTACACAAAATCACTCCAACAACTTAGTAAGTCTTAGTGAAATCAAAATTTGAAAGCAGCTTGGTCCCTACTGTCACCAGCTTTACAAATTATTGCTCCTAGTTTACATGCAGTAGAGCTGGGATTGAAGTGGTGGGTTCTTAGAGAACCATTGGACACTTAATCACCGATCTCTGGGGACTTATAGTTTAGGCCAGGGGAAACACTTAAGCCTGATGATTCATTTCTGTGGTGTACATTTGAGGCTGATTATATACACATATGTTCCCTTACTTGTGATTTGTCTTCTTCTCTGAAAATATTTTTAAGCCTAAAAATCCTTTTCATGCCCCAGTGGGAAAGCCTCCCGTGGTTACCTTCAGCCAGGTTACTTTGACAATAAGAAATCAAGCAACAGTTGTGAGTGCCTCTCACTGCTGCTTGGTGTAAGTAAATATTACTGACTTTAGAATTTGTCTGGAAGAAGGAAAGTGCCACCCTGGTGGGTCATGGCAGGAAGAGTTTGCAGAATTTAATGATCACATTTCTTATACCGGCTTTCTGACCTTGGGCAGGTTGCTGAGACCCTGGCATGTTAGAAGGAGTAGGGACTCCTTACCTCCCTCAAAGGGGCTGGGGAAGGCAGAGTAAGAAGAATGCATTGGGAATTACCTTGCAAACAATTAAGCACTGTGTTACTTGAGATTCAGCAGATGCTAACATCTTTCTCTCTGACCCTCAGTAAAGAAAGGCTGAGGGTGTGAATTTCCTTTTGAACTCAGCCAAGGCCACAATGCAGTAGGCTAGGCTGATGTCATCCAGGTATGTGCTAACATTATCCAAGCTAAACCTAGAGGAAAGGAGAGAAGCAGTGTTTCCTTGCTTGTCTCTGGGAAAGATCCCATGATTATAAAATCATGTGGTTGTTTGCCATATCCCAGATTCTATGCTAAGCACTTTCTGTATGTTCCTCATGTAAAGCTCATAGCAGCTCTAGGAGGTAAGTTCTGTCATTTGCCCCATTTCCCACATGAAGAAATAGAGGCATCAAAGGCTTCAGCCATATGCCCATCATCACACAGCTATAAGTAGCAGCACCAGAGTTTGACCCCAGACTCCAAAACCCACCCTCTCAACCACTCTGCCAGGCTGCTCAGTCATCACAAGGCTTTGGCCAGAATCTGACATTTCAAGTTCGCACCCTGTCCACCCCAGAGGCTCTGGGAAACTTGCTGGTGCTTTCCTCTCTTCAAATCCTTGTCACCTTTCCTCTTTTGCCTAGGATAACCTCCCTCTGGACATTATCATAGACTGAGTCTCATTCACTGTGTTTTCCTCAGCACAGGTTAGGTGACCAGTAAATATGATTTTGTGAGAATAAAGGAATGAATGAGTGGATGAATGAATGAATGAGTAAAATGAGAGGAACAGGCATTATTAAACTGATGGTGACTGCGATATAAATCATTGTTCTTGTTGACTGAACATCTTTCACAAGCCTTGGATTAAGAAGGGCAAGTAGCAGGAAGAGTTGACCATCTGCTTTAGAGTTTGAGAGGCCTAATCTATTGTCTGAATGAGGGCTTCTGTTTTTATTTTATTTTCCTTGTGGTCAGCCCCCTTGAGTTCACACCTAGTTCAAGAAAATCTTCAAAAATTTTGGAGGTTCCAAGATGGCCAAATAGGAACAGCTCCAGTCTGCAGCTCCCAGCGTGAGCAATGTAGAAGATGGATGATTTCTGCATTTCCAACTGAGGTACCAGGTTCATCTCACTGGGGCTTGTCAGACAGTGAGTGCAGCCCATGGAGCAGGATGGGACATCACCTCACCCAGGAAGTGCAAGGGCTCAGGGAATTCCCTTTCCTAGCTAATGGAAGCCATGACAGATGGTACCTGGAAATTCAGGACACTCCCACCCTAATACTGTGCTTTTCCAATGGTCTTAGCAAAGGGCACACCAGGAGATTATATCCTGCACCTGTCTCGGAGGGTCCCGTGCCCATGGAGCCTTGCACACTGCTAGCGCAGCAGTCTGAGATTGAACAGTAAGGCGGCAGCGAGGCTAGGGGAGGGGCGTCCACCATTACTGAGGCTTGAGTAGGTAAACAAAGCAGTCGGGAAGCTCGAACTGTGTGGAACCCACTGCAGCTCAGGGAGGCCTGCCTGCCTCTGTAGACTCCACCTCTGGGGGCAGGGCATAGCGGAACAAAAGGCAGCAGAAAGTTCTGGAGACTCAAATGTCTCGTCTGACAGCTTTGAAGAGAGTAGTGGTTCTCCCAGCACCCAGCTGGAGATCTGAGAACGGACAGACTGCCTCCTCAAGTGGGTCCCTGACCCCCGAGTAGCCTAACTGGGAGACGACTCCCAATAGGTGCCGACTGACACCTCATACAGCTGGGTGCCCCTTTGAGATGAAGCTTCCAGAAGAAGCATCAGGCAGCAACATCTGCCGTTCTGCAATATTTGCTGTTCTGTGGCCTCTGCTGGTGATACCCAGGCAAACAGCATCTGGAGTGGACCTCCAGCAAACTATAACAGACCTGCAGCTGAGGGTCCTGACTATTAGAGGGAAAACTAACAAACAGAAAGGACATTCACACCAAAACCCCATCTGTATGTCACTATCACCAAAGACCAAAGGTAGATAAAACTACAAAGATGGGGAGAAACCAGAGCAGAAAAGCTGAAAATTCTAAAATCAGAGTGCCTCTTCTTCTCCAAAAGAATGCAGCTCCTTGCCAGCAATGGAACAAAGCTGGACGGAAAATGACTTTGATGAGTTGAGAGAAGAAGTCTTCAGATGATCGGTAATAACAAACTTCTCTGAGCTAAAGGAGGATGTTCAAACCCATTGCAAAGAAGCTAAAATCCTTGAAAAATGATTAGATGAATGGCTAACTAGAATAAACAGTGTAGAGAAGTCTGTAAATGACCTGATGGAGCTGAAAACCATGGCACGAGTACTACGTGACGCATGCACAAGCTTCAGTAGCTGATTTGATCAAGTGGAAGAAAGGGTATCAGTGATTGAAGATCAAAGGAATGAAATGAGAAGAGAAGTTGAGAGAAAAAAGAGTAAAAAGAAATGAACAAAGCCTCCAATAAATATGGGACTATGTAAAAAGACCAAATCTATGTCTGATTCGTGTACCTGAAAGTGACAGGGAGAATGGAACCAAGTTGGAAAACACTCTGCAGGATATTTTCCAGGAGAACTTCCCCAACCTAGTGAGGCAGACCAACATTCAAATTCAGGAAATATGGAGCATACCCCAAAGATACTTCTCTAGATGAGCAACTCCAAGACACATAATTGTTAGATTCACCAAAGTTGAAATGAAGGAAAAAATGTTAAGGGCAGCCAGAGAGAAAGGTTGGGTTACCCACAAAGGAAAGCCCATCAGACTAACAGCTGATCTCTCGGCAGGAACTCTACAAGCCAGAAGAAGGTGGGGGCCAATATTCAACATTCTTAAAGAAAAGAATTTTCAACCCATATTTTCATATCCAGCCAAACTAAGCTTCATAAGTAAAGGAGAAATAAAATCCTTTATAGATGAACAAATGCTGAGAGATTTTGTCACCACCAGGCCTGCCTTACAAAAACTCCTGAAGGAAGCACTAAACATGGAAAGGAACAACCGGTACCAGCCACTGCAAAAACATGCCAAATTGTAAAGACCATCAAGGCTAGGAAGAAACTGCATCAACTAACAAGCAAAATAACCAGCTAACATCATAATGACAGGATCATATTCACACATAACAATATTAACCTTAAATGTAAATGGCCTAAATGCCCCAATTAAAAGACACAGACTGGCAAATTTGATAAAGAGTCAAGACCCATTAGTGTACTGTACTCAGGAGACCCATCTCAAGTGCAGAGACACACATAGGCTCAAAATAAAGGGATCAAGGAAGATCTACCAAGCAAACGGAAAACAAACAAAGCAGGGGTTGCAATCCTAGTCTCTGATAAAACAGACTTTAAACCAACAAAGATCAAAAGAGACAAAGAAGGCCATTACATAAGGGTAAAGGGATCAATTCAATAAGAAGAGGTAACTATCCTAAATATATATGCACCCAATACTGGAGCACCCAGATTCATAAAGCAAGTCCTTAGAGACCTACAAAGAGACTTAGACTCCCACACAATAATAATGGGAAACTTTAACATCCCACTGTCAACCTTAGACAGATCAACGAGACAGAAAGTTAACAAGGATATCCAGAAATTGAACTCAGCTCTGCACCAAGTGGACCTAATAGACATCTACAGAACTCTCCACCCCAAATCAACAGAGTATACATTCTTCTCAGCACCACATCACACTTATTCCAAAATTGACCAGATTGTTAGAAGTAAAGCACTCCTCAGCAAATGTAAAAGAATAGAAATTATAACAAACTGTCTCTCAGACCACAGTGCAATCAAACTAGAACTCAGGATTAAAAAACTCACTCAAAACCACTCAAGTACATGGAAACTGAACAACCTGTTCCTGAATGACTACTGGGTACATAACGAAATGAAGGCAGAAATAAAGATGTTCTTCGAAACCAATGCAAACAAAGACACAACACACCAGAATCTCTGGGACACATTTAAAGCAGTGTGTAGAGGGAAATTTATAGCACTAAATGCCCACAAGAGAAAGCAGGAAAGATCTAAAATTGACACCCTAACATCGCAATTAAAAGAACTAGAGAAGCAAGAGCAAACACATTCAAAAGCTAGCAGAAGGCAAGAAATAACTAAGATCAGAGGAGAACTAAAGGAGATAGAGACACAAAAAACCCTTCAAAAAAATCAATGAATCCAGGAGCTGGTTTTTTGAAAAGATCAACAAAATAGATAGACTGCTAGCAAGACTAATAAAGAAGAAAAGAGAGAAGAATCAAATAGCGCAGTAAAAAATGATAAAGGGGATATCACCACCAATCCCACAGAAATACAAACTACCATCAGAGAATACTATAAACACCTCTACGCAAATAGAAAATCTAGAAGAAATAGATAAATTCCTGGACACATACACCCTCCCAAGACTAAACCAGGAAGAATTTGAATCCCTGAATAGACCAATAACAGGTTCTGAAATTGAGGCAATAATTAATAGCCTACCAACCAAAAAAAGTCCAGGACCAGACAGATTCACAGCTGAATTCTACCAGAGGTACAAGGAGGAGCTGGTACCATTCCTTCTGAAACTGTTCCAATCAATAGAAAAAGAGGGAATCCTCCCTAATTCATTTTATGAGGCCAACATCATCTTAATACGAAAGCCTGGCAGAGACACAACAAAAAAAGAGAATTTTAGACCAATATCCCTGATGAACATCGATGCAAAAATCCTCAATAAAGTACTGGCAAACCGAATCCAGCAGCATATCAAAAAGCTTATCCACCATGATCAAGTTGGCTTCATCCCTGGGATGCAAGGCTGGTTCAACATATGCAAATCAATAAACGTAATCCATCACATAAACAGAACCAATGAGAAAAACCACATGATTATCTCAATAGATGCAGAAAAGGCCTTTGACAACATTCAATAGCTCTTCATGCTAAAAACTCTCAATAAAATGGGTATTGATTGGACATATCTCAAAATAATAAGAGCTATTTATGACAAATCCACAGCCAATATCATACTGAATGGGCAAAAACTGGAAGCATTCCCTTTGAAAACTGGCACAAGACAGGGATGCCCTCTCTCACCACTCCTATTCAACATAGTGTTGGAAGTTCTGGCCAGGGCAATCAGACAGGAGAAAGAAATAAAGGGTATTCAATTAGGAAAAGAGGAAGTCAAATTGTCCCTGTTTGCAGATGACATGATTATATATTTAGAAAACCCCATTGTCTCAGCCCAAAATCTCCTTAAGCTGATAAGCAACTTTGGCAAATCTCAGGATACAAAATCAATGTGCAAAAATCACAAGCATTCCTATATACCAATTACAGACAAACAGAGAGCCAAATCATGAGTGAACTCCCATTCGCAATTGCTTCAAAGAGAATAAAATACCTAGGAATCCAACTTACAGGGGATGTGAAGGACCTCTTCAAGGATAACTACAAACCACTGCTCAACGAAATAGAAGAGGACACAAACAAATGGAAGAACATTCCATGTTCATGGATAGGAAGAATCAATATTGTGAAAATGGCCATACTGCCCAGGGTAATTTATAGATTCAATGCCATCTCTATCAAGGCAATGACATTTTTCACAGAATTGGAAACAACTACTTTAAAGTTCATATGGAACCAAAAAAGAGCCTGCATTGCCAAGGCAATCCTAAGCCAAAAGAACAAAGTTGGAGGCATCACACTACCTGACTTCAAAGTATACTGCAAGGCTACAGTAACCAAAACAGCATAGTACTGGTACCAAAACAGAGATATAGACCAATGGAACAGAATAGAGCCCTCGGAAATAATACCACACATCTACAACCATCTGATCTTTGACAAACCTGACAAAAACAAGAAATGGGGAAAGGATTCCCTATTTAACAAATGGTGCTGGGAAAACTGGCTAGCCATATGTAGAAAGCTGAAACTGGATCCCTTCCTTACAACTTACACAAAAATTAATTCAAGATGGACTAAAGACTTAAATGTTAGACCTAAAACCATAAAAACCCTAGAAGAAACCTAGGCAATACCATTCAGGCCATAGGCATGGGCAAGGACTTCATGACTAAAACACCAAAAGCAATGGCAACAAAAGCCAAAATTGACAAATGGGATCAATTTAAACTAAAGAGCTTCTGCACAGCAAAAGAAACTGCCATCAGAGTGAACAGGCAACCTACAGAATGGGAGAAAATTATTACAATCTGCCCATCTGCAAAGGGCTAATATCCAGAATCTACAAACAACTTAAACAAATTTACAAGAAAAAAATCAAACAACCCTATGAAAAAGTGGGCAAAGGATATGAACAGACACTTCTCAAAAGAAGACATCTATGCAGCCAACAGACACATGAAAAAATGCTCATCATCACTTGTCATCAGAGAAATACAAATCAATACCACAATGAGATACCATCTCACACCAGTTAGAATGGCCATCATTAAAAAGTCATGAAACAACAGGTGCTGGAGAGGATGTGGAGAAACAGGAATGCTTTTACACTGTTGATGGGACTGTAAACTAGTTCATCCATTGTGGAAGTCAGTGTGGCGATTCCTCAAGGATCTAGAACTAGAAATACCATTTGACCCAGCCATCCCATTACTGGGTATATACCCAAAGGATTATAAATCATGCTGCTATAAAGACACATGCACACGTATGTTTACTGCGGCATTATTCACAATAGCAAAGACTTGGAACCAACCCAAATGCCCATCAATGACAGACTGGATTAAGAAAATGTGGCACATATACACCATGGAATACTGTGCAGCCATAACAAAGGATGAGTTCATGTCCTTTGCAGGGACATGGATGAAGCTGGAAACCATCATTCTAAGCAAACTATCGCAAGGACAGAAAACCAAACACCACATGTTCTCACTCATAGGTGGGAATTGAACAATGAGAACACTTGCACACAGGAAGGGGAAAATCACACACCGGGGCCTGTTGTGGGGTGGGGGGAGAGGGGAGGGACAGCATTAGGAGATATCGCTAATGTAAATGACAAGTTAATGGGTGCAGCACACCAACATGGCACATGTATACATATGTAACAAACCTGCACGTTGTGCACATGTACCCTAGAACTTAAAGTATAATAATAAAAAAAAAAGTGTAAGGGTAAAAAAAAAAAAAAGAAAAGTGTAGCTGCAAGAGGGAAATCAATGGAGGGTCACCAAGGCCAAGGGGAGGGTGGATGACAGAAAGGATCAGTGTCCTAGACTGCAAGGTGTTAGGGTCAGACAAAGCCAAGCAGAGGCTGCCAGGCCTGAAAATTTATATTTTATCAGTGTCTTCAACAAAGGCTATTTGTTTGTATTGGTAGTAGGAAATGCACAACCTCTGTTTTCCTTTTGTCTGTAGAAAATATTTCATTCATCTTTTTTGTCTTAACTTGATTGTAGGACATGTGACATGCCTATATGAAGAAGAAATTCTGAATGTAATATATTCAGGAACAAAAAATGGAATCTTACTGAAATACAGTCAGGTTAAAATATTTTGCTTATAGATTACTCTGTACTTCACAAGGCTTTTACTAAGCTAACTCCCTTAGTTCATCATATCACATAAGAGTTCCTTTAAAATTATAGGAGCTATGTGTATTTTTTTAAAGGAGCTCTGTGTATTTTAAAGAAAGGCACAATCCTGTGTCTTTCTACCACACACTCACATTAACACCATTTGCTTCAGAGAAACCTGCCCTTACCTCACAATTCCATAAGGAACTGCAAGATATGTGCACATTAAATTCTTTCAAGGTTATATAATTTATTGTTGTAGTCTTATTTATCTTCTGGTACCTTCCTCAACAAATTTCCATTTTTCATGTGGACCTTATGTTTTTTGTCAAAAAAATTTAAACCTTTTCTCTACTAATCTCGTAGAACTTCTTGGAAAACATAGCTTTTTCAAAGATCTTAAATTTCTATCTCTTCAGAAAAAGTCTACTTTATAGCTTTTATATTTTATAAATCTTTCATGGTGATTTTTATGTTATTCCCACTTTCCTTTTACCAATCAAAAGCATAATCTTTCAGAATTTTCTGGAAAGAAAAAAATTGCCCTAAGTCATTTCCCATTATTTCCAGGAATAGAATTAAATTAATGCAATAAAACTTAAAGAAGAAATTCAAAAAATTGTTTTTTCTCATCCTCTCTCAGACTGACTCCCTTGAGGATAAAGAAACCAATCTAAATTGCTCATTTATCACTAGAATTGTACTTTGTTTGAAGGCACACAGAATTCTATTTTTCTTGTAATATTTGCATGGTGACCAAGAAGGCCTAATGTTCCCATCAGCTTGGAGAAACTTTAAATGGACTTCTTCCTGAATCTAGGCCCCTAATCTTCCATTTCTTAAAGCATTTTCTTTAGAAACTTGCAAATGTAAATTCTTTCTTTGTCTTTTAAAGATATAAATTTTCTCCCAGCCTTGCTGGGAGTTTTGCTTAGGAATGTCTTTCTTAAGAACTTGGGAGCCATCACTTTGAAATGTCATCATCAAGAAAGATAGGGCCCCTATCTCCTAGTCTCTGTGGGAGAGTGGAAATCTAATTCCCATAAGTGACAATTAACAACCACCAGTAATATCCTAATCACGTTGAACAACCTCCTCCCTAACATCCTTCATTACTTTTTCATTAGCTCACTTTAGTGTTTAAAAACCCTTTTGTTTCAGTGAAGTCCAATTCAACTATTGCAATAGTCTAGGCCCCTATTGCAATGGTCTTGAATAAAGTCTTCCTTGCATTTTAACTTTTTTCTTGCAAAATGGACAGAATATTCAATAACATTAACCATATGGAAGCAACATTGTTATAATTTATAATTAAAAACAAACAAACAAAAACCTGGAGTTATCCTTAACACTTTCCTTTCTTATACTCCACACTTTTATTAGGAAATCAGCTGGCTGTACTTTCAAAACATATTTAGATTCTGACCACATCCCACATCTCCACTATGCCACCCTGGTCTGAGCCACTATGCTTTCTTGGCTGGATTATTACAATAGCACCTTCACTGGATTTCCTGCTTCCACCCTTATCTCCCACAGCCAACTCTATAGTTTATTTTGCACAAAGTAGTCAGAGTGAGACAATATTAACTCTCTATTAATTCTCTGCCGGTATCCTTCCATATTCTATGAAGGAAGGCTACCAACAATGCCCTTTGCTTGAACCCAGTAGTTCTCAGAATATGGTCCACGGACTAGCAACATCAGCATCAGTTGGGAATGCTGAGTAATGTGAATTCTTAGGCACTACTCCTGACCTGCTGAAGAGAATATTCTTGATGTCAGATACAGCAATATGTATTTTAAACGAAGCCCACTGGATGGCTCTGATGTATGTTAGAGTTTGAGAACCCCTTCTCCACCCTATTTCTCTTCTTGAAATGCTCTTCCTCCAGTTATCTGCTGGGCAAACTCCTCCCCATCCATGAAGCCGTTGCTCAAATCTTGCCTTTTCCTTGAGAATTTTCCTTCCTGCATTCTTGTTCCTTCTCACTCAACTCTTCTTTCTTCCCCACCCATGGCATTTAACAGCTTCTAAAGTAAAGTTTACTTTTTCCTTATCTATATTATTTCTTATCTATTACCTACCTGCCTGGAATATAAGCTCCATGGGAGTAAAAGTCTTTATTTGTTTTGCTCACTCTGTACTCTAGGTAGGTGTGTAAAACAGTGCCTGGTGTAATGTACACTTGATAGATAATTTGCGAGTGTTATTGAGGAGCAAGGCACAGCTTGGGTTAACACCCCTTTAACTTTTGCTGATGTCCCCCTACCCCCTGCCTTTTTTTACTTTACAAAAAAGACCAGATCTCAGACTGAGAGCCTTTGTTTAGTAAGAATATTTAGCTGGAATTTTAACAAATCAACTTTATTTTAATTTTATTTACTTTTACAACCTCTGTGTTTGGCAATAGATTCCAGGTCTCCACTAACTAGTAATTTAAGACTTCCTTTTGAAATAACATTAAGGAACTAAAAAATATATTGAATACTTGGCCAGGCGCGGTGACTCATGCCTGTAATCCCAGCACTTTGGGAGGTCGAGGTGGGTGGATCACGAGGTCAGGAGTTCAAGACCAGCCTGACCAACATGGTGAAACCCCGTCTCTACTAAAAATATTTTAAAAATTAGCCAGGAGTAGTGGTGTGCGCCTGTAAGCCCAGCTACTCAGGAGGCTGAGGCAGGAGAATTGCTTGAACCCAGGAGGCAGAGGTTGCAGTGAGCTGAGATTATGCCACTGCACTCCAGCCTAGGTGACAGAGTGAGACTCCGTCTCAAATATATACATATATAAAATACATAATAGTGCAGAAGATGTGGCAAGATTCACCAACGATGTGCAAAAATGACAGGCATTTGGGAAATGCTGATTTTAGCTGCAAGGAATGCCTAAGAGTGGTGACATGAGAGCCCAGCAAGTGGGGGGATATCTGGGGGCAGGTGAGCCTTCTAGAAGGCAGGTGAGCCTTCTGTCCATTTCTAGGCTGTGGTCCACCCCAGCTAGGTAGTATGGGAGCTGGCAGGAGGACAAGCATGCAACTCGATATTTTTTAGTCACTCATATATTTTGATCTCCACCTTTTGCTTTCCCTCTTGGAGTCTAAGAAACATACATGAAATAGAATTTCACAGTTCAATATTTGTATTTTATCTGGAGTTCTCATCTTGTCTCTTTTTGTGACAAAGAAAATTTGCCTCTGTGGCTTCATTTCTGGCCAAAAGCAAGAAGCTAGGAGAGCATAGGCTGCATTCCACCAAACACTACTGTTCATTAATTTCCAAATATGTCCTTTTCAGCACTGCTGCTATAGCCTGCCAAGATCTTGCTCTCTTGTGACACCCCAAGGACAGAAATTTGATCATAATTTCTTGCATTTCTGAGAAAGACACTCAGTTCTATAAAGATAATTTACTGTAGAACCGAGAGGTTAAGTGTTCCTCCAAGTGCTGCCAATGTCACTTAGATATACTTGAAACTCAAGAGGAAGAGCACAAATGCCTTAATAAAGTAACTCTTGAAAATTATTCTTGCCTTCTTGTTTTGTGTTCCAGCTCTAATTCTTTCCAGGAATGTCCAAAAATTCAATCTAGCCCAAGGATTGTTTTAAGACAAAGAGGAATCCAATGCATGTTCATCAGTGGATGAAATATTGGACCAGATACCAGGGACCTCAGGTAGAATTCTGACAGCTCTAGCAATTGCTTGCCACAGGAAAGTAGAGTTCTCTGATTCTCCAGTAGCAGATGCTGGAGGTACCTTGCCCATATCTTCTTAGTATTCAGCATTGGTATATGTCATTAGTTTCCTATTTATTATAAGCATTTGCAATTTTCTGTCTAGGACATCTCTGACTGTGGGGCCTGATTAGTCTACAGGTAGAGTGGACTGGAAGAGCTTGGGAAGTATATTCTCAGGAGCTTCCCTTAAACCACGAGGGAAAGAGCTGGTGGCTAAATATCCAGCTTCCTCAACTTCTGTGGGGCAGCTCTGAGGGGTGATCTGTGCACTCCAGCAGGACTAAGATCCTGTTGCCCACATTAGCAGCCTGCTCATTAATATGATCTGTCCTATGTATCTTTCTTTACCTAACTCTCTTTTATATATTTTTTTTTTTCTGCTGGGGCTTCCTTTCTTCCCAAAGCAACTGCTTACACTCAAACTCTTATCTCAGGGTCTGAAAAATGGGACTAATAAATTTCCTAGCTGCCTCATGAGGCTTTCTTGAGGACCTGAGGGGATACTTCTTGAAAAAATATTTTCATATCATTGTACAGTTAGAAAATATGAAATATGAGGCACTCAGTGGTTAGAATCAGAGGGAAAGGCTAGTCCAGGAGTCCTAAACTTCAGAACCACCATGGTAGTCTTGTGGCCAGCCACGGTATAAAAATGGGGTGTACCACCTCTAGTTCTTCACAGACCCACTGTCTTGCCCTATGTCCCAGTTTCTTCTAATAATCATGTTACCCATCTTGCCCTTAAAGGCACCTAGCCCTCATGTTCTACCAGAAGCAAGGGCGAGGGTTCTTTATAATTTTATACCACCAGGATCTTAATGCTTATCTACCCAGGAGTAAAAAGGCTGATTCATAAAGAATCATCTTCACCTAGAAACATCTGCATTGCTTGTTGGTTTGTGTTTTAAGGAAGGCAAATGGTATTATAATTGGAACATCTATCAAGTACCTACTACTTGCAGAGCATTATATTAAGCACCTATTTTATGCCAACTGTTGCAACTCTTGCACTACTGAAAACATGGGGCTTAAAAATTGTTCTGGCAGTCATGATGTTAGGAAAAGCTGGCCTGTACCTGATGGGTTTCTCCTTTTCATGGGAAAAATAGGAAACTAAGTGAGAAAATGCTAACGTAAGGTACCAACAATGGTAAAGGTAATTCAGAGATACTTCCCTCCCAACCCCAGCTGAAAGGAGGCCATTTGCTCCAGTCACCTCTGGTATGAAGAGCAATAGTGAGAATTGTGAAGAAGAAGCAAGCTAATAAGAATAAAGAGACACTACTCAGGGTACTTGAGGACAGATCCCTTGCTAAATTTGTCACCATATATAATACAAATCCTTAGCTCTGCCCTGGATGACTAAGAGAGCAAAGAATACAGTACAGAAAACATATCTTACTATTGAGCAACAAAGCACCAGAGAATCTAGAGGGTAATGCAAAACAGGTTTTTACTTTAATTCTCAGAAAATGAAATTTTCTCTTCTTCTTCCCTGCTCTTCCTCTCTTAATCTTCAATTCTGTCTTCTGTCCTGTACATTCCATGAGTTTTGACAAATGTATAATGACATGTATATCTTATAGTGTCACACAGGTAGTTTCGCTGCCCTAAAAGTTTTCTGTGCTTCACCTATTTATCCCTTCCTCCCTCCAGACCCTGTCAACCACTGATTTTTTGCTTGTCTCCTTAGTTTTAAGGCAAGTGTTTTATTAGTCCCATTTTGTAGATATGGAAAGTGAGTCTTGAATAAATTAGCTGACTTCCTTAAGGATGCAGTTTGTGACTGAAAGACAGGGCATTAAAACCAAGGTCTGCTGAACTAATTCCCCACCAGAAGTCCAAACTAAAACCCCCACCAGGCTGTCTTCCAAACAAGATCAATGAACTGACAACGCAAACGTCCAATGCGGTTGTATTGAAGTTGATGCATGGGGAAAGCATTACCTCCCTTGGATTCCCTATAAAGAGTCGGCTCCTGCTTCATCTATCAGTGCAAGCAAAAGGGAAGGTGCATGGAAGGAGAAACAATCAGGAAGCAGACCATGGTGAAGAAGAGCAATGCAGAACTTCTCTGCACTCATTTGTTCAGCTACCATTTATGCAGTCCCTCCTCTGTGCCAGGCATTCTGCTGGGTAAACATATATCTTGGTGTTTGTTATTGAGACTGAGGCATGACCACATATGGCAATGCAAAGAGAGGCAGCTGGGAGGCTAAATGGTAGGTAAATCCTGGAATTAGCATATGCTTCCTACCCTAGGCTGGGGGGCCTTGGCCTTAGCTTTGTAAATCAAAACCCAGGCCAAGGGCTTGGAGCTGCTTAAAGATTGATCCTCAGAGGTCGCCGAAAGCTGCTAAGTGAATGTTCCCACTCTCCATCTGTCCCTCTAATCACAAACCCCTGTACTCCTGTTAGTCCCAGCAAGCTCCCACATGGAAGGCGTGGGGGCAGGTAGGACCCACTCCTGCCAGATCTTTGTTAAATGCAATTCTCTGAAGTCGCGTCTCCAACCTCAGAAGGAACCTGGAACTGCTGGCTTGGACTCAAGCTCCCAAGAGCAGCAACTCAAAGACATCATGTGGTCTGCAGTAATTAGACCTGCCAAGCCCACTACCAAAGAGAGCCAGCATGCTTAGGCAATTAGCGATGATTTGGCCAGTGTCCACCATCACCAGATGGCCTCTGCAAGTTCTCCATGTTCTCAGAGAAATTACACATAGAGGCTAAGCTTATGTCCTGTAAAAGCACAGACAGAATGAACATTCTAGACATGTAATGGGAAGAAAAGATAATATCAATGATATTAATCATAAACATCGGTGCCATCTATGGAACAGGAATTACATGCCAGGCTCAGTGCTAGACATTTTACAGATTATCAACTCAACCCTAACATCAACCCTGTGGAGTAGGTGATAAGAATATGCCCATGGCTAGGTACAGCGGCTCATGTCTGTAATTCCAGCACTTTGGAAGGCCAAGGCAGGAGGATCGCTTGAGCTCAAGAATAACCTGGGCAACATGACAGAATTCCATTTCTACAAAAAATATGAAAATTAGATGGGTGTAGTGGCATGTGCCTGTAGTCCTGGGTACTCGGAAGGCTGAGTTGGGAGAATCCCTTGAGCCTGAGAGGCAGAGTTTGCAGTGAGCTGAGATTGTGCCACTGCACTCCAGTCTTGGTGATGGAGTGAGACCTTGCCAAAAAAAAAAAAAAAAACAAAGACTACGCCCATTTTACAGAAGAGAAAACTGAGGATTTAACAGGTTGGTTCCCCGAGTTCACTCAAAAAGTTTATTTACAGCTGGAATTCAAACTCAGATCTGTCTGGCTGGAAAGCTTTGGAATCACACAGATTATTCTGCAATAACTTGGTAGGAAAATCTTACTTAAATGTCACTTCCCCAGCCTAATTATGCTCCTCTTGTGGCTGCTCCAATAGCCCATATTAGGCATTTTTTAATGTAACCATCACTGTCATATGCTTAATGCATGCATCTCCCATTGTACTAAGCTTAATGAAGGCAGGGCTTTGTTGTTTTCTTCACTACTTTATCCACACCCTTTTGCATGATGCCTGGTATATAAAAAGTGGTCAAAAAATACTTGTTTAATGAATTAATAAAAGGAAACAAATAGGCAAGAAAAAGAAAGTGAAAGAAAGAAGACAGAGCTCTTGGGGATATGGAAAGATCATTAGGTTTTGTATTTACAAATATATAACAGGATCGTGCTGATAAACCAGTTATTTGGGGGAAATAAAGCACCCTGATTTGTAGCATTTGCCAGTTTTCATTGTGTGAATGCTCCCACCACAACCAATTTTAAGCTCCCAGTGTGGTATCACTGAATGCAGAGTTGGAAAGACATGCCCAGTGTTGGCTTTTGCCAGCTCTAGTGCCACTTTCTCAGGTTGTTTTTTTTTTTTGTCTAGAGAAAATCAATCTCCTCTCTGATTTCAATTCTCCTCATCTTCTGGATTAGAGGTCTCTATTAGCTCTATTAGCTCTGACACTCTATGAGCCTATATATGATGTCTTTCATTATTTTGTCCTCCCACTAGATTCAGCTACTGGGGTGAGGGGTTAAGTATGAGATGGAGGACTAAATCTCAAGTAGATCAAGTAAGGTGCTCAGACCAAAAGGTAGTTAGAGCACATCAGCTCTCTGTTTTCCTTTCTCGGAAATATGTCCCAGTACATTCAAAATACGCCACTGCTGATATCCAAATGAAGGAATCCACCTGTTTTCTCCCTAAGTAAAATACAACTACATCTCACCAGTTTCAAAAGTCAAGCGCCAGTGGATTTTGGAAAGCTAGTACTTAGCGTTAAAAAACAGTTGAAGATACAAGCACCCAGTTACAATGTGTTGGATAGGTGTAGAGAGACTCACAACTTCTGTATTTGAAAAAGACAAATGGATGCAATGAGAGTATGGTGACATCTCTATTTTACACTCTTCTGCTCACTTGACCATCTCTTCCCTCCTTCACCATTTACAGTACACACACAGGCTTTCCATCTCGAGGTAAACTTAGGATGTTGCAGAATATTCCAAGGAGAATAGAAAACTGCTATTGTGATTGTAAGCTGCAAGAACTGTATTTCTACCTTTGCAATATTTTCAAGGGCCTTAATGTCTCAGTATTACAGGGCTGCTAAGTCACAAGTCTGAGTGTTTGTCCAATAGGAAATTGAAAAACATAGGTTTCTACACACATAAAGTTCTTTCAAGTAGTCACTACAATTTGGATAGTTCTACATAGAAAGCCTATTTCAAGAGATTTAGAGATTTAGAGACCGCATGAAACACAAATGTTTGCTCTCTTATGGGACTCAATGGAAAATGGATATTTTAGAGTGCTGGCAGTCACCCACATAGTCAGACTAATTAGATCTTTTGCCTTGAAGTTTCTCTCCACCCTTAGTCAATATGCATAATGCATTCAGTTCAAATTTAGATGCAGAAAGCATTTGTTGAGCCATCAGTATTTACCAGGCATGTTGATAGATTAGGGAGCGGAAATGGGTAAAGAAAACCTATTTCCTTTTCTCCAGGAGCTCTCAGTATGGCACCAAAAGACAGGTATAAATGAATAATTGGGGAGCAAATATATTATGGATGAAAACAGAAGTATGTAGGAGGGCTTTTGGACATGTGGTTAGAAAAGTAGACTCTGGAGTCAGATCAAGTTTATTTGCTAGCCATATAACCTTAAATAAGTTACTTAATTCCTTTGAGCTTCAGTGTTCCTATATGTAAAATGGGATCATAACTAGCATACCTAACTATCAGGTTGTTTTGATGATTAATGAGTTAATCCATGGAAAGCATTCAATACAGTCCTGACATATAGTAAGCACTCAATAAATATCAGCTCTTATTGGTTGTTTTCCTTGTAGCATTTGGAGTAAGATAAATGGGGGTGTTATGGGTAGAAGTGGGGATAAGGAAGGCATTGGGGACAGAGTGACAAAGACATGAAGGTATGAAAGAGCAGGCATGCTTGAGTAACATTTAATAGACAAAACTAATCTAATTTGTATTGAATGAGTGGGAGAAAGATGACTGGAGCAAGCTTGGAAAGGACTGATAGACCTGATAAAGAGAATGACCTCAACCTGAAGGCAAAGGACATCCACAGGCATTTTTAAGGCAGAGGACAGAATTGTGTATTAGAGAGTTCAAAGTGGCACAATGAATTGGATGGGGGAAGAGTTTTGAGGCAGAGAGACCTGTTAGAGTACTTTTGTGCAGTGACATATATTAGCAAGCCATTGGTACTGGGCAGTAGTTGACACCATGTGAGTGGAGAAAGATCCCCACAACAAATGTAGGATGAAGAGAGTCAAAGGAAAAGGCTTAGGGAATCCTACATCTCAGGGATGAACAGAGAAATAAGCGCTGATGCGAATGCAGGAGACAGCTGGGGAGCAAAGAAGAGACTAGGGAGAGAGAGACAGTCTGGCTTTATAAAGACAAGGGAAAAATGATGCCTCTGGGAGGATGGAGTGGGCTAGCAACGTCAAATACCACTGAGATGCCAAGAAGGCTGAGACTTGAAAAAAAGCCAAGAGTTGAAGCAATTAGTGGTTCATTGATGGTCTAATTAGATTAGTTTGAGTGGAGTTTTGGTTGCAGCTGAAAAAGAGAGGGTAAGGAAAGCAGTGAGTGTAACCAGCCCTTCAAGGAATTGGAAGGCAAAGAACAAAGAGAAAAAGTTAATAACCTTAGGCTGAGGAAGAAGAAATTGGAAGTTAAGTAACATAAAGCAAAACACTGGAATACTCTAACATTTCTAAAGTGGAAGGTTTGGTTAAGAAACAGAAAATTTTAAAAACAAAGAGATGACTGCAGAGCCCAAAGAAAAGATCAAACTGCAATTGGAGCAATTTGTCTCCAATGGGAGTGGGGACTCTCTTCCCCTGGGTCAGGAGGGAATAAAATAAGATTGCGTAGGCCAGGCGCAGTGGCTCATGCCTGTAACCCCTGCACTTTGGGAGGCCGAAGTGGGCGGATCATCTGAGGTCAGGAGTTGGAGACCACCCTGGCCAACATGACGAAGCCCTGTTTCTACTAAAAAAACAAAAAAAATTAGCCTGGCCGTGATGATGCGTGCCTGTAATCCCAGCTACTCAGAAGGCTGAGGCGGAAGAATCACTTGAACCTGGGAGGCTGAGGTTGCAGTGAGCCGAATGGTGCCACTTCACTCCAGCCTTGACAACTCCATCTCAAAAAAAAAAAAAAAAAAAAAAGCATAGAAAAATAGCTAAAATTGGAGGGTGTGGCACACTGGCCCATATTTTCTCTGTAGAATAGGTAAAGTTGTCTTTTCAGTGTAAGGAGGTGGAGATGGAGCATTTATACGTTAGTAAATTTTGGCAGCACCCATGGAATAAGAAGGTGAAAAAAAAGTTGAGAAGACCTGAAAGCATCGTAAGAGCTCTACTCAGAGCAAAAAACATAATGTAGCAAAGAGGGCACAATAATGATTTTCTCCAGCCCTTGTGGGAAGCCTGGGAGCAGTTGCTGAGAAAATGTATATGTAGGATGGATTCGGGGTTGCTAATTCCATGTTGGCAGGAAGCATATGGCAAAAGAGCCATAGGATAAAGGAATGGAGGATCTCCAAAAAATTGTCATTGAAATGGCTATTAGTGGGGACCAGACAGCAGGGGAAAAAGAAGAACTCGGACATGTAGAGGGGATTACATACCAGGGCAATAGGAAATTGGCAGTGAATACGAGAAGGTGGTCAAAAACAACCAATGCTGAAAAGTAACACCGCAGAGCGTTCTGGACCAGTGGAGGTGGCAGGATTTATTCATTGGATAGTATCTATAGTGACCATTGGAATGACTAGAGCCTTTTTTTTTTTTTTTAGACAGAGTTTCGCTCTTGTTGCCCAGGCTGCAGTGCAATGGCCTGATCTTGGCTCACTGCAACCTCTGCCTCCTGGGTTCAAGCGAATCTCCTGCCTCAGCCTCCCAAGTAGCTGGGAATACAAGCATGGACCACCACGCCCGGCTAATTTTGTATTTTTAGTAGAGATGGAGTTTCTCCATGTTGGTCAGGCTGGTCTTGAACTCCTGACTTCAGGTTATCTGCCTGCCTCAGGGCTAGAGCCCTTTAAGATGGCATAGAGTCTTTATGAGAAGAGAATAATTTCTATTGTCTAAAATCTTACAATTTAATTTTTTATAGCTCTGGAGGGATCATATCTTTATTTTTCCTCTTCATTTCTTCTTAACATTGGAATAATATCTACAAATTCTTGCAGGCAAAATATTCCAGCTTGACATCTTAAGCATGGCCAAAGGAGGGATTTACCTAAGTAACTTGGAAGGTGCCAGGGAGGCAAATTTAGCCATGCATATCTTGTCCTTCAAAGTCAGACATGCCTAGGTGGAGTTAGACTATCATGCCTTAATGGGAATGAGTCAGGTAATTTATGGAAACCAAGGGTTCTAAAATCCATTAATCTAGAATTAATTTTTTGGCTGACTCACTAAAGAAACATAATATTTGGTAGGAAGACTTGAGAAGAGAATGATGTTACTAGTAAAATACTCAAGTGCTGTTGAGCTTGCCCCTTTTGGCAAGAGAATGAGAAGTAGTATCAACAGACTATCCAGGAAGGGTAAAAGTTTTACTGATCTTTAAATGTATACATACTCTGAATTTCTCATTAATATTTACTATTTAATTATAATGGTTTTGTGCAATCTCCAGGGAATATAACCTTTTACCACAAGGCTGCTCTTCACAAAACTTTTTAAAACATAAATGCTATTGGAGGATACATTTGTTTACATAAAACTATGAACTATGATTGTTTTAGAAAGTCAAATTTGCTTTCTTAGGGTATAAACTCAAAGCCTTGCAGTGATTAACTCATCACTCTGAGAATGAGCCCAATAAACTATTTAATTTTTTCATAAGTTATTGGGGTACAGGTGGTATTTGGTTACATGAGTAAATTCTTTAGTGGTGATTTGTGAGATTTTGGTGCACTCATCATCAGAGCAGTATACACTGCACCGTATTTGTAGTCTTTTATCCCTCAAACCTTCCCACTCTTCCCCTGAAGTCCTCAAAGTCCATTGTATCATTCTTATGCCTTTATGTCCTCATAGCTTAGCTCCCACATATCAGTGAGAACATACGATGTTTGGTTTTCCATTTCTGAGTTACTTCACTTAGAATAATAGTCTCCAATCTCATCCAGGTCACTGCAAATGCTGTTAAATAATTCCTTTTTATGGCTTATAGTATGCATCTCTCTCTCTCTCTCTCTATATATATATATATACATATATATTTAAATATTTATTTATATATGTATATATACATATATTTATTTATATATACATATATATTTATTTATATATACATATATATTTATTTATATATGTATATATACATATATATTTATTTATATGTATATATACATATATATTTATTTATATATGTATATATATATATAAACTGTGATATATATGTAGATACATATATATAGATAGATATGTAGATATATATAGATAGATAGATATGTAGATAGATAGATAGATAGATAGACCACAGTTTCTTTATCCACTCATTGATTGATGGGAATTTGGGTTCCAAGATTTGCAATTGTGAATTGTGCTACAAACGTGTGTGCAAGTATTTTTCGAATAATGACTTCTTTTCCTCTGGGTAGATACCCACTGGTGGCATTGCTGGATCAAATCGTAGTTCTACTTTTTGTTCTTTAAGGAATCTCCACAATGTTTTCCATAGTGGCTGTACTAGTTTACATTCCCACCAGCAGTGTAGAAGTGTTCCCTGATCACCACATCCACGCCAACATCTGTTTTTAAATTTTTTGATGATGGCCATGCTTGCAGGAGTAAGGTGGTATCACACTGTGGTTTTGATTTGAATTTCCCTGATATTAGTGATGTTGAGCATTTTCTCCGTGTTTGTTGGCCATTTGTATATCTTCTTTTGACAATTGTCTATTCATGTCCTTAGCCCACTTTTTGATAAGATTGTTTGTTTTTTTCTTACTGATTTGCTTGGGTTCGTTGTAGATTCTGGATATTGGTGCTTTGTCAGATGTGTCGATTGTGAAGATTTTCTCCACTCTGTGGGTTGTCTGTTTACTCTGACTGTTCCTTTTGACATGCAACAGCTCTTTAGTTTAATTAGGTCCCAGCTGTTTACCTTTGTTTTTATTGGATTTCCTTTTGGGTTCTTGGTCATGAAATCCTTGCCTAAGCCAATATCTAGAAGGGTTTTTTCCAATGTTATCTTCTAGAATTTTTATAGTTTAAGGTCTTAGGTTTAAGTCCTTAATCCATCTTGAGTTGATTTTTGTATAAGGTGAGAGATGAGGATCCAGTTTCATTCTCCTACATGTAGCTAGCCAATTATCACAGCACCATTTGTTGAAAAGGGTGTCCTTTCCCCACTTTATGTTTTTGTTTGTTTTGTCAAAGATCAGTTGGTTGTAAGTATTTGGCTTTATTTCTAGGTTCTCTATTCTGTACCATTGGTCTATGTGCCTATTTTTATACCAGTGCCATTCTGTTGCAGTGACTATGGCCTTATATATAGTTTGAAATCAAGTAGTGTGATGCCTCCGGATTTGTTCTTTTCGCTCAGTCTTGCTTTGGCTATGGGGGCTCTTTTTTGGTTCCATATGAATTTTAGAATTTTTTTTAATTATGTGAAGAATGATGGTGGTATTTTGATGGGGATTGCCTTAGATTTGTAGAGGGATTTTGGCAGTATGGTCATTTTCACAATATTGATTCTACCTATCCATGAGCATGGGATGTGTTTCCATTTGTACATGTCATCTATGATTTCTTTCAGCAGTGTTTTGTAGTTTTTCTTGTAGAGGTCTTTTGACTCCTTAGTTAGGTATATTCCTAAGTATTTTTTTTTTTGCAGCTATTGTAAAAGGGGTTGAATTCTTGATTTGATTCTCCACTTGGTTGCTGTTGGTGTATAGAAGAACTACTGAGTTGTGTACATTAACCTTGTATCCAGAAACTCTGCTGAATTCTTTTATCAGTTCTAGGAGCTTTCTGGAGGAGTCCTTAGGGTTTTCAAGGTAAACAATCATACATCAGCAAACAGTAACAGTATGACTTTCTCTTTACTGATTTTGATGCCCTTTATTTCTTTCTCTTTTCTGATTGCTCTGGTTAGGACTTCCAGTATTGTGTTGAAGAGGAATGGTGAGAATGGGCATCCTTGTCTTGTTCCAGTTCTCAAGGGGAATGCTTTCAGCTTTTCCCCTCAGTATTATGTTGGCTGTGGGTTTGTCATAGGTGGCTTTTATTACATTAAGGTGTGTCCCTTATATGCCAATTTTGCTGAGAATTTTAATCATAAAGGAATGCTGAATTTTGTCAATTGCTTTTCCTGCATCTATTGAGATGATCATATGATTTTTGTTTTTAATTCTGTTTATGTGGTGTATCATATTTATTGACTTGTATGTTTAATCATCCCTGCATCCCTGGTATGAAACCCACCTGATTATGGTGGATTATCTTTTTGATATGCTGTTGGATTCGGTTAGCTAGTATTTTGTTAGGGGTTTTAGTATCTATGTTCATCAACGATATTAATCTGTAGTTTTCTTTTTTAGTTATGTCCTTTCCTGGTTTTCATATTAAGGTGATGCCGGATTTATAGAAAGAATTGAGGTGTGGGGGCAGGGGGTTCCTTCTTTATCTTGCGGAATAATGCCAAAAGGATTGGTACCAATTATTCTTTGAATGGCTGGTAGAATTCTGCTGTGAATCCGTCTGGTCCTGGACTCTTTTTTTTGTTGGTAATTTTTAAATTACCATTTCAATCTCGCTGCTTCTTATTGGACTGTTCAGGGTATCTAATTCTTCCTGATTTAAGCTAGGAGGGTTGTATTTTTCCAGGAGTTTATCCACCTTTTCTAGGGTTTCTAGTCTATGTGTGTAAATGTGTTCATGGTAGCCTTGAATGATCTTTTGTATTTCAGTGGTGTCAGTTGTAACATCTCCTGTTTCATTTCTTAGTGAAGTTATTTGGATTTTCTCTCTTCTTTTCTTGGTTATTCTTGCTAATGATCTATCAATTTTATTTATCTTTTCAAAGAACTAACTTTTTGTTTCATTTATCTTTTGTATTTTTTTTTTGTTTCAATTTTATTTAGTTCTACTCTGATCTTGGATATTTCCTTTCTTCTGCTGGGTTTGGGTTTGCTTTGTTCTTGTTTCTCCAGTTTCTCGAGGTGTGATCTTAGAATGTCAGTGTGTGCTCTTTCAGTCTTTTTGATGTAGGCATTTAGGGCTACGAACTTTCCTCTCAGCACTGCCTTTGCTGTATCAAAGAGGTTTTGTTAGGTTATGTTATTATTGTTGTTTGAAGAATTTTTTAATTTCCGTTTTGATTTTGTTTTTGACCTAAGGCTCATTCAGGAGCAGGTTTTTAAATTTCCATGAATTGAGGCTTGTTTTAGGGCCTATCATATCATCTATCTTGGAGAAAGTTCCATGTGCTGTTGAATAGAATGTGTATTCTGAAGTTGTTGGATGAAATAGTCTGTATATATCTGTTAAGTCCATTTGTTCCAAGGTATAGTTTAAATTCATTGTTTCTGTGTTGACTTTCTGTCTTCATGGCCTGTCTGTTGTTGTCAGTGGAATATTGAAGTCCCTCACTATTACTATGCTGCTGTCTATCTCTTTTCTTATGTCTATTAGTAATTGTTTTATAAATTTGGGAGCTCCAGTTTTAGGTGCATGTGTGTTTAGAATTGTGACATTTTCCTCTTGGACAGGTCTTTTACCATTATACAATGTCCCTTTTTGTCTCTTTAACTGCTGTTGCTTTAAGTTCATTTTGTCTGATATAAGAATAGCTACCCCTGCCTGCTTTTGGTGTCCATTGTCTGAAATGACTTTTTCTACCCCTTTACTTTGAGTTTATATTAGTCCTTATGTGTTAGGTGAGTCTTCTGAAGGCAGCAGGTAGTTGGTTGGTGAGTTCTTATTCATTCTGTGGTTCTGTATCTTTTAAGTGGAGCACTTAGGCCATTTACATTCAATGTTAGTATCGAAATGTGAGGCACCATTGCATTCACCATGTTCTTTATTGCCGGCATACTTTGTTTTTTTTTTGTTTTTTGCTTTTGCTTTTTAACTTGTATTTTTGTTTTACAGGTCCTGTGTGATTTATGCTTTAAAGAAGTTCTGTTTTGATGTGTTTCCAGGATTTGTTTCAAGCTTTAGAGCTCCTTTTAGCAGTTCTTGTAGTGATGGTGGTAATGGTGAATTCTCTTAGCATTTCTTTATTTGAAAAAGACTGTGTCTTTTCTTCATATATGATGCTTAGTTTCACTGCATACAAAATTCTTGGCTGATTATTGTTTTGTTTGAGGAGGCTGAAGATAGGTCCCCAACCCCTTCTAGCTTGTAGGGTTTCTTCTGAGAAATCGACTGTTAATCTGTTAAGTTTTCCTTTATAGGTTACCTGGTGCTTCTGTCTCACAGCTCTTAACATTCTTTCCTTTTTCTTAACTTTGGAAAACCTGATGACAATGTACCTAGGTGAAGATCTTTTTGCAATGAATTTCCTGGGTGTTCTTTGTGCTTCTTGTATTTGGATGTCTAGGTCTCTAGCAAGGCTGGGGGAAGTTTTCCTCGATTATTCCCCCAAATGTGTTTTCCAAGCTTTTAGATTTCTCTTCTTCCTTGGCAACACCAATTATTCTTAGGTTTGGTTGTTTAACATAATCCCAGACTTCTTGGAAGCTTTGTTCATAGTTTCTCATTCTTTTGTCTTTGTCTTTATTGGATTGGGTTAATTTGAAGACCTTGTCTTTAAACTCTGAAATTCTTTTTTCTACTTGTTCAATTCTGTTGCTGAGACTTTCTAGAGCATTTTGCATTTCTGAAAGTGTGTCCAAAGTTTTCTGAATTTTTTATTGTTTTTCCTTTAAGCTATATATTTCCTTGAATATTTCTCCCTTCACTTCTTATATCATTTTGGATTTCCTTCCATTGGGCTTCACCTTTCTCTGGTCTCTCTCTGATTAGCTTAATAACTAACCTCCTGAATTCTTTTTCAGGTAAATCAGGGATTTCCTCTCAGTTTGGATCCATTGCTGGTGAACCAGTGTGATTTTTGGGGGATGTTGAAGAACCTTGTTTCATCATATTACCAGGGTTGGTTTTCTGGTTCCTTCTCATTTGGCTCTGTCAGAGGGAAAGTCTAGGGCTGAAGGCTGTTGTTTACATTATTTTGTCCCACATGGTGTTCCCTTGATGTAGTAGTCTCCCCCTTTTCCAATGGATGTGGCTTTCTGTGAACTGAACTGCAGTGTGTTGTCTCTCTTCAGGGTCTAGCCACCCAGTGAGTCTACGCAGCTCTGGGCTGGTACTGGAGGTTGTCTGCACAGAGTCCTGTGATGTGAACCATCTATGGGTCTCTCAGCCTTGGATACCAGTGCCTGTTCTGGTGGAGGTGGTGGTGGGGTTGCAATGGACTCTGTGAGTGGAGGTGGTGGTGGGGTTGCAATGGACTCTGTGAGGGTTCGTAGTTTTGGTGGTTTAATGTTCTATTTTTGTGCTGGTTGGCCTCCTGCCAGGAGGTGGTGCTTTCTAAAGAGCATCAGCTGTGGTAGTATGGAGAGGGACTGGCGGTGGGCGGGGCTGTAGAACTCCCAAGATTGTATGCCTTTTGTCTTCCACTACCAGGGTGGGTAGAGAAGGGCCATCAGGTGGGGGGGCAGGGCTAGGCATGTCTGAGCTTAGACTCTCCTTGGAGAAGTCTGGCTGTGGCTGCCATGGGGGTAGAGGTGAGAGTGCCAGGTCACTAGAATTTTGTACCTAGGAGGGTTATGGCTGCCTCTGCTGAGTCACGCAGGTTGTCAGAGAAGTGGGGGAAAGCCAGAAGTCACAGGCCTCACCCAGCTCCCATGCAAACCAAAGGGCTGGTCTCACTTCCGCCATGCCCCCACACCAACAGCCCTGGGTTTGTTTCCAGGTGGAAGGCAAGACTGGCTTGAAAACCTGCCCCAGGCTACCTGCCTCTCAGCTGCGAAAGAAAATGACTTGGTTGTTCCCCTGCCTGTGGAGTCTGCACGCTGGATTTGGGCCCTCCCCTGAGTTCTGGCCAGGAGGCCTCTCACCCCATTCGAATCATTACAAAGTTCAGCTAGAGATTTCCTTTTCTTTGTGGACTTTTACCCACTGCTCCTCTGGCCACCCTCCCGGTGGATCCCTGTGGTGCCAGGCAGGAATGGGCTGCTAGGGGACTCAGCAAGCTCCCGGGGCCTTTCTACTGCTTCCTCTACCCCTGTATTTTGCTCAGCTCTCTAAATTGACTCAGCTCCAGGTAAAGTCAGAAACTTCTCATGCAAACAGACCTTCAGCTTCTCCAGTAGGGGTGTGGGTTCGGGAGAGGAGGGTCTCCCTTTCCCACTTCCAATTTGGGGCACTCACATTATTTGGGGGTTCAGCTGGGTCCTGCAGGAGCAGTCTGGTTCCTTTAGATGGTCTCTGGGTCCTCTCAGGATTGCTGGTTTATTCTTGCAGTCAATCTGGAGCTAAAATTCACAAAGCAAGCCTCCGCTTGCTGCTGTCTGGAGCTACAATCTAACCCTGCCTCCCCCCAGCAAACTATTAACTGTTCTGCTACTATATATATTGGTTACGTTTTGCTCTAAGGTAGTATTTTGGTCTTCTCATTCGTCTTGTGAGTGGAAACATCTAGGGAATATGAATGAACTCCCACTGGGGAGTCTGTGTTGGAGACTGAGACAGGAGTCCAAACTTCTTTCTGTGTGCTGCCTTAGACCTTTAAGGATAATCAAGTGTTTGGGGGGAGAATATTGAATTATCACACATGTTTGAACACACTCTTCTGCCAGAAAATTTCATAAGTGGCTTCCCATTAATCTTAGTATAAAATCTAAACTTCTTACCACAGCCAAAAAGCATATGCCTCTTCGTATCTCTGCAATCTCCCTTGCTCAAAGCAGTCTAACCATAGTGATTCTTCTTCAGTCCCTCCTGTAACCTGCATGTTTTCCTACTCAGGACTTTTGAACATATTCGTCCTCCTTCTTAGACTGTTTTTTCTTCACTCCCGTAATGGTTTTCATCTCTACTCTTTAATTTTTATCTCAGAAGCTACCTGTTCAGAAATGCCTTCCCTGAACCACCTACCTAAAATGGGTACACCTGTTTTTATTTCACTGCAAACCCTGTTTAATATCTACATAGCACTTACTTAAAACTGGAATTACTTTAGTTATTTGTCTGTTAACATAATGGTACGAACCTTGCTTATTTTTTCCCCTCACCATTGTGCACCTCAACATGGAGCTTAGCACACTGTAAGCATTACATAAATATTTGCTGAATAAATGAAGTAATAAAAAGAATAACAGTAACAACAATACCGTTTTTATTGTACAATTTCTAGATGCCAGGCAACTTCTTAAGCATAATCCGTATACTGATGTCAAGCAACTCCACCAACAATTCCTCAGTGGAGATTATTATTATTCCTGTTATTGAGATTAGTAGACAGTTGTAGGCATGTTAAGTAATTTGCCCCTTGATTTTTTAAGTGATTAAACTTGAATTTGAGCTCTGACTGTTATACATTTGTGCTGTCGGCTATGATGCTTTATATTTATTGCTGATATGGTTTGGATGTTTTGTCCCCTTTGAATTTCATGTTGAAATGTGACCACCAATGTTGGAGGGGGGCCTAGTGGGAGGTGTTTGGGTCATGGGGGCAGATCTCTCATGAACATCTTGGTGCTGTCCTTGGGGCAATGTGTGAGTTCTTACTCTATGAGTTCACCTGAGATCTGGTCTCAGGTGAAAAGAGCCTGGTGCCTTCTCCCTCTCTCTTTTGCTCACTCTCTCCATGTGACACACTGTCTCCCCTTCACCTTCTGCCATGGTCGTCATCTTCCTGAGGCCTCACCAGAGGCAGGTGCTGGTACCATGCTGCTTGTACAGCCAAATAAACCTCTTTTCTTTATAAATTACCCGCCCTCAGGTATTTCTTTATAGCAATGCAAATGAACTAACAAAACTGCCAATTTTTAAGAATAGCAGATGGCCGGGTGTGGGGGAAGGAGGGGTGGTCCAAATTCAAATGGTTCAGAATTCCATTCAAACATGATAATCTGCCAAGTTTTTAAAATCCTACAATTAGTTCTCCAATTTCCCCAAATCTGTACCTCATTTTGGTGGCATTGAGCTGGTCTCAGTACTGAGTTTAATTATCAAGGAAGTTTCCTGAGGCATCTTTTCCCCTCTGATTCAAATTCCATCTCTCTGTGCCCCCCATTAAAGAGGTACTGAGATGCAAACAATCATGGTGAAATATTTGTTTTAATAGATATTTCAGCTGCATGGGAAATGTGCAGAATTCTGAGAATACAGAATCCAAACCTCTGCAACAGCGAGTTGAAGTGGTATTTCATCAGCCTGGATTTTTATTCCTCCTCAAGATCTCTGAGTCCCTGGAGCTGTTTTAATCTTGGCTCATTAAACGTTAATATAATTTGGATTGGTGTTATTCATTTTGTTTCTGGCCACCTCATTTACCCAGCTCAGGCTGGGTTTCTGTGCACCAAGTCTAGGAGAATTGCAGATGTATCTACCTCACCTTCATTCACGTTGTGGACCCAGATGGCAGTAATCAATAGCTGATCATTGATAAATTATAATCATTATAAAGAATACAGATTCAAATGTCAGCCACAGAATAGATGCCAGTTATTTGTTGTTGGGTAATTCAGGAATGTCAAGAGGTAACAAAGAGAGACTGCTATGTTGCAGTCATTACGTAGCCCCGGGGAGGAGTGTTAAACATTAATTCTTGAGCTGTAAAAGTATCAGAAACATGACTTTCAGGAAAGCTTTGTAAAGGGGTGAAAAAGCTTAGCCCAAATTTCTTGGGCAGGTGCTGCAAACAACTGCTAATGTGCAAAATCCCCTTCTTTAGGAGTTACAGTTATTCTGTCTGACTCCTGTAGTACTGACATTGGATAGAATTTTTGTCTGGAGGGTTACTCTTCCTGGGTGGAGGAATGGGATGGGGTTTGAAGGGAAAGAAAAGAGGAAAAGTGGCATTTTTAGATTGAGGAATGGTGTCTATTCATACTATAGACAGGTTCCCAAGTGGTGACTACTATTCTCTTTAGGACCCACAGTTATTTACTTCATTTATGCATTTTAAATATTTATTTATTTATTTGTTCATCCAAAACAATTCCCAGAGCTCCTATATATACAGACATTTGCTACAATAGGAATGCAAAAAAATTGAAAAGCTAAGGCATGGACCTTGCCTCTTGAGCAGCTATGGTCTATGAAAGGGAAGAATGGACATCAGTATAATAGTTATTAAAATACATTGTGGTCGGTTCTGTGATAGAAGTTCCTGGAATTATCAGAACATGAATTTGAGAGTATGTTAGGCGAGTGATAAAGGGATGGAAGAAAGTGTCATATATGAAAAGATTTTACATATTGGTCTTAAGAATGAAACCTACATCATTCACCATGTGGAGCAAGTAGACAGGGCATGTTAGGAAGAGAGAACAGCAACTGTAAAGACTGGGTGAAAGCAAGTAGATTCATTTGCTTGAAGAAACATGGTGTGTGAGCTGATACAGTGGGAATTGAAATTGGGATAAGCAAGAGAATGTTCTTTTTTCTTCTGGTGCTCAATGGCTCTTACAGGATTTTAAGAAAGGAAGAAGTGGTCTATATATTCCCATGTTTTACCATGAAGCACTCTCTGGAGGTCTATGGTGAATAGATGGTAGGGTAGGATAAATTCAGTCTTTGGAGCTAGGATGTTTGTGAGAGTTCAGCTTAGAGATGTTGAAGGCTAGAGAGGCATGGCCAATGTTAGCATTATTCACTGAGATGGAGAACATGGAGGAAGAATGGGGTAAGAAGGTGAGTAAGGAGTCAGGGAAAAGAACATGTTGACTATGAGAGTGCTATAGGAATTTCTGGCAAGGGTGGAAGAAAGAAGTATAGGGTTACAGGTTAGCAGAGATGTCAGGGAGGAAGATTGGGATTTGGAATAACTATGTAATATGTATCCTGATAGTTGATAAAATTATGGGTGTGAGGAATCACAGGTAGGCAAGAGAAGTTCTAAGGATAAACACGGTGCTTGTCCACATCCAGTTGGATGAGCAGAGGAGAAGCCAGTAAAGCAAACTAGATGAAGTGTTCAGAAGGTCAGAAGGCAATTCTGAGGGAAACCCAAAGGAAATTATTTTCTTCCACAACTACAAAAGCAAAAGCCCCAACAAAGAATAATCTAAGTTGGTTCTTATAATGAATATGTTTTATTCGATATTAGATTTTGCAAACTTATATTTATAGCCTCTTTTGAATTTTCATTGAACATCTACTTTTTGCTAATGGCAAATAATGAAATCTAATTGTATTGGGACTAGTAATTATTTCAGAAGAATGCAGAAATTGGTTGAAAGGTTCAGACAGAAAAACTTACATCATCATTATCTGAGAGCTTTATTCACTTCTCACATGAAGATCTCATTATCATACTTATTAAGGTGGTGTTTTTCTAATAAGAGAAAACTTTTAGATAATAATTACTACATTGTAGATTGTAATTAAGCTTGGGTTAAAACTAGAAAGAACACTCATCTCAGTTTTATAGTTGACCTATGGGCACCAAGCCAGACATGTTTGTTAAGTTATATTTATACACATTTCATAGTTGGATAGGAATGCTGGTTAAGTACTGTTTCATTTCTCACTAAGTTAATTTATTTAGCAAGTGTTTATTGAAGTTCTAAAAGCTGCTGTAGACTCTGAGACTAAAGCAGTAAAAAATAGTCACTATCTCTACTCTCATAGGGTTATAGTTGTATAATGTCAGGGGAGAGAAATGATCAATCAATAAATAAAATGTCAGATGGTGATAGCTGCTTTGAAAGAGTAGGGCAGAATAAGGGATAGAGGTGAAATCTTTGCATTTAAGAACAAAAGCCTCCTGGGCCCCACACCCTATCTGCTCTATCAGTGGAGATGTCAGCTAATGGGAGTTCCAGTGGGAATTCCCTGTGATTGAAGTCACACAGCTGAGCAATTGCTCTCAGCAGAAGCTTCTCTCATCCATGCTGTCTCCTCTGTTACTCTTCCATGTTGACTCTCATGTTCAGCAGCTGGTAGACCCTAGAATCTTACAGAAGTTCTGCTGTGTCTTCTTAGTTTCTTTCATCTCTAGAGCAACTCTGCTGCCACTCAGCTGCTGGACAGTTCTACATCTTTAAACATCTCACAAAGGACAGCTTGCGGTGGGCTTATAATGGCATCCTCTATCTGCAGATCTTGGATTAGGAAGAGCTTTTTGGCTTTCAGTATTTACTTATGTTTTAAACTAGTTTTAAAAATTGTAACTATAATATTTAACAATGGGGAAACATTGAAATAATACAGAAGAATATTTAAAAAACAAGTTTCTTTCCAATACGCTTTCCCCAGGTTCAACCTATTCCCTAGAAGAAACTACTTTTTTTTTCTTTTAGACACAGAGTCTTGTTCCATCACTCAGGCTGGAGTGCAGTGGCACAAGGAAGGCTCACTGCAATCTTAAATTCCTGGGTTCAGAAGATCCTCCTACCTCTGGCTCCCAAGTAGCTGAGACTACAGGCACAAGCCATCATGCCTTGCTAATTTTTTCATTTTTAATTTTTTTGTGGACACTGGTTCTTGTTATGTTGCCCAGGTGGTCTTGAACCCCCGGCCTCAAGCAATCCTTCTGCCTCAGCCTCCCAAAGTGTTGAGATTACAGGCATGAGCCACTGTGCCTGGCCAGGAACTACTTTTAACAGTTTCTTTTGTATTTTTTCACATATATGAGAGGTAGAGACCTAATCCCCATTTTTACATATTGAAATGTCTTATCAAGGATATAATTTCACTATGCTTTTACCTCAAAGGCTCAAGAAGTTCTCTGGGTATCCCTGTAGGTCATCAGGCTAGAAGAGCAAAGCATATACTAATAAGGGCCCCACATAACACCAATGCAATGTGAAGTAATAGACTTTGCTAACAAACCCAAGACGTTTAAGAGAAAGAATTGACAAGAATGTGTAGCCTTGTATGTGGCAAAATTGACTCTGTCTTGGTCCAATTCTAGAAGGCACTGTGACATCAGTACAATACAAACAATAAGAGCAAAGGTTTGCTTTGTACTTCCAGTTCTCCCAAAACCTCCACTGATAGTCGTCTCCTGAGTTTGAATGACTATCCATATGACTACTCATATTCTTGATTTCCTTTATAAAGACTGAGCTCTGTTCTAGATTTTGACCTTTTTTTTTTAATCATAGGCCTCTAAGGCTTCTAATATGCAATGAGTTAAATAGGCTAACTTTGCATATTTCAGTAACAGGTATACCTTATTTTACTGCACTTCACTTTATTGTGTTTTGCCGACATTGTTTTTTATAAATTGAAGGTTTTTGGCAACACTGCATCAAGCAATTCTATCAGCACTATTTTTCAAATAGCATGAGCTCACTTCATGTTCTTGTGTCACATTTTGACAATTCTCACAATATTTCAAACTTTTAGATTATCAAAGGTATATTATGGTGATCTGTGATCAGTGATCTTTGATGTTACTATTATAATTGTTTTTAGGTGCCACAAACCATGCCCACATAAAGCAGAAAATTTAATGAATAAATGTTGCATGTATTCTAACTCCCCCACCAACCAGCCATTTCTCCTCTCTCTCTCTCTCTCTCTCCTCAAGCCTCCTTATTCCCTGAGTCCCACAAAAATATTGAAATTAGAGCAATAATAATGTTACAATCGTTTCTAAGTGTTCAAAGGAAAAGAATAATGCATCTCTCACTTTAAAACAAAAGCTAGACATGATCAAACTTAGTGGGGAAGACATAATGAAAGCTAAGATAGGCCATAAGCTAGTCTTCTTATGCTAAACAGTTAGACAAGTTGCAACTGCAAAGCAAAAGTTCTTGAAGGAGATTAAAAGTACAATTACACTGAACATATGAATGATAAGAATGTGAAATAGCCTTATTGCTGATATGGAGAAAGTTTTATTGGTCTGGATAAAAGACCAGCTAATCATAACATTTCCTTAAGCCAAAGCCTAATTCAGAACAATGTCCTAACTCTTTAATTCTGTGAAGGCTGAGAGAGGCGAGGAAGCTGCGGAAGAAAAGTTGCAAGCTAGCAGTGTTTGGCTCAGGAGGTTTACGGAAAGAAGCCATCTCTATAACATAAAAGTCCAAGGTGAAGCAAGAAGTGCTGATGGAGAAGCTGCAATACATTATCCAGAAGATCTAGCTAAGATCATCGACAAAGGTGGCTACACTTAACAACAGATTTTCAATGTCAATGAAGCCTCATATTAGAATATATCATTTAGGACTTTCACAGCTAAAGAGATATGAAGCCAGCCGGGTGAAGTGGCTCACACGTGTAATCCCAGCACTTTGGGAGGCCAAGGTGGGTGGATCACCTGAGGTCAGGAATTCCAGACCAGCATGGTCAATACGGTAAAACCCCATCTCTACTAAAAATACAAAAAATTAGCTGGGCGTGGTATCAGGCACCTGTAATCCCAGCTACTAGGGAGGCTGAGGCAGGATAATCGCTTGAACCCAGGAGATGGAGGTTGCAGTGAGCCGAGGTCACACCATTGTACTTCAGCCTAGGCAACAAGAGCAAAACTCCATCCAAAAAAAAAAAAAAAACCCAAGAGATATGAAGTCAATGTCTGGTTTCAAAGCTTCAAAGGACAGGCTGACTCTCTTGTTAGGGGCCAATGCAGCTGGTGACTTTAAGTTGAAAACAATGCTTATTTAACATTCTGAAAATCCTAGGCCTCTCAAGAATTATGCTAAATCTGCTTTGCCTGTGCTCTAGAAATGAAACAACAAAGCCTAGATGATAGCACCTCTATTTATAACACAGTGTACTAAATATTTCAAGCCTATGGTTAAAATCTACTGCTTAGGAAAAGAGATTTCTTTCAAAATATTGCTGTTCATTGATAATGCAATGATAACCTATTGATAAACCTAGTCACCCAAGAACTTGGATGGAGATGTACAAGGGGATAAATATTGTTTTCATGTCTGCTAACACAGTAACTATTCGACAGCCCATAGAATAAAGAGTAATTTTGAACCTCAAGTCTTATCTTTTTTTTTTTTTTTTTTTTTTTTTTTGAGATGGAGTCTTGCTCTGTCACCCTGGCTGGAGTGCAGTGGCACGATCTCGGCTCACTGCAAGCTCTGCCTGCAGGGTTTAGGCCATTCTCCTGCCTCAGCCTCCTGAGTAGCTGGGACTACAGGCGCCCACCACCATGCCCAGCTAATTTTTTTGTATTTTTAGTAGAGATGGGATTTCAATGTGTTAGCCAGGATGGTGTCGATCTCCTAGCCTTGTGATCCGCCCACCTCAGCCTCCCAAGGTGCTGGGATTATAGGCGTGAGCCACAGCACCTGACCCCAAGTCTTATCTTTTAAGAAATACATTTCATAAAGCTACATGGATAGTAATTCCTCTGATAGATTTGGACAAAGTAAATTGAAAACCTTCTGGAAAGGATTTATCATTCTTAATGTTATTAAGAACATTTGTGATTCATGAGAGGATGTCAAAATATTGACATGAACAGGAGTTTGGAAAAAGTTAATTTCAACCCTCATGGATGGCTTTGAGGAGTTCATGGCTTCAGTGGAGGGAGTAACTGCAGATGTGGTGAAAATAGCAAGAGAGCTAGAATTAAAAGCAGAGCCTGAAGATGTAACTGAATTGTTTTAATCTCATGATAAAATTTGAAAAAAATGAGGAGTTGCTTCTTATGGATCAATGAAGAAAGTGGTTTTTGAGATAGAATTTACACCTGGTGAAGATGCTGTAAATATTGTTGAAAGGACAACAAAAGATTTACAATATTGCATCAACCTAGCTAATAAGGCAGTGGCAAGGTTTGAGAGGATTGACTCCAGTTTGAAAAGAAGTTCTACTGTGGGCAAAATATTATCAAATAGCATTGCATGCTACACAGAAATCTTTTGTTAAATGAAGTGTCAATCAATAAGGCAAGTCGTTGTCTTATTTTAAGAAATTTCTACAGCCACCTTGATCAGCAACCACCACCTTGACCAGTCAGCAACCATGAACATAAAGTCAAGACCCTTCACCAGCAAAAAGTTTATGACTCATTGAAGGTTCAGATGATCATTAGCTTTTTTTTTAACAATAAGTATTTTAAATTGATGTGTATGTTGTTGATCTTTAATTTTTCACCTCAAGATCATTGAATATCTATGTAGTTTTTTTAGACAATGCTACTGCATATTTAATAAACTACAATATAGTGCAAACGTAACTTTTGTATGCACCAAGAAACCAAAAAACTTTGTGACTGTCTTTATTGCAATATTTGCTGCCTTGGGTTTTTCTGGAACTGGACCTGCAATATCTCCGAGGTATGGCTGTAATTGCTTCTTTTAATAAATATGTTTTTATAAAGGAAACTTTATATAATCATACATAGAAAACAAATACATATTTTTATAAATGGAATACAAGTAGAAAAATAAGTGCTATCACATAAATAATATTATTAAATTATAGTTAGATTCCATTGCCTGCCAAGTCCCAGGGTCTGAAGCCTACTATTTCCCTGTGGGGAGAAAAAAAAAGACATTTCTCCTTGAAGTATTCAGAAGAATAAAAAGGGAATGAAGAAAAATGACAAGAAAAATTTTTAAAATACCTTTCCACGTGGGGATGCACAACCCAGATCCTCCTTCAAGGATTTATGGGATATAGAGCTGTAGGGAGTACAGTCAGTAGATGGCTTCCAGCTGTGGGCTCCTTCAGTGCCATCTCAGCTGCGGAGAGCCACTATCCTAGTTCAAGTCCTTCCCAGAGCAGTACACATCCAGTGACTGAGTCAAGGGTTTAAGGCCTGGCTGGTTTGGCCCAATGAGAGATTACTCTGACAGGCAACACTTGTACTGGAGCTTCCTGCAGGGCTGGTTGAGCCTTCGTTAGGCCTACATCACGGTTTGACTTCTTCCTCTGCTCAATCCCAATTTCTTTCTCTTTCTTCCACAGATGTAGATCTCTAATAAATATCTCTACCCGAAACTCCACCTCAGCATGTGCTTCTGTAGAATCCAGGCTGGGATAAAGATATTTATTTATTTATTTATTTGAGATGGAGTGGAGTCTCCCTCTGTCACCCAGGCTGGAGTGCAGTGGTGCCATCTAGGCTCACTGCAACCTCCACCTCCTGGGTTCAAGTGATTCTCCTGCCTCAGCCTCCTGAGTAGCTGGGACTACAGGCACCCACCACCATGCCCAGCTAATTTATGTATTTTTAGTAGAGATGGGGTTTCACTATGTTGGCCAGGCTGGTTTTGATGTTTAATATTGGGTCAGTTTGCCACTAGAATGTAGACTAGTGCCACAAAGAGAACTTGAATTCAGAGTCAGAAAAAAACTAAAATTTACTTAATGTAAATGATGAGTTAATGGGTACAGCACACCACATGGCACATATATACATATGTAACAAACCTGCACATTGTGCACATGTACTCTAGAACTTAAAGTATAATTAAAAAAAAGGAAAAAAATTTAATGTTCTACTTGCACTTGATAAAGTTTTTTCACCTCCAGAATTTCACAATTTTATTAAATCTCAAATAACAATAATAATTCCTCACTGAACTTCTTTATTCAATGAATAAACACATATAAAGAATTTAAGACAGGACTTGTTCCAGAGACTATTCTAGATTTAAATTATGAACTATAGCATATTTTCATTGCTCTCTAATAAAAATTGGAAACAAACCACAAATATGAACCACCCATGTAGTTTAAGTTTTCTAGTGGCCACATATAAAAAAGTGAACTACAGTTGAAATTAATTCTAATAATATATTTTATTTTACCCAACATATTCAAAATATTATTTCAACGTGTGGTCAATTCAAAAAATTATTAATGACAATTTTACTTTTTGGGGGTATACAAAGTCTTCAAAAACTGGTGCATATCTCAGCACTTGGTGCTCATGTCATTTTGTATGTGCCATGCTTCAACTGCTGAGTAACAACATGTGGCTGGTGGCTGCCATATTGACAACACAGTTCTAGAGCAAACCTTGGGTTATATCTCCAATCCATGGTTAGCCTTCCATAAAAGTTGAGAATTATAGAAGCTAAAATGTCACAGGAAATCTACAGAAGGCTGGACTAGGATGAAGTCAGTGAGAGGAAATACCTTGAGAGGGCTCACGTTCTCTCCTAAATGCTCTTGGTCTGAAGGTTGAGAGTCTCCCAGCTAGCATGCTAGACAGATAATTAGTGGAAACATAAATTTCATTTATTCAGAGAAATCCCTTCCCCAAATTTAGCAGAAATATAATTCAAGGTTATAAGTACATAATTGTACTCTTCATCAAAGATCTTATATATAGCAAAATGTGAAAAAAGTCCCATTCTCAGGGGGTGGAAAATAAAATAAAAAATGTAAAAGAAAATTTGAGTATAAGAAGATATGCTGATGTTCCAAGATGTCTTTTTGAGACTGCTAGGATGAAACAATATTATTTATGATATTCAGAAGGAGCGGGGGAGAAATTAAAAGAGTTAAAACTAAAAAAAAGGAAAATGATGAAGAAGGAGCATCAGCCTGTTATTATCACCCACTCATTTATTGAATCAATAAATAGTGCCTGAGTACTAAAAGTATGAAAGAGTTAGCATTTATTGATAGTTGAACATGTGTCACTCACTGTCATGCATGGATTGAACAATCACATTGTAGGTATGATTATAATCCCAATATGATGTATAAGGGAATTGAAGTAAGAAGAAATTAATCAATAAATGCAAGGTCACACACCCAGTGTAGGATAGAATCAAAACTATCTCAGGCAGTCTAATTCCAGAACTTTACCCTTAACCACCATGAATTGCTAAGTGGAAAACAAAGATAAATCGAAGTTAGTTAATCACCTTTTTAAAACTTAAGCCCTAGAGAGAGGGATATGCATATAAATAAATCTGATAATAGAAACAGTAAAATGTATGAGGCCAGGAAAAAGTTCAGTGGGAGCACCTGGAAGAGTTTAATATGTTCCTCCTTATCTTACAGATGAGGAAAATCAAGTCTAGCAATAGCTCACTAATGTGTTCAAATATTGTGAAAGAACCCTGTTTAAAACAAAATCTTGTTTCTCCCGGCGTATAGTGAGGCACTCTTAGTCCATTCTCTGCAAAGTGGTGGCTGTTCTTCTAATAATATCACATTTCAGTTTCTTCCCCTTTATCCAAGGGCTTTATGCACAAACTTTCCAGTTTTTCAAGGTTTCCATGTTGTTGAGTGCTTTTTGATTAACATTTTACTGTACCAGATCATATGCAAATATTATCAGTTACTCAGGCAGTAACTCAGAAATAAATACAGTAAATATGAGGAAAGAAAACTGTCACACCTACTCATGTGCTCTAGTCACTTGAGAATATGTGTGGATGAGAATTAAAGGAGATTTCAGCTGAAAAATTGAAGGATTTATTGCTCTCAGGCTGTCATGTTACATTTATGAGAGTGGATTTTATGTTTCTCAAGATATCTTGCTCATGAGGACAACTCATTTATAATCCAAGCATAGCTCCTCTGATTATCTTGGGAAATATACCTGCAGATGCTGTGTTGAAACAACTGGAGACCCCAAGGCTATATTTTTCAATATAAAAACACTCTATTGTTCCTAAATGACATTATGTCACCTACAACTGTTCTTGTTGACATACGTGAATTCCATAAAGCAGTATTTCCCAAAGTGTCCTTAAGGTTTTCTGTGGGGGAAAAATAGTTCCAAAATCAAAGACGTTGGGATATATGGGTTACTTTATTTATTTCATAACTTCTCAGGGACTTTAATATGCTAATGTGGAAGCTAAATTTACAAGTACTTGCCAAAAATATTTGATCAAAATCTTCACCCACACCACCCCTGTTTATTTTTATTTGTTGAGGAGTGTTTTCTAGATTTAGGGTTGGTCTAAATATATGAATGTAAACCATATACAATTGCCAATATTTGACCATTTTTATTTTAAAAAAATGGTAACATGATGCAGTTCTATTTAAATAGTTTGGCAACACTGCATTAAAGCTCAATTCTAAGAGCTGTTCAGGGATTTAGATTATACTTTGATTTCTGCTTCACAACCCTTCCTAATGTTCACCAACCCCTGTCTTAATCTAGGTTTGCTCTTGAAACAAGAATGTATTCTACTTGTCAGAATGTCTCTGTAGGTATCAACTCTCCATGGTGGGCCTCTCACAGACAAGTGGAACTTCTTTATTAACATTATCATTATTATCATCATTAGATTAATATAATATGACCTCCTACCTCTAATGATACATTTTACCAGAAAATAAATTCCATTTCATTGCTTGAGGAAGTTGGATCCAGGCTCTATACTCCATCAATAAGTTCATTTAATTTGCAGGAAATCAATAATCATGACACAATTAGTGGTGGTAGTGGTGTGACAGTTATAGTAATACCAGCTAATGGACATCACAATCCACTCAAATTTGAAACACAAAAGCCTAATTTATTTCTTCTTCAAACAAGAGAGAAATCAAGAGCTGCAAACCCTTGCTAAGCAAAGAATGTTTTTCTATGGATTTTTGGAGAAGTGTAGAATTTACATTAAATCTAAATAAAGCAGTGCTTTTATTGACTAAAAGTAAAAGGTGACATATGAGAGGTAAGGCAGGGTAAAAACTTCCAAAAATAATCTCCTTTATAAAAGTAATGAAAATTCTGGCAAAATTAACTTTTTTGGTAACCACATGTATTAACTAAAGGCTTAAAGCAATTTAAAGGGCTTTTATTGAGGAAAATGGATGAATAGCTTGACAGAAGCAACCTTTGTCACATTTCAACTTGTCCTACTCTTAGCCCTTTCCCAAGATTCATGATAACCTTGCAAAACAACAACCCCCAGTCATGTTAAAATCAGCACCCTGGCAGCCACTAGAGAAGGCATAATTGGAACTGAACTGCTTCAAAGCATCCTCCCCAAAGAATTGTCATTATTTGACCTGTCTGGTGGTTCCCTGGAAGAACTCACTTGCAAGGATTGTCTTTGCCTGATGTGGAAAACATCAAATACAAACACTGTTTTCCTTGGGTATGTTTTTCAAAAACAATTAGCAGCAAATGTTTAACATTGCAGCTGCCTGAGGCAGTAGATAATATATAGGGAAAATAATAGGCTACTTAAAATAATTTAAAAGGAAAAGCTGGGGAATGAGATGTTCATAGGGGTTTTTAAAAGTGTCAATATAATCCTGAGAATCTAGATTGTTACATATATGTGTAGGGCTACTATGCACATGCCATAGTTGTGTACAACCTCAGAAAAGACCTGAGAAGCCCCTGAGATTTTAGCTTGGAAAGACATGAGACTGTGCAAATAGAAACTAAAGGCTTAGGCAGAGTTGTAAACTGCGTGAGTGTTGAAGGCACACACACACACACACACACGCACACACACACACACAGATGTAAAGCTCCACAGCAAAGAGCAAGAGATAAGAGATATACTGGTTTCAGGCATTTAAGAAAATGTTTGTCCAAACATTAGCAGACCACTAAGCCAACTGAGCAGAGACTTTGTGACCACACACAACAGAGAATATAGACTTTATAGAATTCGTTTTAAAAAGTCACTAAACAAACAGCCAGCAACAACAATAATATCTCAGAAAGGGGAAGAATCTGATTTACTGAGCTCCCACATTACATTACTTCAAATGTTCAACCTTCAAAAAAAATTACTAGATATGCAAAGAATTAAGAAACATCTAAAATGCAGCATAGTCCTGGGGGAAGACCAAATGTTATACTTACTAGAAAAGACTTCAAGTCAACTGTTTCAAAATGTTAAAAGAACTAAAATAAGCTATATCTAAAAAACTAAAGAAAGTTATGAGAATAATGGCTCACCAAATACAGAATATTAATAAGAGATAGAAATTACATTTTAAGAGAATCAAATAGAAAGTCTAGACCTAAAAGTATGATAATGGAAATGAAAAATTCACCAGAGGATTTCAACAGCAGATTTTATTAAGCAGGACAAAAAAAAAAAGGTCAACTGAGGTTATCCAGGATGAGGAATAGGAAAATCAAAAAGAAGAAAAATGACAAACACCTCAGAGACCTATGGGACACTTTCAAACATACCAACATATGGATAATGTGAGCTCAAGAAAGAGAAGAAAGACAGAAAGGGGAAAATATTTTTTAGAATAGTGGTAAAAAACTTGCCAAATTTGACAAAAAAAAAAAAAAAATTTACCTACACTTCCAAGAAGTCAACAAATCCAAGTAGGATAAACTCAAGGAAATCCATATCTGCATACACGCAAATCAAACAAAGACAAAGAGAGAGGTGACATCATATACAGATATTTGCATTAAGATTAACAACTTATTTCACATCAGAAACCACGGAGAACAAAATGCAGTAGGATAACATACTCAAAGGACTGGGCAAGGGGGCAGGGGGTCAGTGTCAATTGATAATTTTTTTTTTTTTTTGACAAGGAGTCTCACTCTGTCACCCAGACTGGAGTGCAGTGGTACGATCTTGGCTCACTGCACGCTCCACCTGCCAGGTTCATGCCATTCTCCTTCCTCAGCCTCCTGAGTAACTGGGACTACAGGCATCTGCCACCACGCCTGGTGAATTTTTTTTTTTTTTTGTATTTTTGGTAGAGACAGGGTTTCACCGTGTTAGCCAGGATGGTCTCAATCTCCTGATCTCGTGATCTGCCCACCTCAGCCTCCCAAAGTGCTGGGATTACAGGCATCAGCCACCATGCCCAGCCTGGTAATTCTATATTTAGCAAAACATTCCTTCAAAAATAAGGAAGCAATTAAGATATTCTCAGAAAAATAAGAGAAAATTTGTTGCTAGCATATTCACTCTACAAGCATACTAAAGGAAGTCTTCAGGATAAAATGAAAAGACACTAGAAAGTAGCTCAAATCCACATAAAGAAGAGCTCTAGTAAAGGTAACCACTTAGGTAAATATAAATGTATAAATATATTTTTGCAAGTAACTTCCCCCTTCTATCTGATTTAAAGGCAATTTCATAAAACATTGATTATAAAACTCTGTTAATGGTTATGCAATGTATGATTTAATTTGTATGAGAATAAGAACACAAGGGAATAAGGAAGGAACTGAGCTATATGGAAGCAAAGTTTTTTTGCAGTATTAAATTTAAGTTGGTTACTAATACAAACTAGATTATTATAAGCCGAGATGTTAATTATAATACCCATGGCAATCACTAAGAAAAACTAACTAAATAAATATCTAAAAGAAATGACAAGGGCATTAAAATGGCATGTTAGAAAATATCTACTTAACACAAAAGAAGGCAATAGTGTAGGAAAAGAGGGAAGAAAAGACAAAAGACATATAGAAAACAAATAGCAAAATGTGAGATGTAAATCTTACCTTATCAGTAATTGCATTATCTATGAATGGATTAGGCATTTCAATAAAAAAACAGAGATTAATAGAATGAATTTTTTAGTAACATAATACAACTGTATTTTATCTGCAAGAGACCCACTTTAGGTTCAAAGACACATACAAGTTAAAAGTTCAAGAATGAAAAGAGATGTGCCATATAAATGGTAACTAAAAGAGAAATGGAGTACCTATACTAGCATCAAACAAAATAGATCTAAGTTGAAATTAACTTAGAGAAAAAGAAGGACTTTTTATAATAATAAACAGGATAGTCCATTATGAAGACATCACAACTATAAACATATGTGCACTTAAAATTAGAATCTCCAAATACAGGAAGCAAAGCTGACAGAATTAAAGGAAAAAAGAGAAAGTGAACAATAACAGTTGAAGACTCAATACCTTACTTTAGATAATGGCAAAACAAATAAGAAAGAAAATTATCAAGGAAATAGAATACTTGGACAACACTACAGACCAATGAAACCTAACAAATACATATAAAACATTCTGACAACAGAATAATACACGTTTTTCTCACATGCATATGAAATCGTTTTCAGAATAAAGTATATACTGGCCATAATACAAATCTTAATACAATGAAACATACTTCGTAATCATACAAAGTATGTTTGCTGACCACAATGAAATAAAATCTGAGATCATTAACAGGAAAATATTTTGATAATTCATAAATGTGTGGACATTAAACACTTTCCTGTGTAGCCAGTGAGTGAAATCACAAGATAAATTAGAAAATACTTTGAACTGAATAGAAATGAAAACAAAACATATCTAATGTATGGAATCTGGCAAAAGAAATGCTTAGAAATTTATAGGCGTATGAGCCTATCTCATGAAAATGTGATCTTCAATCAGTAACCTGATCTTCCACATTAAAAATTAGAAAAGAACGAACTATACCGAAAACAAGTAGAAAGTTTTTAAAAAGAGAGAATAGAGAAATAGTAAATTAATAAAACCCAATTCTTCCGTAAATCAACAAATTTGATAAACACTTATTTAGACCAAGCTTGTCCAACCCATGGCCCACAGGCCACATGTGGCCTAGGATGGCTTTGATGTGGCCCAACACAAATCGGTAAACTTTCTTAAAACACTATGAGAATTTTGTGTGTGTGTCATTTTTTTTAAGCTCATCAGCTCTTGTTAGTGTTAATGTATTTTATGTGTGGCCCAAGACAATTCTTCTTCCAATGTGGTCCAGGGAAACCAAAAGATTGGATACCCCTGAGACTGAACAAGTAAAAGAGGGAGGAGAGTGAAGTCACAAAAACCAGGAATAAAAGAAGAAATAAATAATTAAAATTCTTTATAAAAATAAATATTTCTATGAAAATCACATTTGCTTTTTTGCTAATATCAACCAACTGTTCTAAAATTCACATGGAAATGCAAGGGATCCAGAATAGCCAACACAATCTTTAAAAAGACAAACCAAGTTGGATGGCTCACATCTTGCAATTTTAAAACTTACTATAAAGTTAAATAACCAAGACTGTGAGGCATTGACATAAGGATAGATATATAGATCAATGCGATAAAATTGAGAGTCCAGAAATCGATTCATAATTTTTTATTCAATTACTTTTTTTTGACAAGAGTAGAAAGATAATTCAATAGAGGAAAGAATAGTCTTTCGAAAAATAGTGCTAAAACAACTGAATATCCACATGAAAAATAATGAAGTTGGACCCTCTACCTCATACCATTCACATGTATTAACTGAAAATAAATCAAAGAACTAAATGCAAAAGCTAAAATTATCTTCTATAAGAAAATTATATTCTATAAGAAAACCTAGATGTGAAGCTGTATAAAGCTGTATTAGGGAATGGCTTTATAGATATGAAACCAAAAGCATAAATAAAAAAAGAAAAAAAGATAAAGTATGCCTTACCCAAATTAAAAACCTTTGTGCTGCAAAGTATGCTGTCAAGAGAGTGAAAATACAATCCACAGAATGGGAGAAGATATTTGCAGGTCATCCATCTGATAAGGGACTAATATCAAGAATACATGAAGTGCTCTTGTATTTCAACAATTTGGGAAACTTAATAAGCCAATTTAAAAATGAGCAAAGGACTTGAATAAACATTTCTCCAAAGAATATATATATATATATATATATATATATATATATTCTTTATTTATATTCTTTATATATATATATATATATATTGCCAATAAGCACATGAAAACATGCTCAACATCATTATTTGGTAAATGCAAATCAAGACCACAATAAAGTATCTCTTCACACCCTTTGAAATGGCTATATTAAAAAACATAGATAAGAGCAAGTGTTGGTGAGGATGTGGAGAAATTGGGGCCCTCACAGATTGCTGGTGGAAATATAAGTGGTACACCCACTTCAAAGACAGTTGGACAGTTCTTCCAAAAGTTAAACATAGAGTTACCAAACAATTAATCAATTCCATTCTTAGGTATGTATTCAAGAGAATTGAAAACATATGCACACACAAAAATGTATACATAAATGTTCACAGCAGCCTTATTTATAGTAGTAAAACATGGAAACAATCCAAATGTCCATCAATTGAGAAACTGATTTTAAAAATGTGGTGGTATAGCCATACAATAAAATGATTCAGTCACAAAATATATTGAGGTACTGACACAGGCTATAACATGGATGGACCGTGAAAAAACTATTTTAAGTAAAATAAGTAAAACGCAAGAGGCCACATATTATATGACTCCATTCATATAAAATATACAAAATATGCAATTTCATAGAGACCATAAATAGATTCGTGTTTGCCAGGGTCTGAGAGTGACTGCTATTTGTTATGGAGTGTTTTCTATGGGTGAAGAAAACATTCTGAATTAGAAAGTGGTAATAATTACCTAATTGTAAGACAGCAAAGTATAAAGGGGTCACGAGAGAACCTTTGACCAGCCTGCACACTGGGAGGAGTGCACACTGGGGTAGGGCCTCAGGAAGTTCATGTCATTTGCAGGGGTGAGGAACCTGGCCCCTTCTCTTCCTGGATGGTACCTGGGATTCAGTCTGTGAGGTGGGGAGCCTATAACAGCAGGACTCTTGCTCTCCTGAAAGTCCCTGTTTTGCTTTTTTTCCTTTTTGCCCAATAAATTACATTTTTCTTACTCTTCAAAGTGTCTGTGAGCCTAATATTTCATCGTCATGTGACAAGGACCCTGTTTTTAGCTGAACTAAGGAGAATGTCCAACAATAGCTTTGGTGCCCAATGTGGGGATTGAGAAGGGGTGAACCTCTCACTGTTGCTTCTGAGCATTTTGGTCTTAAGGCATTCTTTTTTTTTCGGGACAGTAATGACACTTATTTTTTCTTTTACAATACTGGAAGAGGTTCACACCCACCCCAAAAGCCACAGGCATGTGCAAGGGATGGTTGGGTGGGGCAGCTCCCTGCCCCCTTCTCCTTCTTCCCTACTGGCTGGGGTGCATGGCTATGTCTGTCGCTGTGTGCACGGGGTACAATGGCCACACAGGGCAGGAATGAGCCACAGCAGCTGCCTGGCCTCAAGGCACCCCACACAGCTGGCTGGCATTCCCTGCCACATAGCCGTGGAGTCTCCCCATCCCCCAGCCAGGGAGGCCCACTCTGTCCCACAGCAATTAAGCTTTTCTCTCTGGTGGAGGAACTAGTTGCATAATAAGAGGTTTTTACCCCAGGCATCCTTTTTTCTTCTCCACCCCATCAGCAGTTAACTTTTAAATGTTTTTGTTCCTTTTGGAAGAAGTTATACTAGGCTAGGAATGATAAGGATTACTGTTTATATTCTCTGTAAATTTTTAATTGTGAAAAAGGATTTATGAGGCTGGTCTTAAGCTGTAGCCAATCTTATGTGCTTTGCGTATCTGTATGGTTTGTAGCAGACTTCATTGCAGGCCTCCGTCTTGTTTTACCTCTTGGTGGTGTGGCCTGTGACCCCATGGCAAGGCTTTGTTTAGCAATTCTGCCTTAGGGAATGAGTCCTTTCTCATTTAATGTCTGCATGTTTTCCTAGCCCTGTCTCTTAAAGGCCTCCACCTAGGGAGTGGGTTTTCCCATCTGTTTGTGTAGGTATATATGTGTTATGTGTATGGTGTCTGTAGAAAGAGCTCTAATTAATTTGGCCTAACGGAAGATAAGCACTTGGATCAAATATATTTTAAAAGGAAGATAAAAGTTGTGGTACCTTTCAGTTCACATGACTTTAATCTTTGAGATATAAAAACAGCCTTAAAAATTAATGGGAAAATGCAGATACCATCAAAATGTAAATAGGTGGACTAAATTATGCAGGTCAGATGCACGGCTTGGCAAGTGTTTTAAAGTTATATTCTGCCTTTTAAGTTTTGAGAACTATTTAACTCGCCTGTCCCACAGTTGATAAGGCCTGGGGACCATATGGAACTAATTACACCCTTAATTATGCTGGAAGGAGTCAAACCTTGCTGCATTTAGCACTCAATTAAAACAACTTACCAGGTTTTACATTAAAGTTAAAAATTGCTAAAAGTTACCATTATAACATGTAATTGAAACTACTGGAAATAGATTTACATGCGAGGTCTGTGAGAACAGTAAAATGTGTTTTTTAGTAAAAGGTTATAAGAAGGCATGGAAATGTAAATATTTGCCTAGGGTTAAATGATTGTTTTAAATTAGGATAAAGCTGAAGGTTCAAACAAGTGGTGAAAGGTTTCTAAAACTTAAGCTTGGAAAAGAAATTCTGTGTGTGAACACTGAGTGGAATTCAAAAGGTTATTACATAGTTTTTTTGTAAATTGAGCATTGAAATAAAAACAAAACAAGGCTTTCTTAAGGCACTAATCTGCTCTTTAGCAAAATTTCTAAAGGGTTATAAAAGGTTTATAAGAATCTCACCTCATGGTCGAATTGGTTAAGATTACATAGAGTTGTCTATAAGGTTTCATTTAACAACTGGGTTTGACAATGGTAGACTAATGTAAGGGTGAAATTTTGGATTTCTCTCCATTATACAAGATTTTCATGTAATAGTAAAGGATAGTGAAAGATTTTCATTTGCCTTAAGAATAGACTGCCAAGGCAAAGGAAGAGATGATAGGAGATGAATTGTTTGGAAAGCTAAGCCTTCTCTCTTAATAAGTAAAGATTTTTGCTTCTTTAAAATTCTGAGTCATCATTTGGCAAAATAAATAATTTATGGCGCTGTGGAATTCTATTTCATAACATCAAGTGTTTTAATCCTCTAACATATGTAACAGGCTTCCCCAAATCAAATTTCAGTTTCAAAATTTTCTTTCTTTACACCTGGATTTTCAGAGGCTCCAGAAGAGCCCTGGACTGTCTAGAAAAGAGAGGTAAACAGGATTAGGTGATATGTTTAGGTACATGGGATTGCCAAAATGGTGTTCAATCCTCTTTAGATTATATTTTGGTGAATAATACTAATATATGTTTCAAAATTTTATAGCATTTAAAAAATTCTAATGTCTAATAATGTGCTATCAGTCATAGTTTAGGTTGTTATGTTAAGTTATTGAAAACCACGGAGATAACCAAACTTCTTTGTCAATTGTGTTTCTAACTGTAACTACCTTGGACATTTTGGTATTCACAGACATTTTATTCCTTGTTTTAATCCTTTTTAAAGGATGGTTTATGATAAGCTACAGAACTTTGACAGGTGTTCTCAAATACAAGTTTCTGATAACTTTGGAGATTGTAACATCAGAATAAAGGAAAAATGTACAGGATTCAAGAAGAGCTGATATGTTCATGAATATCAAGCAAAACAAGAACTAAATGTATTGAACTCAGAAAACTGAAACAATATTTTAAACTTTTGCTTGGAATATTGCTGATCCTTGTTTTGTTTTCAGAGTCATGGAAACATATTTTGAACTATTTACAGCCTTTAATAACTAAGTAAGGTATACTCCTATGAACAAAATTTAGAGCATGTTTATTTCGCTCTGCCTGGTTCCTCTAGAATTTGGAAATTATCTGTGAGTATTCTTAACTTATGGCCATGTGGTTCTTTGCATCAGTGCAATAAGAATCCATTTTTGTTTTGCAGCAGGACACAATTGGAGAAACTGGTTATTTTACCAAGGCTTTGACTGGAAGGGTATTCTTCCCTTTAAGGAGTCAAGCTCAAGTTGCAGAGCCAATAAAAGGCCCTTGGCGAAAAACAAATTGGCCTCATACTCTTGCCTATGCAGTCCTTGTACAGGGTTCCTGACCTGTGGTAAATACAGAATGTCACTTTCTAACAGACCTAGGAGCTCCAAGTTCATCTTGGGATGTTAAGAGGAGAGGCTCATCCAACTCACAGGTATTTGAGGATAAAAACCCATGGCTGGGCTCAGCTTTAAAAGGTTTTATTGGGCTGGGCATGGTGGCTCACGCCTGTAATCCCAGCACTTTTGGAGTCCAAGCTTGGCAGATCACAAGGTCAGGAGATCAAGACCATCTTGGCTAACACAGTGAAACCCTGTCTCAACTAAAAAATACAAAAAATTAGCCAGGCATGGTGGTGGGCACCTGTAGTCCCAGCTACTCAGGAGGCTGAGGCAGGAGAATGGTGTGAACCTGGGAGGTGGAGCTTGCGGTGAGCCAAGATTGCGCCACTGTACTCCAGTCTGGGTGACAGAGCGAGACTCTATCTCAAAAAAAAAAAAAAAAAAAAAAAAGAGGTTTTATTTGTGATTCTGTATGGAACAAAGTTCCATCAAAGCCAATCCAAAAGGCTTATGTAGGAATAGTTATTCTGGCTGCATTTTCTGCAAATAATCAGGCCAAGTATAAGAATAAAGTCTATTTTGCAAACAACTCAGTCTTATCATGATTTTTTTTTATAAAAATGAGGACTGGAGAGATTGAAATTATGTTTCAAAACTTACCATAAGTTTGTCATTAAATTCTAAACTCATTAGTTGTTTTTATGTTTTTGCCTACATTTTTATACTAACCCTGTTTGTTCCTGTGAACCAACCAGCAATCTCTCACTACAGCTCAGAAAGAAAAAGAAGGATGGGTAATGTGAAAATCTGGATCAATATTCTAGTTCTGAGCAATTATCCTGCAAATCCTGCCAGGCTATGGGAATAAATACAATGCCCATCACTTGGAGGATTCCTTTTGGAAAAGTAAGACCAAGGGAGCTAACAAAAGCCAAACACAATGCACCTAAATCCTAGCAAGCATAACTATAGCTACCAGTTATCTTTATGTGTCACAAGACATCCTTTTCTCTCCCTTGTTGGAGGAGGACTCAGTTCCACAGTTTCACCTCAGCATTTGGCTATGATAATGAGTTCATACAACCCCACCCCTTGAGACATATTTTTGTCCCAAACTCAATTCTAAGCTTCCAGTCAAAGCCCTAGGAAAGAAAACTGGATCTGAAGGATCCAGAGGCAGACGATGATGAATGTTAAAAGGCACAGCACGGATGAGTATGGCTATTCCTGCCAATTAAGCCAAGCTTCCCATTTCATGCATAAAAGCCATGCTAGTATCCATGGGCATAAATGAGGTCTAGGTAATTCAAGGCTACTGACAGCAGGGTACACAGGGTGTACATGGGTAAGAGTGAATAATTCCCACCTCCCTACCTGCCCTGTTAACATGGGTGAAAGCCATTTTAACACCCATGGTGGCACTTGCCAAGGTTGCCAGGACTTGGGGATGTAAGGACAGAAGAGGGAAACAGATGCTCTTCCTTCTCTCCCTTAGGTACCCTGGGTATCTGCTAGAAGAAGAAGGGAATCAGAGATGCCTGCTCTCCTCTTTCTAGATGGGTAGCCATTCATCTTCAGTCTGTACCCCTTTCAAATGCATCCTGAAGCCCTGGGACTCCTTTGAAAAAAATGCCTTCTTTTTTCCCTCTCTCCTTCTCTGTCTTCTCTTCACACATAGGTAATTATGTCTTCATACTATGGGACACTTCCCTCAGATGCATCCTCTAAACTGGAAAGAGTTAGTTTCCCAAAGCTTAAACTGGTTGGCTTAGGATTGGGCTCAGAAACCCAGAAGAAGAGAACCCAGAAACTCAACATGCTGTCAAAAGGGTAAAGTTTTTTACCAGTCAGATTTTTGGCCTCCCTCTCTCTGTGAAAACCAGTAAAAGGTCTCAGGATTTTTAAACTTTCCTCACTCCTCCCCTTGTTTCATTCTGATACATTTTCTAATAACCCAGTTTGTCTTTTCTTGCCTTCAAGCCATCAAACTCCAAACGGTCATGCAACTGGAGCCTCCGGTGATGGTCCCTTTTGCCAGGGACACTGAGATAGGCCTCTGAGGGAGCTCTGACTGCCATTTCCCCAAAACAGCCCTTCCCTGTCAGCAGGAAACAGTTAAGGATCAGTCTTCATCCTCATCCTTGTCCTTATTCTAATGGCAGTTAGATGCACTTCTTTACAGGAAGGAATGAGACAGCCAGGTGGGAAGGGGTCCCCAGAGAAACTTCAACCAACATGAACAGTGGGAGGAATGCACACTGTGGTGGAGCCATGGAAGTCCACACCATTTGCAGAGGGGAAGAGCCTGGCTCCTCCTCTTCCTGGTTGGTACCTGAGATTCAATCTGTGAAGCAGGAAGCCTATACTAGTAAGACTCTTGCTCTGCTGAGAGTCCCTGTTTCCCCCTTTTTTTCCTTTTTGCCCAACAAATTCCATTTTTTTCACCCTTCGAAGTATCTGCGAGCCTGATATTTCATGGTTATGTGACAAGGACCCCATTTTTAGCTGAACTAAGGAGAAAGTCCTACAACAATTGAATGAATATACTAAAAGTCATTGAATTGTACACTTTAGATGCATTTTATAGTATGTAAATTATATCTCACTAAATATAGATACATATTTGATGATATGTGTTTTCTCTATATAACTATATATAATATAGATGATAAATCATACATATGTGTGTGTGTGTATGTGTATATATATATATACACATACACACACACACACACACACACACACATATGTACATCTATATAATAAAGTAAAACAAGTTTGGGATGACCTTAGAGTCCTATTTCATTGGAGACTATAGTGTTAAAATAAATGTGTTATGTTGTGCCTGCCTTGTTTGCTGTGAAATCCTAATCTTTGTGGGCCCAACTGAACCAAGAAAACTGAGAGTTGCCTTGCGTGCCCTGAAACACAGGATCAGAAAAATATATGACTAGTGGGGGCTTCAGTTTCTCTGTGGTAAAATGAAGATTGTTCCATTTGCAACCACTAGGTTGGAATGAAGATCACTGTTACGTTAAATAATAGTACCAGTAGTATAACAATTATTCTGTCATAGACCAGGCAATGCCATTTAATTCCTGATTTAGGTCATTTAATTCATATGGTGGTAAGCATAATTGTTTAATTGCACAGTGCAGCACACAGCAATTCAATATGCCAAGACACCAGGTTACAGCAGAGAAAGATTTAATTGTAGGGTCACCTAACAAGGAGATAAGAGAAACCTTTAAATCTATCTCTCTAAGGAATTTGGACTCAGGGTTTTTAAGGTTTGGAATGGGCCAAAACATGGAGGTTATTGATTGGTCAAAGAGTACAGAGTCATGGAATCTGGAGATGAAAAAGCCATATTCTCATGCTGATCCTGTTCCTCTGTGGAAGGTCTTCAAATTGGTTGCTGGAATAAGAGATCTGCAAAACATCCTAAGGGATCCTTAAGCAAAAGTCTTTCTAGTGTGAGAGATCCTGTGAATAGAAACAATAAGGATGCGAATCAACTCTTAAATAGTTTTTGACCCCAATGTCAAAAATCCTATCTATAGGAACGATGGGTATGCAAATGTTCAGAATCTAGTGTTAAGTGACCTTTAGCAACAAGGGATGAGGCCAAAGTGCAGCCTGATTAATGCTTAATTATAACTATATTTCTGTCCAAAACCCAGTATGCAATTCTTGTCAACCCTCTGGAGGTGGTTTCATGATAATCCTATAAAATATATATTATCCTCGTTTTACACATTCAGAAACTCAGGCACAATGAGGTAGAAAGACTTGCCCAAGAGAAGATCATGGGCATGTCTGGGGAGGACAGTCTCTCAGGAAGCCCCATGATACCTACCTCTTGGTATTCACACCCCATGTAATCTCCTCTCCAGAAGTGTGTACAGGCCTGTGACTTGCTTCTAAGCAACAGAATGCTGAGAAGGTGATGAAATGTAAATTCCATGATGATTTTATGTAAGATTATAATGCTTGTGATCTGAGAGACCAAAATACACACCCCTTTATCAACTAGGATAGACCCTAAGGTTACAGAATCAAAAGATACCTACAGATAGAGGGTTTAGGGCTTGGTTGGCATGAATGGCAACTTCCTAAATTCCTACAGCTACAAGAGAACCACACTCTTGCTAAACTCCCTAACAATGAAGCTATCAGACCCTTCTAACTCTGGTTTACAACCCAGATCACTAAAACTCTGATTAGAAGGAGGACTGGCCTTACAAACACTCTCTCCTGATAAGCAACTGTAGACCTCAAGCCAGTTTCAGCAGAGACTGCACAAACTGTCTTTGTATCCTAGACTTTATATTTACCTTTTGATGTAAAGAGCCAAATTCTGTCTCATCTTAATGCTAAAACCCTGCCCCAGTGTGAACATGGGATGTACGTTACATGTATGTTTACCATCGTGCACGTGTTCAATCCCCTCATAAATACGTATACCTTTCCTCAAACCTGCTAAATACGTATGACTCTATTATGTAATACAGACCCTGTAAGGCCGAATAACGTCAGTCTCTGGTGAACTCCAGAGACTGTCTCTTCCAGGTTTGTAAACTGCTATCACAGATGAAGCTCTCCCTTCTGAGAGACAGGATTAGCTGGATTTCATAGGCCAACTAAGAATCCCTAAGCCTAGCTGAGAAGGTAACTGCATCCACTTTTAAACACGGGGCTTGCAACTTAGTTCACACCCAACCAATCAGGTAGTAAAGAGAGCTCACTAAAATGCGAATTAGGCAAAAACAGGAGGTAAAAAAATAGCCAATCATCTATCGCCTGAGAGCACAGCGGGAGGGACAATGATCGGGATATAAACCCAGGCACTGGAGCCAGCAATGGCTACCCTCTTTGGTCCCCTCCCTTTGTATGGGAGCTCTGTTTTCACTCTATTTCACGCTATTAAATCTTGCAACTGCACTCTCTTCTGGTCTGTGTTTGTTATGGCTCGAGTTGAGCTTTCGCTCACCATCCACCACTGCTGTTTGCTGCCGTCGCAGACCCGCGGCTGACTTCCATCCCTCTGGATCCGGCAGGGTGTCCACTGTGCTCCTGATCCAGTGAGGCACCCATTGCCACTCCCAAAAGGCTTGCCATTGTTCCTGCAGGGCTAAGTGCCCGGGTTCATCCTAATCGAGATGAACACTAGTCACTGGGTTCCACGGTTCTCTTCTGTGACCCACGGCTTCTAATAGATCTATAACACTCACTGCATGGCCCAAGATTCCATTCCTTGGAATCCATGAGGCCAAGAACCCCAGGTCAGAGAACAGGAGGCTTGCCACCATCTTAGAAGCAGCCCGCCACTATCTTGGGAGCTCTGGGAGCGAGGACCACTGGTAACACTTCTACTATTCAGCTATCCTGGTGATCTTTCAGATAACATACTCTTCTTGGGAGCTGATTCTTTTCTCTGATGGCTATGATGTAGAAAGTGGCAATGTTGTGTAGGTTCACACGGCAAAAAACTTAGGAAAGGAACTTAGGGAGGCAGTCTCTAGCCAACAGTTAGCCAAAAAAAAAAAAAAAAAAAAAGAAAGTAAAAAAAGTCCCCTCCCTCAGTCCTACTGTAAATGCCCAGTGGGTTCACCTTGCTCACTGCCTACACAGAGCCGATTTATCAAGACAGGGAAATTGCAATAGAGAAAGAATAATTTATGCAGAGATGGCTGTGCAGGAGACAGGAGTTTTATTATTACTCAAATCAGTCTCCCTGAAAACTCAGGGATCAGAGTTTTCAAGGATAATTTGGTGGGTAGGGGGCCAGTGAATTGGGAGTGCTGATTGGTTGGCTCTGGAATGAAATCATAGGGAGTTGAAGCTGTTCTTTTATGTTGAGTCAATTCCTGGGTGGGGGCCACAGAACTGGTTGGCAGGTCCAGGTGAGGCCATCCAGTTGTTAGAAATGCAAAAATTTGAAAAGGCATCTCAAAAGGCCCACTTTAGGTTCACAACAGTGATGTTACCTTTAAGAATAATTGGCAAAGTTGCAAATTTTATGACTTCTGGAAAAACGGCTGGTAATATTTAGAATTCCAGCTCCTCTCATTCTAACTTGGTGGCTGGTGGCCTTTCATTAATTTTACAATTAACAGTTTAGCTTTTGGGAAGGGCTATTATTTAAACTATAAACTAAATTCCTTCCCAAGCCTAGTTCAGCCTACATGCAGGAATGGACAAGGACAGTTTAGAGGCTAGAAGCAAGATGAAGTTGGTTAGGTCTGATATCTTTCACTGTCATAATTTCTTAGTTATCGTGTTTGCAAAGGAGGTTTCACTATAACCACAAGGAACTGAATTCAGCGAACCTCCACATGAGGCTGGAAGTGGATCCTTTCCCAGTTGAGTCTTGAGATGAGGCTACAGCCCTGGCTAATACCTGGCTTGCAGTCTGAGACCTTAAAGCAGAGGACTCAGCAAATCCATGCCCAGACTCCTGATCCAGAGAGACTGAGAAAATAAATCTGTGTTATTTTAAGCCATTAAGCACATGTAGAAACCAAAAATAAAATTCTAAGGCCCCCCAGCCATCTGAATGGACTTCCTCCTCAGCCAGGCCTCTTAAAATTTAACCTGAGAGTCTGTTTCAGGCCATGCTGGAAAGTGGGGGTCGAACATACCTCATTATACCTCTTCAGCATTAACATCAACACAGACTTTAAGTCTGATAAGAAATATTTTGCAACTTATTCTCCCTGAAGCCTGCTAGCTAAAAGCTTTGTTTGCATGATTATACTTTGGTCTCCACAGCCTCTTATCTTAACCTAGACATTTTTTTCTGTTTGATACCAGATCTTTAGAGAAATTCAACCGTCAACCAGAAAACGCTCAAATTTACTTTTAGCCTGGAAGACCCCACCTTGCCCACCACCCCACTTTCAGTTGTCCCGCCTTTCTGGACGAAACCAATGTATTTCTCAAATTGATTGATTGATGTCTCATGTCTCCCTAAGATATATAAAACCAAGCTGCACACCAACATCTTGGGCACATGTTCTCTGGACCTCCCGAGGGCTGAGTCATGGACCATGGTCACTGATACTTGGCTCAGAATAAATCTTTTCAAATATTTTACAGTTTCACTCTTCGTTGACACATGGTAGTTAGTTATTCAACAACACTAGACTAATATATGCACCTCATGAGAACAGGGGCTTCCAGAGTCTACAGCTGCATTGCACATAAAATAACCACTGGCCACATGTGGCTACTGTAATTGCAAAATTGTATTTTAATTTACTTAAATTTTACTAACATGTAACTAAAAATTTACCTTCTTCCTTGTGCTAGCTACATTTTAAGTGCTTAATAGTCATGAGTGGTTAGCATCCTCAGAATGGAATACAATCAATTCTCATTATTCATGATAGTTATATTCTATAAAGTCACCATGAGCACTGCATTAATGAATACTGAACATTCCCTCCTAGCAGAAATACTGAGTTAGGTTCCTGTGAGCCTATGGTCATAAAGTTATCATCAAGCAATCATTATATAACCTTGTGTTATGTATTTCTGTTTAAAACACCTTATTTGATATATATATATGTATATATACATATATATATATATTATTGATTCATTGACATTGAACTCATGGCCAACAGCCCTATAGCTCATGCCTGGATGAATCTGATCTAATCCACTTATTTTCTCCAAAAGGCACAACACAGCTTTCTTGTGCTTAGGAATATTAGACAGCACTTTAGCACTATACTTGGGCACTATTTAAATAGTGAAATCACCAAAAAAGAGTGCAAAAATATGAACAACATGGCACTAAAGAGACCTAAAATCAGATAGAGTATAAGAGCTGAAAACAAGAAGACAGAATGAAGCCTTGTTCAATCTCAGCTTGGAATGTACATATCTGGTAACTCACATTTTTCACTCAAATTCATCCATGAATGATCACAAAAGCCCTGTGAGTATTGACTTTGGAGAAATAAATTTGACAAATAAATTTTAGCGATTGGGCAAATTTGCAAATTTGGAATCCATAAATAATGAGGATGGATGATATTTCCATCTTTGCACAAATTTTTATTGGATTTATTGGTCTAGGGAATCCAGTAGATTTTTCTTACTTTTAGTATCTAAACTTGTAAAGACAGCCAGCCAACCCAAGGCCTTGGGGAAAAATAGAGTAAAAATGACATGCATAGGGAAAGGAGCTGCTCCTGAACCCAAACCCGATCTACTTGCACATCATAATGGGATGACAACATTTCTTATTTCATAAACTGATTTATCTTCAGAAGCCAATATTATTTCTAAGACCTTAGAAAACTGTTGGGCTTTGCCAGGAGTTTTGGCAAGATAAGCATTCTTTCTTCCCTGATGTATTTAGCTTCAGATTTTTACTCACCTCTCATAATTGCATTGTAATTTCCTAAGAAGCTTTGCTTAAAGTCTTTTTTTTAAGTTTCATGAAGATAATAAGCAATATTATTCAAGTTCAGCATTTGTGTAATGTTTTAACTCTAGATAAGTTGTCCTCAAACTTGTAGGCACATCACCATGTTCAGATGAGTAAAATGCAGGTGCCTAGGTGTCTTCCTCAAGTACTGTGATTCAGTGGATTTTTGGGAAGTCTTAGAATATACATTCTAACAAGCTTGCCAAATGGCTGTGATATAGGAGGTCCTGGTACCAAATTCTGAAAAAGCATCATTGCTGATGATGCAGAGGAATCCTCAGAGGCAGGACCCACACAAATAATGGCTTACAAGTAGCTTAAGAAAATAGTTTGTAAAATATACACAAAAGGTAGAAAATAGTTTCAAAACCTAGACACAAAAGACTGTGATTTTACTGAGCTTCCAGATCAACAAGAACCTAGATTGTATTTTCAAGTGTTGAAATTTTGGAATTATGTTAATGGTCCCTAGATGACAGCACAAAATACTTACCAATTGAAACTTCTTTGGGAATCCATCATATTTGCTCCCAAGGGATGCCTCATATGCCTGTGTGAGTCCTTGAGAATGGCATTGAGGGTCTGAGCAAGTTTATAGCTCAACCGTACATTCTGGGCTCTCAGAAAGTGTCTGTCTCTTCCTTAACCCTGCTATAAAATGTATCTCCAGTGCTTTGTTCTGTAGTTGGTCTAAATATGCATTCATTAAAAATGTGTTGAATTGGATCAAATCTTCCTTTCCCTGTTCACCTTCCTGTGGTCAGGTCATTAAGCAGTAAATTAATCAGAACAACCCAAATTGGTGAGGAGAAAACATAAATAAATTATCCAGATAACCTGAGAGAAGTGTGTGGGTTGCCTGCATTCTCAAAATTACTTCCCCAATCACCATTTTATTCAGCATGTGTTAGATAAGCTTTAATCTAACAAACTTTCAATAGCATTGTTATAAGAAACAATCCTCCCTTTGATTCTGAGTTCATGGAGACTACACAGTGGTAAGGTCATTCTCTTTGAGAGTTCTAATGCAAGAAAATCTTTTATTGGTGTTAGACACATGTACTAATTGAACTATTTCTTCTGACCTTGATTACAAACCCCACGATGCCCCGAATAGATTTGCCTTCGAAACTACCTTGACAAGGTTTACAAATCAATTTCCCTCACAGAGATTGGCTGGGATTTTGTTTGGAAAGAGGTTTTCCTTCTTTTCTTTTTTTTTTTTTTTGCTCATTTTGTTCCTTCCTGGCATCAATCTGAACAGCATCCTGAGAACAATGCTACACCTAATTTGCTTCTGCAAATGAGAGCAATTAAAATAACTCGACAAAAATGATGAAGGCTCTCGGATGATTTAAAGGCCAAGAATGAGGTACAATGACTCTGTTTATTCCTTTATCATCTGGCTTGCCAGCAGCCCAGGAGTTCAGGTGTTAAGTGCTTCCAGCCTAGTTGTGACTTGCATGGTCCAGCTCCTTACTGAGACACACAGCTGTTGGTCTGAACTTTAGTACTGAAGGAGCATGGGCCAGGCACTGCCAGGTCATCTTTATCCAAAAACATATGCAGCCAAACTGCAGGGATCTGCTTCTGAACTGGTATTCCCAGTTTAGGAGTGTGTGTGTGTGTGTGTGTGTGTGAGTGTGTGTGTGTTTTCTCAACTGCCTCTTGGTACAGAGACAGCATGTGTACTAGAAAGAGCTACTTGAATAGATGGGGCACATAGTTTGATATATCTGGATTCTAACCTAATATTGATCACTTATCTTTGGGTTCTTAGGGCTCTATTAACCTGTAACAACCTATTTCCTTAGATATGACACTGAACTTCATGAGCGTTTGACCTGTGCCATTCTCTTCTCTACCTCACCTTGTCCCACTCTGTGAGTTACTCTCCTTGCTGTGGCTTTAGTTTAGCACCTCCAATAAGTCAAGTTCTTTTCTACATCAAGACATTTGCCCATGCTATTCCTCTTACTTACAACCCACCTCCCACCCCCACCTCACCTAACACCCTACCTGACTAACTCAAGTCTCAGCTTAAATGCCACTTACTTACACAGGTCTTTTTTGACACCCCACCCAAGCCAAAATTAAGTTTACTCTCACTGCATATTCATCAATAGGTTCCTTGTATTATATGGTGGTGGCACTCATTACAGTTTGTAAACAAATATACATATATAGTAGTCACCCACATTCTTTATCATATCTTCCTATCTCCTTGTCTTCATTTTCTTCATGGTGCTTATTAATTTCTTACATTTTATATTGCAGTTAATTATAGGGTACTCTTTCCCAGAATATATGTTTTATGAACATAGGGACCTTGACTGTTTTATTCACAACTACAGTTCCCGTGCTGGGTACAAAGGCCCTGGCATAAAGGCAGAGTTCAAAACACGTGTGTAGGTTGGATGGATGATTGGGTTAATCCTGGGTAATTATCCACTTAGCAAAGTAGTTCTGAAGATCAGAGATGATCCATAAAAACACCTAATGCAGTGAGAGGCACTTGTAGTACTCAAATAAAAGGTGCTTATCATTACTGATATTAATAAAGAGGCATATAACAAAGAAGATAGGAAGCATTTCTTCTAAACAACCACATATTTCTGGAGTGTGAACACATCTAGTATAATATGCTATACCATCTGAATAGTTCAGCAAAATTTATGTTGCAACCCTTCATCTGTGCCACCTCCCTCCTCAAGGTTCATACCTGCTCTAGCACCTTGAACAAAGCAAAGTTCATCAGGCAGCCATATTGTTTCATTCCCCTGGGGCTTTGGATTCCTCTGCCTGAAATAACCCACATGTGGTAAGCTGAGGCAATATATAAAATGATTTTGGCCTTTATTTCACCCCACAATTAAGGACATACCAATTACATTAGGTTGGTGCAAAAGTAATTGTGGTTTTTGCCATTACTTTCAATGGCAAAAACCACAATTACTTTTGCACTAAATTAATAGGAGAGTTTCAGAGCATCTCCACTTCTAGTCAAGGCCAACTGAAACACAGCCACGTCAAACTCTTGATAAATTGTTGGCAGCTTTTACTGATAACAACACGTTACTTTTATCTTTTTCTCCTTAATTTTTAGAGCCATCCTCAATTAAGCTTGTGAAAGGTCTCTGTATTAAAGTGTTAGAATTGTCTACAATCTTTAATCTTTCTAAAATGCCAAATCATAACTTATTTTTTCTCTCTTTTTTAATGTTTCTAAATTGAAAAGATATAGAAAGGATAAACCAGGGAAATATTGTGAAATACAGTGTCCATAATGGGGGCTTTCATGTTTGAGCTGGGGTAAATAAAAGAAAAATCATTAAATGGGAATTTAGTTTTGATAATGGAAATATTACTTTCTCCATTGACCATATTTTTTCTTACTACGTTAGCTGTACCTTAGCAACTAAGCATCACAAGATCTCTCTTGCAGAAGGAAACTGAGATCCAGAATAATTAAGTGGTTAGTTATTAAAAGCACTTCCATCCCTGGTTCCTACCAAGGGCTTATCTTTAAATGAAAGTGTTGGTCGGGCATGGTGGCTCACTCCTGTAATCCCAGCACTTTGGGAGGCCGAGGTGGGTGGATCACCTGAGGTCAGGAGTTTGAGACCAGCCTGGCCAACAGGGTGAAACCCCATCTCTACTAAAAATATAAAAATTAGCTGGGCATGGTGGCAGGTGCCTGTAATCCCAGCTACTCGGGAGGCTGAGGCAGGAGAATCACTTTAATCCAGGAGGCAGAGGTTGCAGTGAGCCAAAATTGCACCATTGCACTCTAGCCTGGAGGACAAGAGCAGGACTCCATCTTAAAAAAAAAAAAAGAAAAGAAATTGTCTTCATGGTGCAGTTTTTAAGTGTAGTTAGACACAATGCTAGTGGGATGTCATGCTGTGGCTTGCTAAAATAGGATAGCAATTCAAATGCCCAAAAGAATTAGGCTGGTGATGAGTCTGAGTGATGCTGACCATGTTAAGGAAAAAGTTCATTTTCCACTTAACTCTATTACAATAAAAAAAAAATGTCCATTCAGTGACAAATGGCAATGGACAATTGACATCAAGACTTGGGGAAAATAGGGAGTGATAGAGACTCTGGCTAATGGGAACAGCAAGCCTAATTTGCAGGAGGCAACTATTAAGCTCCAGCCAATTGTCTCACGAAGATGAGCCTTATGTTTTCAAATCTACATGTGCTTTGAAATCAGCCAGAAATCTAGATTTTTGCATGAAATTTCCCAATTTCAATTATTGCTTTCAGTTAATTATGGTTAATTACAATGTGCTTATCTGTAAATATCTTGAGTACTTCGAATGCTTCAGAGTCATGAAATCTTGCTCATTTTCTCTGTCATTTAGCATAATCAGATGTTGAATCCAGAATCTCCAACGTGCATGGTAACAGTGAGTTCTTTTAGAAGAGGCTAACTGCACAACATGAGAGCCAAGTGAAGTGCATTGTTCACTTGAGTGAAGGCTGTGTAGATAGCTGCTCAGAAGTGATTCCAGCCTAACTTATTCCATGCACCCCTCACAAATCCTTTCCCACCCCCTTGGGATCTTGGACTATCACTGAGATTCCCATCTCAGAAGGTAATGTCATTCCTGAAATGTGGTGCTCACCTGCTCCCAAACCATAACTTGGATGTGCATTTAACTTCAACCCCCAGTTCTTTAGCAATCTTCATCACCAGGGTTCTGGTGGTGATGCCAATGCGTCTGACTTAGCACTATTTCCATTCTTGGTTTTGTGCATTTTGTGGGCCCTATCAGTCCAGGAACACATATTTATTGGTTCCAGATAATATTCTTACATTCTTTGATAATTTTGTTTCCTCCTGATTTTTCTTCTCTTTCTAGGCCTTCTGTTAGTTGAACACTTCTTGGATGGATCCTCCCAATATTATATATTTTTTATTCCAATTTTTCATCTGTATGCCTATTTATTTTATTTTCTGAGAGATTTCACAATCTTTACCTTTACCCTTCTATTTTTTTTGAGACAGAGTCTCGCTTTGTTGCCCAGGCTGGAGTACAGTGACGCGATCTCAGCTTACTACAACCTCTGCCTCCCGGGTTCAAGCAATTCTCCTGTCTCAGCCTCCCAAGTAGCTGGGACTACAGGCGCCCACCACCATGCCCAGCTAATTTTTGTATTTTTCGTAGAGACGGGGTTTCACCATATTGGTCAGTCTCGTCTCGAACTCCTGACCTCAGGTGATCCACCCACCTGGGCCTCCCAAAGTGCTGGGATTACAGGCGTGAGCCACCGCACCGGGCCTATTTGCTTTTTTTAATCCTGATGATTATATTTTTAGAGAATTTCTTATTTTTTGTTCCCTCTTAAAGACAGGATGATATTCTCTCATAAATCCAATACCATTTCTTCTCTCTAACATGCTAGTTATCTTTTAGGCTTCCCTACCATCCCTGTTCTCATATTTTTGTTTTTCTGTTTTGTAAGTTCTTTTTTTTTTTTTTTTTTTTTTTTAGAGGAAGTCTCGCTCTGACGCCCAGGCTGGAGTGCAGTGGCGCTATCTCGGCTCACTGCCAGCTCCGCCTCCTAGGTTCACGCCTTTCTCCTGCCTCAGCCTCCCGAGTAGCTGGGACTACAGGCGCTTGCCACCACGCCTGGCTAATTTTTTGTATTTTTTTAGTAGGGACGGGGTTTCACCGTGTTAGCCAGGATGGTCTCGATTTCCTGACCTCGTGATCCGTCCACCTCGGCCTCCCAAAGTGCTGGAATTACAGGCTTGAGCCACTGCGCCCGGCCAGTTCTTTATCTGTTTTATTGTCTCTTACTGTTTCCCAAATTGCAGGCTTCCTTTGAATGTCTAGTGGTGTTTTGTTGTCTGCCCATTTTCAGAGTGGGGCAGAAATCTGCGTGAGAGTTCCATATGTTCACGGGGAGCAGGGAGAGAGAACTTGTTGAATGGTGGGCATCTCTGTAGGATGATTGGGTGGGCAGGGGACTAGCTGCTTCACTAGGGGGTCTTCCAAAGTCAGGGTCCCCACACAAGAGCTCCCAACCTTCTTGCCTTGGATGGTGGTGATGGGAGTGAGGGAGTGAATCTGACCCTCTGCTCTCAAAGCTGAACTACAACATGTGGCTGAGTGGTCAGGTGCAGTGTCTCATGCCTGTAATCCCATCACTTTGGGAGGCCAAGGCAGGCGGATCACCTAAAGTCAGGAGTTCAAGACCAGACTGGCCAACATGGCAAAACCCCATCTCTACTAAAAATACAAAAATTAACCATGCGCAGTGGTGGACGCCTGTAATATTAGCTACTCGGGGGGCTGAGGAAGGAGAATTGCTTGAGCCCTGGAGGCAGAGGTTGCAGTGAGCCGAGATCACACCCCTGCACTCCAGCCTGGGTGACAGAGCGAGACTCCATCTCAAAAAAACAAACAACAACAACAACAAATAAAATGTGGCTGAGTCTGTCATCATTCAATAGGTCTTTATTTAAACTGTTTGTGCTCAGTCTGGTGCCTCTTGCTAGGTTTCCACGGAGCTTGTTTAGAACATGTCTGATTCAATTCCTCCACATCCAAACAAAAACAAAATAGAGGCTGCCCATTGAAATCTGAATGTCAGGTGGCCAAAGAATATTTTTAGCATAAATATGTCCCAAGCAATTATTTATAATATGAAATTCAAATTTAATTGAACCTTCTGTATTTTATCTGGATCCAGGGGATGAGGGGAAGAGAAGGGTAGTTAGCTGGCTGCATCAGTGTGGAAAGTGGCAGGGATCTGGGGGAGTCTGTGGTTCCTTCTACCAACTTTCAACCAATCCCTTGTTGGCCCAACTCTTCACCCCAACCCTCATAGCACATGGTGCAGACAAATCTTCTGCCCCTTCTGGAATTCTACAAGGGAGCTTGGCTTCCTCTCATTGGCATGGCCCTCTGTGAACTTTCAGCATTCAGATTTCTCTGTGCTGTTACCATATTTTATTTCATCTAAGATGCAGTTGATTATAGAATACATTATTCATTGTCTAATAAATAATTTAGAAGGAAAAATGCTGCCAATTACAACTGTAAGATACCACCAATTGTAAGAGCCATTCTGATTTCAGAAACATTAAAATGTTAAAAGGATGCATGTTTTAGAACTGATGAAATATGCCAATTCCTCCATTGTCTCCCACTCTTGCCAAAATAAATTAACATCTCTTATTTACTATGATCTCTTATTTCATCTTTGTTGCCCTTTTAGATTCTTCTCTTTTTCTGAAAGTCTATATTTTTTTCTCATTTTAGAGGAATCTCAGGGGATAGTAGAGTTTTATGCATGTGGTTATTCTTCTTTCTCTACTGTTTAATTGAATGGAAATTTTAGATCAATCTGTGGTTTGGTATAAGGAGGGATGAGCTCTGGTGACATGTTTCCTTCTATTCCTACCAGATGTGTGGCAGCACTGTGGAGAGGACAGCATGCCAAGATTGCCCGCCCAGGCCTGCTCCAGCCTCAGTCAGCCACAGCCAAGCCCCCTCCAGATAACACAGCTCTGGCCACAGCTGATATAGCCTAGAGAATAATTTACTCCCACCCCTCTGTGCTGAGTCGCTGTAACTATTTCAGGCAGAACAGAACCTATAAGGTGTGAGCAGATCATTTTAAAGGGCAGGACGTCAGGTGATGAGCCCCCATGCCAAGCCACACAGCAGGGATGTCAGGAGCAATTTATCTTGCTCTATTCTTTATGTACATCTCCCAAAATCTCAGCTTTTGGAGTTCTCTTTTTATCCTTGCAACTCATCTCTTCCATCCTGCTTGGGGTTTCTCTTATTTTCTTTCCCTGAGTTGGACTTTTGTTTTCTCTCTTTCATTCATTCAACTATGTACCCTGGGACTGTTCTTGGCACTGGGAACACAGCAGTGACCAAAACAGGCAACAATCACCACTCACAGGGAGCTTGTATCCAGGAGTGACAGGGAGACAGAATAAAAGGGTAAAGTATATGATATGTTAGAAAGTGATCAGTGCTATGGGAAAAAAGAGCCTTCAAGAAGAGTGGGCAGGTCAGGAGGCAGGGGATTCCTATTTTAAACAGGGTGGTCTGGGAAATTCTCATCAAGTGGAGACCTTTGAGGAAAGGCCTAAAGGAGTGAGGGAGTGAGCCAGGTGATCACCTGGGGAGTGAGAGGGCAGCATTCCAGGCAGAAGGAACAGCAAATACAACTGCCCTGGGGCAGAAACATGCAGGGAAAGTCAAGGAAGAGCCTGGGCAGCATTCCAGGCAGAAGGAACAGCAAATACAACTGCCCTGGGGCAGAAACATGCAGGGAAAGTCAAGGAAGAGCCTGGGCAGCATGGGTGGGAGGGGCAGGCAAAGGGCAGAGTGATAGGGAGGGGATGAGGGTGGGGTGTCCAGATCAGGTAGGGCTGAGTCATTATTGTAATGTTTCCTAGGGTTTCTCCTTGAAGGGATGTGAGCAGCCCCATGCCTCCACCTCTACATCTCCCCCTCCTCCCAGATGAATGTGAGCTAACCTGTATCTTCTCAGGACCCTATGCAGGCCATGTGCACTTTCTCTCACTTTCTAAAAATCCTCCTCATTTCTAAAGTTTCCTTTGAAAAACTCAGCCTGATGTCATCACTTCCCACGCCTCAAGATCCTCCCTCTCAGGCCAAACCCAGTCCCTTCCTCGGGGAATGACTCCAATTTTGAAACCTAAATTTATGTCTCTGTGAACACCTCAAGGACTGAGAATCATAAAAACCTCGTACAGTGTTCTCACTGTTTAATTTTCAGCTCAGGGATTTAATCTGACAAATTACCTTTTATCTCATTTATGGTGACTAAGATTCACCAACTTTCCCTTGAACTAAAGGATAAGGTGAAATACTACGTTGGGGAGGAATGAGAAGTTAAATTAGTTCCTAGGGTGCAATTATTAACAGCAAATATAAGGTAATCATCTAGCAAGTGCCAAGTATAACCCCAGCACTTGGAGAAGTTGATCAATAAATGTAGCATATGTTATCTTCCAGCATTGCCAGTGTAATAAAAAAAACATTTTAAGGTTCTCTCAAGGTTGAAAGAGAGCTCAGAGAATCTTCTCTTAATCATATTCAACAACTAGAATCATAAAACAAAGCAACCAGCTATCATGTCTTGCTAAGAAGCAGTGTCAAAGGGTCTAATTTAATCATTTAGTGCTATTAAGTAGAAATTAGGTTTCCATGGAGGCACTGGCTTTAGACTTGGCAGGATTCTGATCCTCATTTGCTCATCTTTTTCCTCTATAGAAAACAGAATGATAATCATCATACTCTTTTCTAGTTTCCAAAGCTGCACACCTGGGTGATGGCCTCTCAGGTCCAGGTGCTTCTGAGAGGGGATTTATTTTATCTGGCTGTGGAAACATGAGACAAAATGAAATGAATCTCAGATTTATTATTGGCATGGGTTAGGGGTCTGAAATTAGGAGTCTGAAGCTACAGGTTATTCTGTTGGTTCACCTTACAGCAGGATCAAATGAATCATGTAGCTGAATGCACTTGGAAGAAGCAGCAGCATCACTGACTGTTTTATATTTTTGACCCCCCCAACACAGAGACACATCCCCATTCTACTCTGAATGGGAAAAGAATGGATTTCTTTCCTGTTTGGTCATTCTCTGCTATGGATCTTGTTTCCAAAGCCAGAGTTTATTGAAGCTGGAGGCAGAACAGACTCCCCTACGCCTCTACCTTGGCATCCCAGGTCTGAGCCTCAAGCTGTGCTCTCTTCTTAACTGCTATAACTTCCAGAGAATCCTGCTGCTGCTACAGAGAAGGTGATTGCGTTAATTGCCAGTGTTCACCTCATCCTGCAGCACACGGGAATGCTGCCAAGTTAACAATGGACCACGTGCGGCTGTGGCCAACCAAACCTTACTGGATGGTCTGCCTTTTCCTAGCCCTCCCCATGTCTTGGAATGCAAGCGTTTGCTCTTAGGCTCGCATGGCCACTCAATTCAAACACTAATTGGATGACCCTGTGGAGATATTTAGAAGAGAAAAGCAGGGAGGCTAGCTCAAGTTTGACCAGGAAAACGTAAACCATTTAATGTGCTTCCCTTTGCAGTACTATATAAATTTTCATTTACTTAACAAATGTTTAATAAGCACCTACTATGTGCCATTAGTACAATGTGGCATTGTACTAGGTACTGAAGAAGAACATAAATATTTTAAAAATCTTCCTTGTCTGAGATAATTTGTAACAGCTACATATTTCTAAAAATTCAATGGGCATTTTCAGAAGGAAGCTCTAAGTACTCAAGTCCAGCTTATGTTGATATAGTTATAAAATATTGGGTCTAGAAGGAGATTCAGTCTCAGGATTCTTGTCCAGCTTCTCATTCAATCCTTTTATATTACTGTAAGTGGTCAGTCTTTTTTTTTGGGGGCACATCTCTATGAATAAGATGCTCCTATAATAGCTGCTGCATTTTTAGAAATCTAGAATTTCTTGAAAGAATCTCTTTTGCTTGAGCTGAACCTAAGTCCTTCTTACAGCATGTGTTTCTCCTTTCTGGGCCAACATGGAACAATCCTCCTGTAGCTTATAATTTTATATAAGCTGCCTTTATATCTAAAGTCAGAATTTTCATCCATAGTGGTACTCTTAACACTAAGCACCTCTTCTCTCCTTGATTCCTTTAATTCCTGCTCCATCTTTCTAGTCACTTCCTGATATCTGCTTTCATAGCCATATTCATACTGACTAGTAGGCAGGGAAAGGAAGCTAATGAAATTTAAATAAATCATCTATTCTCCTTGAGGATTTTCACTATATTCTATTTATTTATACCATGCCAAATATCATGAGATCTGGACACTGTAAGGAAACTCAGAAGTAATGTTGCCCAACACAGTAATTTTTCAGGAGGGAAACTGAGGCCCAGAGAGAAAGCGTCTTGCCTGAGACCAGATAGATGACAAAGATGATAGTGGTAAACTGAGAACCAAACCCATGTCCCCTCACTGCCAGCTAACTGTTCTTTCCATGGTAACACGTCATTGCTCCACCTGCCTCTTGGTACTAGGTGCTAGCCACGTACAGAGTTTCTGTCAACCTTAAATTTAGAAACTATGATTATGTATAGAGTTTATCTGAGCAAAAAGCTGAGAATAGCCACTCAGGAAACACAGACTCCAAAGAAATAAAGTCAGTGCTCCAAAGCAGGTAAGTTAAGGTTTCATTTATATAGGCAGAAGCAGAGTTTATAAGGGTTAAAATATTCTCCATGCAAGGTCAGTACATCTATTATAATGATTTAATTGGTTACAGCTTGCTGTAGCTCAAGGAAGATTGCTGTGACATTCTATAATAGGGGGTTCATGATCTCCAGGGGTCTTATCTTTGGCACTATTTGGTCTTTCCTAATTATTTACAAGAAAAAGCTAAAGTTGCAACTAACTGCTATGTGACTCAGGCCACATAGCTACATTCCTTTCAGGGCTCAAAATAGTTTGAAGTTCCAACACCTTCAGGTTTAAATTATTTAATTTTACATTCCCCTTATAAATTGGACCCAACAGGGTTCCTCACTAATGTGGGTTTATCTTTCTCTGAGAAGCACTTCATAAGGGATGCATTTGGAGCATCAAGGAGGAAGTTGATCCCTTAGATCAGCCCTACCAACCCCACAGTTTTATAGACAGGAAGATGGCACAGCCAGGTCCCTCCCTCCTCTCTCACTGCCATGTACCAGAGGTTGGCAAACTTCAAGAACAGCCCATAGCCTGCTCTTATAAATAAAGTTTTGTAGGAACACAGCCATGCCCATTCACTTACATATTATCTATGCCTGCTTTTTTTATTTGAAATAGATCAAGTAGTTTCCATGGAAACCATATATCCTTCAGAGCAGAACATTTTTACTATCTGGCTCTTTATAGAAATAGTTTACTGACCACTGCCATACAGAGGTATGAATTCTAAGAGTGATTCTGATAACAATCCTCACATTTTTGTTAATATACCATGAGATCTCTTTACTTGACTCTATCAAGATGTTTATGGGTAATGTTGATTTAATTGTACACTTTAAATCAATACATGGTGTGAAAAGGTGCCAAAAATCCAGTTTAGGTACAAAGAATATATATGCTGTGACATCATTTATGTACATTATAGAGAAGCAGTAATCAATACTGTATCTTATTTATAGATACATATAAATTTAGTAAAAGTACAAAAATATGCACAATAATGATAATCACCAACTTTAGAGCTCTGGTACCTACACATAGGTGGGGGCAGGGCAAGAAAGAGTGAGAAGAAAGACATAGCTTCAATTTGTAACAAAAAATAAAAAAGAGTTTTGGAGAAATACAATGGAATGCTAATATCGGCTCCATTTGGCCTTTGCATACTTGGGAGTCTTGTGTCATTTTCTATATTTGTTGTATGTTTTATATATATTTATATATATATTTATGTATATTACATATATTGAAACTCAAAGTGAAGACAGGCAGGCTTGAGTAAGTCATTTAGAGTCTCTGCATTTTAACGAAAACCCTTAAGTAGGAGGATTTCCAAAGTCTTTGGCAAAGTGTTTTGTTCCTCTGTGGAACACAGGGTAATGGGGGCAACAGGCATCACATTAACAGAGAGCAAGTTTCCATTAAGACATTCTGGCCAGGTGTGGTGGCTCACACCTGTAATCACAGCACTTTGGGAGGCCTAGGTGGGTGGATCATTTGAGGTCAGGAGGTCGAGACCAGGTTGGACAACATGATGAAACCTTGCCTCTACTAAAAATGCAAAAATTAGCCTGGTGTGGTGGTGCATGCCTGTAGTCCCAGCTACTCGGGAGGCTGAGGCAGGAGAATCACTTGAACTCAGGAGGCAGAGGTTGCAGTGTGCCGAGATTGCATCACTGCACTCCAGCCTGGGTGACCAAGCAAGACTCTGTCTCAAAAAAAAAAAAAAAAAAAAAAAAGGGCATTCTGTTTTCTATACTGAATGCTCTGCTCTGTACTCTAAATCCAGGCACACCTTGGAAATACTGCGAGTTTGGTTCCAACCAATCAGTAAAGCAAATATTCAATACTTGCATGTGACACAATTTTTTTGGCTTCCTAGTAGATACAAAACTTATACTTACACTATACTGTAGTCTAATAAGTGTGCAATGGCATTATGTCTAAAATTCTTTAAAAAATATTTCATGGCTGATCAGGGCAGTGGTTGCTAAAAGGTGGGGTGACTGTGGCAATTTCTTAAAATAAGACAATGAAGTCTGCCACATTGATTGATTCTTTCTTTCACAAAAGATTTCTCATGCAGTGCTATTTGATTACATTTTACCCACAGTAGAACTACTTTCAAAGCTGGAGTCAATGCTCTTAAAACCTGCCACTCCTTTATCAACTAGGTTTATGTACCATTCTAAATCCTTTGTTGTCATTTCAATAATGTTCATAGCATCTTCACGAGGAGTAAATTCTATCTCAAGAAACCACTTTCTTTGCTCATCCACAAGAAGCAACTTTTTATTCATTTGAGTTTAATCATGATATTGTAGCAATTCAGTCACATCTTCATGCTCCCTTTCTAATTCTAGTTCTCTCATTATTTGGAACACCTATCCCCTCCACTGAAGTCTTGAACTCCTCAAAGTCACCCATAAAAGTTGGAATCGACATATTTTAAACTCCTGCTTATGTGGATAGTTTGATCCCCTCCCATGAATCATGAATGCTCTTAATGGCAACTAGAATGTTGAATGCATTCCAGGAGGTTTTCAATTTACTTTTTTCTGGATTTATCAGAGGAATTACTATCTATGTAGCCTTATGAGATGTATTTCTTAAATAATAACTTCATTGTCAAAATTACCATTTGATCCATGGGCTGAAGAATGGATCAAAGAGTAATTTTGTGTTAGCAGGCATAAAAACAACATTAATATCCTTGTACATCTCCATCCGAGTTCTTGGGTGACCAGATATATGGTCAATAAGCAGTACTATTTTGCAAGAAATCTCTTTTTCTGAGAAGTAAGTCTCAACAGTGGGTATAAAAAAGTATTTAGCAAGCTACGTTGTAAACAGATGTGCTTTCATCCAGGTTTTGTTGTCCCATTTCTAGAGCACAGGCAGAGTAGATTTTGGATTCTTAGGGTGGTAAATGAATAATGACTTCAACTAAAAATAAGCAGCTGCATTAGCCCCAACACAAGAATCATCAAGGCCAGGCACTGACTTTTCCTCTCTTGCTATGAAAGTCCTAGATGGCATCTTCTAATATAAGTCTGTTTTATCTACACTGAAAATCTGTTGTTTCAGGTAGCCACTTTCATCGATTATCTTCACTAGATCTTCTCTGAAAAACTTTCTACGGCTTCCAAGTTAGCACTTGCTGCTTCACCTTGCACTTTTATGTTGTGGAGACAGATTCTTTCCTTAAATCTTGTGAACCAACCTCTGCTAGCTTCCAACTTTTCTTCTGCAGATTACTCACCTCTCTCAGCCTTCATAGAATTGAAACTGAAGAGAGTTAGGGCCTTGCTCCGGATTAGATTTTGGCTTGAGGGAATGTTGTGGCTGGTTTGATCTTCTATCCAGACCACTCAAACTTTCTCCGTATCAGCAGTGTGTGCTTTGCTTTTTTATCATTTGTGTGCTCACTGGAGTAGCAGTTTTAATTTCCTTGAAGAACTTTTCCTTTTATTCACAACTTGGCTGTTTGGTGCAGGAGGTTTAACTTTATGCCTGCCTCAGCTTTTGACATGTCTTCCTCGGTAAGTTTAATCATTTCTAGCTTTTGATTTAAAATGAGAGATGTGAGACTCCGTCTTTCACTCGAACACTTAGAAGCCATCGTAGGGTTATTAATTGGCTTAACTTCACTATTGTTCATTGTGTCTCAGAGAATAGGGAAATCTGAGGAGATGGAGAGAGACAGGAGAATGGGTGGTTGGTGGCAGAGTCAGAACACACATAATATTTATTGATTAAATTTGCCATTTTATATGGACATGGTTCATCGTTTCCAAAAACAATTATAACTGTAACATCAAAGAATACTGATCACAGATAACCATAATAGATATAATAATAAGAAAAAGGTTGAAATAATGTGACAATTACCAAAATAACTATTACACAGAGACATGAAGTAAGCACATGCTGTTTGAAAAATAGTGCCAATAGACTTGCTCAATACAAGGTTACCACAAACCTTCCATTTGTAAAAAGTGCAGTATCTGAGAAGATCAGTAAAGTGACATGCAACAAAATGAAGTATGCCTGTACACACCCAATTACATACTCCTTTACATTATTCATTACAGCATTTGAAACTCCACTACTGTTTCTCAACCCAACTATAGGTATTACTGCAAACGGTTTTTGATAGTATCTTTTGTCTCCTTCTATACACCTATAAAGCAATGAACACATCTCTTCTGCATAGTAAGCTCATATTTTATGAATTATTCTAGGGCCTTCATTTTTCTTGGAGATAATTCTAATTAAGTCTGCCTCTTTCCATAAAATGATTCAATAGCATTTCATATAAATCAAAAAAGAATATTTCTTCATAGTGCAGCACCAGGACACTTTTCTATCAGCCTTAAAAGTTTTCAGGAATGAAAACTCTGAAACACATGGCTATTCCATTACCTAACCCCTGGCATTGCATTGGTTACATAGCTGGAGGCAGTCGAAGTTTAATGTACATAATTACAATACACCATTTTCTATATTGCAAGATTTCCTTGTTATAAAAACATACTCAAAACTCATCTTAATCATTTTTCTATTTCCCAAGAGAGTTCAAAAAGTTTAATAGCTTCTAAGCAAGTGTCTGAGAAAGGTTGTTTCAAAATGATCACACCAGTACTTCTTCACTGTGATAGGTGTGACTTTTTTGGATCTAAATTGAGGTGGAGGTATGATTGAAGAGAAGTTAGAAAATTCACAGTTAAACCAAATAGAAAGGGCCAAAGCAATTCCCTGTTCTTTGTAAAATGAAGCTCCAAGGGTATTAATTTAAACAACAAAATATCTCCCCCAAATTAATTGAGACTAAGGCTGGATCTAGCCCAGTGGTGGTTGCCTAGCAAAAAAGGTATGTGTTAGGAAAAGGATGGGGGTACTTCAGACATTGGGTATCACTTCAGGCATTGAGTTTCCTTGAAAGATGTGAAGAAAACTTTGTGCTCTTTTGAAATTGTCTATTTAAAGATGCCTATGATCCATACCACATGCTAGGACACTCTTCCTCTTTTTAAGTCAGATTCAACATTAAAAATTCAGCTCAGTTGCCACCTCTCCCATGAAGCTTTCCCTGGCTATCCCCAAGGACCCTCAGACTCTGAACCATGTCTGCTTCCTCTGTGCTCCCTCGCCCTCTGCATTTCACAACCTTTGCACTTCTTTAAATGTTTGGTAGAATTCAGCAGTGAAGCCATTGGGTCCTGGGCTTTTCTTTACTGAGAGACCTTTTTATTATGGCTTCAATCTCATTACCTGTTATTGGTCTGGTCAGGTTTTGGATTTATTCACAGCTCAACCTTGGTAGGCTGTATGTGTCTAGGAATTTGTCCACTTCTTGCTGGCACTTATCATGGTGTCCATCATTTATCATGAAATCATTAGCTTGTTCATCTCTCTGTTAATGTGCCCAACCACATTATAGTTAGGGACTGTCCCTTGCTTTTGTTTGTATCTCACATGCATAATCTCATGCTTTGTACTCTGTAGATGCCTTAACATTGTTTGTTGAGTGGATGGGTGGATGGATGATGAAGAAGTAAATGAACTAATGAATGAATTAGAAAATCAATCAGGCTTCAATAAGAATATGATCTATAATCGTGGCTGTATTGAGGACTCTAATATGTGTAAATGTAATGGAATAACTCCAATACGTACCGCTGTGAGGGATTTTGTGATAAGCCTGTCTGAAGTCATGTTTGGAAAAGTGTATTTGAATTAAGTTGCCTTTTCCCTATTTTCTGTTCTCTGCCCTACAGGCTGCCTGAGCAATTGTGTCTGGTTCATGAAGTGAGTTCCCATTATCATCTGATTGGCCCTGATCTCACATCCCAAGGTAGGCATGCCTGCCTGCTTCTCCCTGCTTATTGGGCTTTGCCTGTGGCTTATTGCTCTGTTTATTATAACTCAACTGCTGCCTCTCCCCTTTCATTTTGATGTGAACTATTCTTCATCTCAGGTTGGCACAAGGAAGTTTTCTTGCTGGTACTCTTGAATCCCTGTAGCTGTTAACATCTTTATTTATGACTGTAATAACCTTAGAACTCCCCTGGATAATCCTCAAAAAGGACATTATACATGGGGCTATTTTCTGAGGTACAGAGCTGTAAAGGGAGCTAATTTCACATATCCAAGTCTTCATATCCAAGATTTTGAAGGCATTTTGCCTTAATAAGAGTTCTGGCAGGAAGCAGATGACACACAAGCTGTGTAGTTTCAAGAGCACTTTAGAAAGGGATCCTTTACCATGTTATGCTCAGAATGTGGGAACACCAAAAGAGTTTGGGTACTACCTTGGGGCTAGAAATAGGCTGGGTCTGAATGGGGAAGGAAAAGGAATAGTTACTAAAACCTAAAGAAAAATAAATGGAGAGAAAGAATGAGAGCTGTGAGGAGGGATGCCAGGGTGGAAGGAGCATGTGCTTTGTTAAAACCCATGGAGACTCTAGGGAATGCATGGCCTAAACATGCTTTCCTCCACCCCTCTGGTCTCCTGCTAATGTGCTCCAATGGCCAACCCCACTGGAAGTGGCCCCACTGGCCAGCCTCTTGGGGAACAGAGAAGGGTGAAAAGCAGTGGAAATAGGATCTGGAAGCGGAAGTGGAAGATACACTGTACAGCCCCCAGAATAAATGCAAAGATAATGGTGCCTGTGCATGGGAGGCATGTGTCCAATGACTTCACTCCAAACTAATTTTGGGGAAAGTATGTTGATATTTCCTTATGCATTTTTAATTGCTTCTGAAAATTTTTTGTTATCTTGTTCCTAACTGGCATTTGATCTTTACTAATTTGCCCTCTTAAAGACTATAACCCTCTACAAAAACAAACACAAACGCCCTTTAGCTTCCTGTTACCTCAAGGATAATGTATAACTTGAGTGTGTTGTTGAGCTTTCTGCCTTAGCTGGTTTGCCAACAAATCAAGGTTCTTTGTGCATGCCAGGTTACAAATATGGATCCAATGGCTTTTCTATCAGTACAGCCAAGAAACTTAAAACCAGAATAAGCAAAAAACTTTAAGGCTCTAGAGATTTACTTCATAACTTGCTTTAACTAAATTCCATTCCTATATTAAAAAGAGACATATTTCTGATTTAATATTTTTCCCTATTTTTCTCTTAAGGAGGGCATCTATAACATTTTTTTAATAATTGAAAGTATTAGATGGGTTTCAAATCGTTTGCTCTATCATTATTTCTTTGAAATCATTCTTTCCTGTGCATACCTAGTTTAGAATCTCCTGTATGTGAGCCTGCTGATTTGTAAAGAAATTAACGATCATGAGGTTATTTTGAAATTCAAGGAGTTAAATTGATGTAAAGGAGTTAGAGTGCTGCCTCGGATGGAGCAAGTACTCAATATGTAGTCCCCATTGTTTGTGGACCTTCTTGTATCATGTTCTTATAAGAACATGGAGATCAGTAGACTATTCCAATAGCAGTATTCAAAAAGATTAGACCAACTAGTAGGATGATTTCTTAGGGGACAAATATGAGGTTTTACTCCAGAAGCTTCAGTCTTTGGGAGTCTTTCCCTTGGGAGCTAAATGATGGATATTTGGAATACTACAAAGCAGAATAACAAATATTTGCTTTTCCTTTCTTTTTTTGTGATTGTCCTGAGCCAGAAGAAGTAACAAATTATATGGCCATTTTGCTATTCTCTGGCTATTCTTTTGTGTATCTTGCCTGATTCAGTTATGCCTTATAAATTTTAAAATGTGATCGAAGTCTCCATACTGTGATATTCCCGAGTCCAAGAAACATAAACATGAAAAATCTAGTGGAAGCCTGTATTAGCTAGGATTCAGTTTAGCCACATACTTTTTAAAAAACATCAAATAGCAATGGGTTAAACAAGACAAAAAAATTGGATTTTCTCTCATATACAAGATGTCCAGTTGTGGGCATTCCAGGGATGGTATGGTAGCTCCACATTTATCAAGGACCCAGGAGTGTTCTCTGTTTCTGCTCCTCTATCCTTAGTATGACCCTCATCCCAGAGGTCACCTTATGGTCATGAGATGCCTATTGTAGCTTCAGCCATCATGTTCAATTGAAAGGAGTAACGGGCAAACAGTGTGGTTTCACACTGAGTGAGCCCCCTTTAAAGTGCTTTTTAAGAAGCCCCACACTTCTGCAACTTTTGCCTACTATCCCCAGGGAAGTCAGGAAATACAGGTTTTATCTAGAGTTTGTCAAAAAGCCATTCACAATGTGGAGGTGTATCCACACCATCTTTGTAAGCTGACCAGGGTTGAGCTATACTTGCAGTTATTTTACATAGTTGTGGGCAAACTGCACTACGTGAGCTAAGGAATCAGACCAATCTGTGTTTGAATCCTGGTTCTTTCTGACCTTTACAATCTGGATGTCCTTGAGCAAGTCAGGTTAACTTCTCTGAGGCTTAATTTTATCAGGTCAAATGAAGATAGTAAGAGAGCCTACTTAAGGCAGTGGTAAGGACTGAAAGAGCATATATATACAAGTTGTAACCTGATTAATAATTTTCAACATGTGTACTTATAATTTTATTTCTTTTAATTATGGTCAAACATTGTGCCAGCCTCAAAAAATGATATTTGAAAGCTGGCAACACAGCAAGCTTTCAAGGTATCTACAATTAATAAATCAGAAACTTGAAGAGGCTAAGTAACTTGACCAAGCTTACACAGAACTGAAATACCCTCCCCTCCCTCAATAAACAACAAAAATAAAGCCCAGTCCTTTCTGACTTGAACAATCGCCCTTTTTCTTTCCAAAGTACACTGTCTCTTTCAAACTCAGGTTGCAATTGGCTACATAATATATACAGGCTTATGTAGTAACAAACTGGGTTCTAATCGCATTTTACGTCACTGGTTGAATTCACTCAGAAACTATGGAGAACTTCCAGAGATGGGGAATTAAGGCTTCAAGCCAAGACTTTGGGCTGGCTATGTCCTGGAAAAAGAAGCAGACCCTGCTATAGCAAAAAAAAAAAAAGAAAGAAAGAAAGAAAAAAAGAAAAGAAAAAAGTTTTTCTGCCCAAGGCACAAAGCCTCCTTGGGTCCTGATAATATACATATCCTTTGACTTAACTAACCTGGTTGGGTGGCCAAATCCTATTATTTTCTGTATTCTGATGTCAATTCAATTTGAAAAATGTAAATGAGGCCTGCTCATCAAAACAAGTTTAGGAAAAAAATTGAAAATAAATAAATGGGGAATCTGCTGTGCTAGTCATAAGTAGAGCCAGACTAATATTTTGCATTTTTTAAGGAAATATTCAGTGCCTATAAGAGTAGCATAGATGGTAAAGGGTGCCATGATAGAAAAGTCTAGGATTCTGTTAGTGCAATAAAAGGTGTGACAAAAGTGACAAGTGGGAGTTGAGCAAGAAAAGCAATTTCTAAGCTGGGACCTGAAGAATAAATATGAATTTCTCAAAGGAATAGTGGGTGGAAGAATATTCCTAGCAGAAGGGATAGTGTATGTCTCTGACTCTTGAGTTTTGACTTCTGGACACTTATTCCCCGATTCTTCTTACCCTTACTTCTGACTCTTGCTTTGACTCTGCAAAGGCTGGCTTTTACTTTCTGGTAGCCCACCATCAAGCACTGAGGCCACCACCTTAAACGCCTTTCCATTGGAATTATGTCCATTGGAAGCCACTGTCAACAAACCATTCTACAGGACTGTCCTAAAACAGAAATGGCAGCTAGGCTTCATTTCCTGTGCCAATGTTAATAGCTTCTTTGTGGCAGCCTGGACAAATCAAAAGGATACTGAGGACCAACAGAAATCATCTCACAATTAATTAGTGAGGTTTCCCTAGTTTAAAAACAGAGAGTTCCGACACACAGGTATTGGCATTCTTGGGTCCAACACTCTCTTCCCCCCTTTCCATTACGCTTGAATGGAATTAGGAAAAATGTCAAAGAAGAGGCAGGGTGCAGGCCAGAAAGCACTGATGCTAATAATACCTGGCATCTCTTGCCTGTACATATCCAACTTCCACATTAACAATTTGGCTCCTGCTAATAAAGAGTTGTCTGTAAATTCCCTGGGCCATCTCAATGGTCGCTGCATTTACAAGCCCTTTCAGACACCCAGCTGCTGCTCCTAATATACTTTCTGAAAATAAAACACCTGCCTCTTACGGGAATGGCTGGGGGAAGTTGAGAATACTGTCAGTAGTCACAGACTTGAGGTTGCTATGAGCCTGAATAGACTGGATGCTATGATCCCTTCCCCATAAACACTGCCTGCTAACCCGCTGAGTAACAAGCTCAAACCAACCCAATAGTCTCATAGACAGTAGTTTTTGGATAAACATAGAAATTGACCCTTCTGATCTTAAAACTTGAAATTTTATTTGTTTTATTTGAACCTCTTCCTCAGGAAATGACTTTTGGGCCTCTTAAAAAAGGTGTCAAAGAACTGAAGCTCACCAGATCACCACACCTAGACAATGAGTTGTGGGACCACTCATTCATCATGATTGCTTCCTTGCCCCATAGGGTTCTTGTTTTCTTACACATTGTTACATTTCTTCCCTACTATATAAACCCCTCGTTTTAGTCAATCAGAGAGACAGATTTGAGACTGAGCTCCCATCTACCCCAGCTGCAGAGCACGATTAAAGCTTTATTCCTTGGCAGGACACGTCATCTCAGTCATTGGCTTTCTGTGCAGCAAACAGCAGGACCTAGACTGAACTCCTGGTGTTTTGGTTACAAACCTACAGACAACAGTCTCCTGTTGTAGAAAAAAATGTATTCAAAATATTTCTCTGTTTAAAAATTTTTACTGTTGCCTGCTCACAGACCATTCTAGGCCCTCCATCTTGCACTCTCCATTCCAGCAGCAAAAACAACTGAAAAGTGCTTTCTCCCTCATTATTTGACTGTCTTTACCTTTCTCCATGCAGTCCTCTTTACCTAGAGCCTTTTAAACTCCGCTTTGTCCATTTGGCAATTCCTGTGCAGACTCCAGACCTAGCTTGAGCATGCTCATCTCTGCAACCTTTGTCTGCCCATCCCACTCCGTTCACCTTTCTCTCATCAGTGCCATCTCTACGCTTTTTATAGATTTATAATGTACTTTTGTTATTGCACATATTGCTATATTTATTGTCAATAAATCATACACCCTAGAAGACAGTGAGTTTTTTGAGTGTTCAGAATTTTCTTCTACAGTATATGATTTATTTGACCACCTTCATCTTTTAACAGGCATTTAAGCTAGGTCTTTATCACCTCAGATATTGAATTTAACTTAATAATTGAGAAGAAGAAACACTAAATATTCTGTTTTTGTACACTTTTGACTGGGCCCTGTGCATGTCTGTGGGAGTGAGGAGATTTTGGATTAATCAAAGATAGAGATGTCTATTTCATATGTTTATCATTGAATTTTCTTATTTCATAGATTATAGTCAGGAAAAGAAAGGCCAGGATTAAAAAGTAAACATTTTGAATTACCTCCCTGTGATTTGGAGGAACATGAGGGCATTTATTTTTCCTTTGAATTTTTACCAAAGAGTTTTCATTTTTATTTATCACAACAGAGTTCCAGACAACATCATGCATACTCGTGTTAATTGAATTTTCTGATTACTCTTGAGTTAATATTGTCTATTTCATCTTTCCAGCTCATTAACTAATAACCAAAATCTAAGTAATTAAGGTATTTAGAAAATGTCATTAAGTGCCATTGAATTTTCTCATCCCCAAGTTTCTTGAACAGTTGAGAAGAAAACACTTAACCCTGGACTTTTGTTACCTTCCTGTCCCCCTGGATTTTTCCCAATGCACTGGGCTAGTTTTCTACACTGTGGACTCTTGAGGCTGTTTCTCCTGTTAGCTATTGTGCTGTTTGGAAACATGTTGTCAGAGTCAAAAGAGAGGAAGGAGGAAGATCGTGGGATCTCACTTGTCTAAACATGCGTATTTGTTTGCTTGTCTTATCAATATTTGATAAAGACAAATATAAGTATATCCCAAGTGCCCCAGACCCCATCAGCCTCTGCTAGAGAATAAGGTGAAAATCCATTTTTTAAGTATCAAAATTAAGACATGAGTCCCCAACACATTTGGCTGCAAAAAGCCCTGTCTTGAGATTTTATTCCTTAGGTCTCTCTGGTCATCCGCAGCAAATGCTTACGTATTCTACAAATTCATCCCACTGGTTCTCCTGCCCACTGTCAGGCTATGGATCCCTGTCTCTTCTGCTGTTGGTTGCATCATACCGTCTCTCTGGTCACTCAGGCTGTGGAGGTTCCTTCTGCAACTATACCTGGGCTTGGCTCTGTGCACAGCCTCTTTTCTTTAGTTGACAATACACACAGCTAATAGAGGGCAAAGAAAGCTCCGAAATTTTGAAAGACAACTTCAGCACAGAAATAGGAAAGGGATACCAGTTGCAGCAGATCTCAGGGTCCACAGGCCAAACCCTCCAAAGGCAGAGCTGAGTTGGTGCCATAGGGAAGTATGTCCAGCAAAGCCAAAACTATGTACCATCTGGCCCTTTACAGATAAAGTGTGCATATTATTGCTCTATCTGGTTCCAGGCCTGGGCAAATGTCCTGATTCTTGGATTTGCTAAGTGGACTCACTGCATTCTTCAATATAGAGTATTTTATGTGTATTTGTCTGTTTTCACACTCTTATAAAGATACTACCTAAGACTGGGTAATTTATAAAGAAAAGAGGTCTAATTAGCCACAGTTCCTCATGGCTATGGAGGCCTCAGGAAACTTACAATTATGGCAGAAGGCAAAGGAGAAGCAAGCACCTTCTTCACAAGGCAGCAAGAAGGAGAGAGAGAGAGAGCGCAAAGCGGGAAGTGCCACTTTCAAAACATCAGATTTCATGAGAACACATTCATTATCAAGAGAACACCATGGGGGAAACTGCCCCCATGATCCAATCACCTCCCACCAAGTCCCTCCATCAACAAGTGCAGATTACAGTTGGAGATGAGATTTGGGTAGGGATACAGAGCCAAACCACATCATCATGTTCTAGTCAGAACTCTCTCAGTAACATAATTGAAATCCAAATCAAACAATCTAGAGCGAAATAGAATTTCGGCTAGTAATTGGAAGGTTAAAGGCTAACTAGCATTATGCACAGATGGATCCCAGGAGGCAAGTTATATGATCAAAACTAATTTTCCTACCTTCATCTCTCAACCTTGCTTTTGTCTTAGGCACCCAGGAGTCTCAAGCTTAGTAGGTGCCCAGCTATCCCAACTGAGTGGAATAAGTCCAGCCAAAGTCCCAGCATTGAGTGTAAAGGGACCATTATGTATTGTTTCACATTCTCTAATATTCTGGCCAGGAGGTGAAATTTGATAACTGGCTTGACCCAGATAATGAGTGCTTCCCTGTGGATGGAACTGAAGTAAGGCCAACCAAAATTATATGAGATGATTAGGAGGGGTAGAGCTAGTTTCCCAGGATTAATTTGTTTTCCTCCAGATTGAGGGTGAATAAATGTTAGTTGGTAGTTAAGATGTATCCACTACCCTGGCCAGTGGGTGTTCTATACGATGGCAGAGAGTTAAGAGAGGTAGAGAATCCATTGGCCTGGTCCTTCTAGATTTCTGCCTGGTAGTTTCTGTTCTGATCCAGTGACTGGCCCAGTGAGGAAGGAACATTTGGTGGCTTCTGAGTGTCTACATAGTCTCTCAATTCTGAATCTTTGTACAGACATTTCAAGCTCAGAGCACTGTGCAATGTGACCTCACCCCAAGAGTTTCTCCAATAGAACTGTACCAGTATCTATGCTATAATTTCTAATTTTCTAATAATAATGCCTCATAGCAATAGATCATACCATGACTAACACCTAGCAAGGAGATATGGTTGGCACTATCCACTCTCTCTCTTCTGCCAAACAAACCAACCCCAGGTTATGAATGTAATAGCTTTGGTTGAGAAAATGTAATTATTTATCATGGATAGAGAAATGTGCTTATTTAAAAAGTTTATCTTCTTTTTCATCATTAAGTCATTCAGTTAATGCTTTCATTCATAAATACTTTCAGTGGAAACAAAGCCACAATTTCCTGTCCCCTTGCTCTTTATTCACTTGAAATGATGATATCCCAGGATACTGCAGCCCTTCCAGTTCACAAATTGATCTACTCAGAAGTAAACCTGAGCTACCTCATCTCTCTCCACCTACTCCAGCACCTTTTTCATGGGGCAGCCAGGGTGTAGGGATTTTCCAGAGCTCTTCATGATTCTGGAAACCACTGATTCGGACAGTTTTCCTGCTTGACAGTTCTGAATCCTTCTCAGCTCCACCGCAATCACAGAGGTGGCTGCCACCTTTGTTTTTTTTTGTTTTTGTTTTTGTTTTTTTGTTTTTGGAGATGGAGTCTCGCTCTGTCACCCAGCCTGGAGTATGGTAGTGTGATCTCGACTAACTGCAACCTCCACCTCCTGGGTTCAAGCAATTCTCCTGCCTTAGCCTCCCAAGTAGCTAGGACTACAGGTGCACACCACCATGCCTGGCTAATTTTTTGTATTTTAGTAGAGATGAGGTTTCACCCTGTTGCCTAGGCTGGTCTCGAACTCCTGAGCTCAGGCAATCCACCTGCCTCGGCCTCCCAAAGTGCTAGGATTACAGGTGTGAGCCACTGCGCCCAGCCTCTCTCTGTTTTCATTGTACTATTGTTATGACTTTCCAGGCTGTTTGGCAATAGCTGATTTATTCCTCTGCCTCTTTTGTTGAATCATGCTCCCTGGAGGCAAGGATTCTGTCTATTCCTCATTGTCTCTTCAGCACTTTGTAGAGTGCCTGGAACAAGATAGATATTTTACAAATCTTAGCTAAATGAGATGCTCTCAAACCATCCTCTCAAATATGCTATTATCCAGGCATTATTATAATTATTTCCCTCTTATCAATGTAGAAATTAAGGCTCACAGATATTAAGTGCTACATTCAGAGTCTGACTTGAACCCAGAGCTTCTGAACTCAAGGCCATTTTTCTTTTCAGAATGTCTGTCTGCCTCCTTCATGGAAAAGACTGATAAAATTTATAAAATTTTGATAGGCTGAATTATATGAAATGGGAGGTTAAAAATGTTCAAAAATGAGTAAGTGCATATGCTTCATTGTGGCCTTTATACAGGATGCGACTTTTTATTAAAAAAGACTTATACCCCGTACTTAAAAAAATGGGCTGAAAGTCTCAATGGACTTAGTTGGTCAGAACAAATGTACCTGGAAGTCTGGTGAGCAGAAACTCAGACCCATGAACCCTTACAGTACAGCACAGACTTTAATGAAGTGCTTCATAGGATAAGTTTAGTTTAATGGCTGTGTATGGACATTAACACTTTGGATTGAGGCTTTTTTTCTATCAACTCATGGAATCATGAGTTGGAAGTCAACTCCATCAACCCATGGAGTCATGGAATCCTGAAGTCTCCAACTTCTCATGGAATCAGGTCATGGAACGAATAGTTGAAAGTCCTGAATTTAGGCTTCAGGTAAGTCACCCCCTTACTGTGTGAACTCCTGAAAGCCTGTCATCTCTGTGAGCTTCACTTTCTTTATCTGCAAAATGGGAGAACAATTCCTGTTTAACCAGGTTACTCTGAGGTTTAAGAAAAGACATTATCCATTAAAGGCCTCACAAAATAAAAAGTAGTATACAGTCACATGATGATTTTGTTGTGGCTTTGCCCTACCTAGAAGAAAAAGAGCTAGCAGGCTCAATAAACACAGTATTAAAATATAAATCCTCGAATGAACAACCTAGATGTCCTTAATGATAATACATGAGCATTCTATTTTTAATATAAGGCCCCCTCTGGCATGAATAGATTGCTACAGCCACTTCATTTTCCATCTTTCCAGCAGATTAACTGCTTGTCTGAACTCCTGAAATAGGAATGATGAGCCTCTGAGGAGATGAAGGGACTTCCTGATTAACTCATCTGTTTCATCTCTCATAATGAAAAGTTACCACTGTGCCCAGAGAGCTGTGTTTCTCTGAAAGGCTGCATTTTATACAGTGGCAGGCAGGCAATCAGGTTTACAGTTGAAGAATTTATTACCTAAGGGCTGGGGGAAGAAATGACAGTGGGAGTTAAAACATTTTATTTAAAAAAACTGCACACATTCATGATGCCATCTCCATTCTTGTATATTTTGGGCACTCCTCAAGATACTTGAGAGTATGTCTCAGAATCTACAAAGAATTTAATTTAAATAAATTTACAAGATGGAAAACAAGCAACCCCATTAAAAAGTGGGCAAAGACATGAACAGACACTTCTCGAAAGAAGACATTTATGTGGCCCACAAGCATATGAAAAAAAGTTCAACATCACTGATCATTAGAGAAATGCAAATCAAAACCACAATGAGATACCATCTCATGCCAGTTAAAATGGCGATTATTAAAAAGTGAAGAAACAACAGATGCTGTTGAGGCTGTGGAGAAATAGGAACACTTTTACACTGTTATTGGGAATGTAAATTAGTTCAACCATTGTGGATGACAGTGTGGTGATTCCTCAGAGACGTAGAACCAGAAACACCATTTGACCTAGCAATCCCATTACTGCGTATATACCCAGAGGAATATAAATCATTCTATTATAAAGATATATACATGCATATGTTCACTGAAGCACTATTCACAATAGCAAAGACATGGAATCAACCCAAATGCCCATCAACGATAGACTGGATAAAGAAAATGTGGTGCATATATGCCATGGGATACTATTCAGCCATAAAAAGGAATGAGATCATATCTTTTGCAGGGACATGGATAGAGCTGGAAGCCATTATCCTCAGCAAACTAACACATGAAAAGAAAAGTGAACATCACGTGTTCTCACTTATAGGTGGCAGCTGAACAATGAGAACACATGGACACAGGGAGAGAAACAACACACACCAGCGTCTGTCAGGGGGTGGGAGAGGGAGAGCATCAGGATAAATAGCTAATGCATGTGAGGCTTAATACCTAGGTTATGGGTTGATAGGTACAGCAAACAATCCTGGCACATGATTACCTACATAAGAAACCTGCACGTCTTGCACAAGTATCTCAGAACTTAAAATAAATAAAATAAAATAAAATAAAATAACTTCCAAGTTAGGCACAGCAAGAGATTAACAACAATAACTAATAATAAAATACAGCAATTATAACAACATATTGTAATAAAAGATATGTAAGTGTGGTATTCCCCTTCTCTTTCTCTCTCAAAGTATCTTATTATAGAGTAATCATCTAGTTTCCAACCACGGTTGACTGTGGGTTACTGACACTGTAGAAAGCCCAACTCTCAGAAAGATAAGCTTTGATTAAGAAGGGACTGCTGTAGTTATTCCCTTCCCCAGGTATTGACTGAGGGTTCTTTGTTGAAAATGCTCAACTTTGTTTGTCGTACTTTGTTGAGTTAGTAAGTGTTATGAGTAGAGAAAATTAAGTGAAACTATGAAAATCTAAAGTAATATAACATTTTAAAAGGGCATGCTGTCACCTTTGATTTAAAAGAAAAATTCTGGAAGATATAAGTGGGCGCAAGGAGAAGGGGTATGACCAAGACAGTGAAATGAACCCGTTCTTTTAGGAAAAGACCAAAACAACAACAACAACAAAAAAAAAAAAAAAAAGAGAGAGAGAGACAAAATAAGATGCAGCAAGTTGTTTAAGCCATAAACCCAGAGTCACTTTTGACTCATTTTTCTTTTTTCCCATGGTCACATTCAATTCATTAGCACGTTCTCTTAATTCCAACTCCAAAATATATGCTCAACTCTTTCACTTCTTCAAGTATTTAATGCCACTGCTATCAAAGGCAGTATCATCTCTCTCCTGGGCCACATCTTGCCTTCTAACAGATCCTTCACCTTCTGCTCTTGCCAATCTACTTTCCACAGATTCTGAATCATCTTAAAACATAATTAAAATCAGTCACTCCCTTACAACTCTCCAATGCTTTGCTTTGCATTTAGAATAAAATCCATGCTTCCTAATGGTGGCCTGTGAGGCATGGCTTATAGTGGACATTAGTCACTCAATCTCATTTTTCACTGTCTCACCTCTTCCCTTGCACAATCTTCTCCAACGTTTTCTTTAACTGGTTTTGTTGTTGTTGTTGTTTGTTTGTTTGTTTGGAGACAGAGTTTCACTCTCATTGCCCAGGCTGGAGTGCAATGGCGTGATTCTAGCTCACTGCAACCTCTGCTTCCCAGGTTGAAGCTATTCTCCAGACTCAGCCTCCCAAGTAGCTGAGACTACAGGTGTGTGCCACCAAGCCCGGCTAATTTTTGTATTTTTGGTAGAAATGGGGTTTCACCATGTTGGCCAGGCTGGTCTAGAAATCCTGACCTCAAGTGATCCGCCCACCTTGGCCTCCCAAAGTGCTGGGATTACAGGCCTGAGCCACCGCACCCAGCCTTCTTCAACTTTTTAAAAATTTCCTCAAGCATCTCAGCCTCTTTCTTGTCTCCAGACATTTGTCCATGCTATTAACTCTGCCTGGGATGTTTTTGTTACTACTCTCACATGGTCAGCAACTCCTTTTGCTCTTATAGGCAATTCTATCAAAAGTAGGTTTCACCAAATGCATCCAGTACTCCATCTTGACTCCTTGTTTTATGCATAGTATTTATCAAAATATGAAATTATTGATTTTTTTGTTTCCTTCACTACATTGTAAACTCCTCATAGACTGGGATCTCATATGTCTTATTCACTATTTTTTTTTTTGTTCCTCTGCCTCTGGAACAGTAATGAGCACATAGAAATTGCACAATAAATATTCATTTAATTAATGAATTGAAACATCTTTTCTGCCACATGATTCTTTAGACAGATAGATTGATTTTTAGAAACTTTCACTTTGTGTCGTGCAATATAATTATGCCATAATTAATCTTCAAGAAACTTTTGTAAAGATTTATTGGTTTTAAATGAGATGGGATATAAATATAGGCAATGGTATGCTAGAATCAGCTCATAGTCACTTGCAAAAGCAGATTATAAGTATCTTGTTCTAATTCTGAAACCGTATATTTATAGTTTGAGATCCGTAATGGTGGGAATATTTACACCATGGAATTGTCAAAGGTAAAAAACAGACATTCCACCCCCAACCTCCCCTGGCCACTTTCCGCCAACCCCTAGCCCAGACAGCGAGTTGTTAAACATTTCCCAACATGTCATTGACAAGTAAGTTTCTTAGTTTGTGATTTTTCAGAAAGAGTCCCTTAAATGAGATTTTGTGAGAAAGTTATTTACTAGAAGGTAATCCGGGGGTGAAGGGCCAATAAAGTGAGGAAGTGGGACCAGTAAGGAAAGATCAAGCAAGAGCGTGGTATTGATACGGTAGTGGGGCAGGGAAGCCATGGGTAGAGAAAGGTGAGGTCCTTGGCAAGGGCTCCACCCTCAAGCCTGAAGACCCGCAGCTCTAAGTGAGGACAGGCATATCTGTTTAGGCACCCAAAAACTTGCTTTTGGCCTGCCACAACCCTCATCCTGTGCCCATGAAAACCCGAGACCTTAGCGGGCACAGACACAAGCGGCTGGACATAGAGAGGAGCAGAGGAACAGAGCGTCAGACAGCGTTGGGGCGGCACCACAGAGAAGAAGTGAAGAGGAACGATTCCTGGGCGCCAAGGGGAATTCAGCCGGGTCCGAGAAGAGTCTGGCTACTGGGCGGCCCAACTACAAGGGAAGACCACCTTCCCATTCCGTCCCCCGCTTCTGGCTCCCTGTCCATCTTGCTGAGAGCCATCTTCACCACTCAATAAAACCTTATATTCATCCTTCCAGCCCACGTGTAATTTGATTTTTCCAGTACACTGGGCAAGAACTGAGGCTGTCACACTGGCTCCCTGTCCGTGCGATAAGACAGAGGGTCTATTGAGCTGATTAACACAAGTCATCTGCAGGCAGCATAGCTGAAAGAGCGCACTGTAACACACACCCATTTGGGCTTCCGGAGTCCTAGACGCTGCCCTGGGGCTAGAGCACAAAAGCACTCCCCTTGGCCTCTGCACCCGCTCCCCCTAGGGCTTTGAGCAGTGGGGCAAGGAATGAGTGAGCCATACGCTTGTTGCACACCCTGCAAGGGAAATAAGGGAACACTCCGTTTCAATATCAAGCAAAGTTCCATGGAGTTTTACTTCGGCTCAACGCCACGGAGAAATTCTGAAAACAGAGTTGTCCAATTAGGGACTAGGGATCTGGTATATTTGTACTCTCACCTGTCAGTCATAGGACTGTCCCTTGGGAACACATATTTTTAAGCACTTCCTGTTTCTCTGTGCAATGATAAAGCAAGTTCCAGCAGTAGGAAGGAAGGCCTATGACAAAGAGACAGATGCTAGCTGTTGAAGGTGAGAGCACACAAATATGGAAAAAGAATCCTGGACCTATAGGCCCCTCACTGACAGCCCTGCTGCTACAGTGCCTCCAAACCTTTAACAAGCATGAACTCATCTGGGAATACATATGTCAGCAGGTCTGGAACTGTGCCTAAGATTCTGCATGTCTAACAAGCTCCCAGGTGATGCCTTTGATGCTGCCTGTGAATCACACTTGGAGGAGCAAAGTACAGCAACATGCCTTCAATTATTTTGTACAAGAAGATCCCTCTTTATTTGGCTTGTTCAAGTTAGTTTTCAGGCAAACATGGTTTACTGAAAAGTTTGAACTAGAACCACTTTCTTTGAGAGACACTCTGTTTTACCACGGGTTTTCCCCAAATATTTTATCAGTGAGCTCAGACATTTAGTCAGAGCACTTTACATTTGCAAGGGGAGGTTTTAGATCTTTCAGTTCTTCCCAGAAGGTAAACTAAGATCGGAAAAATTCTTAAAATTATTTAAGCATGTATAGTGCCAGATAAGTCTGTAGTCCAGACACTCAGTGATTTATTTTCTCTATCATGCTTTGAATTCAAGTTCATTTGTCACTTCAACAACCATTTAGTGATACTTTGTTCATTGCAAGCCACTATAGATGGTTTTGTTGGGGATACGAAAGTGAATTATATTAAAAAAATAGACATGGCTCTTGCCCTCCATGATATTACAATTGAAACAGGAGAAGTTCACTTATTCCCCTCACAGGGCATGTGACAGTGGTGTGACTCCCTTCTTCAGTGCTCCATTGCTCAACTCCCTATGGGGAGCATGCAGATGGGCAGGTCATGGGGAGCATTTCTGGGCTCCAACCCCACGGTGGCATCTAGGGTTGAGTGTTTACAGCTCCCAAAGCCCCAATGGGTGTGTGTTATAGTGCACTCTTTCAGCTTTGCTTTCTGCAGGCAGCTCGTGTTCATCAGTTCATTTAGACCTTTTGTCTTCTTGCAAGGACAGAGGGCTTTGTGTATCCTAGGGTTCTTACCTTAGTGTATCAGAAAAATCAGATCACACGTGGGCTTGGGGACTGAGTGCAAGGTTTTATTGAGTGGTGGAAGTAGCTTTCAGTGAGATGGATGTGGAGCCAGAAGGGGGATGGAGTGGGAAGGTGGTCTTTCCCTGGTGTCAGGCTGCCCAGTGGCCAGACTCTCCTCCAACTGCCTCCGGCCAAATTCCCCTAGGCACTGGTGTCATTCCACCATCAATGGCCTGCCAGTGTCTGCTAGTGTCTGTCAGTGCGATCTTCTGCTCCTCTTAACGTCCAGCTGCTTGTGTGTGTGCCCACTATGGTCCTAGGTTTTTATGGGTGCAGGATGGGGGGACTTGGTGGGCCAAAAGACAACTTTTGGGCATGAAAAAAGAAATGCCTGTCCTCATTTAGGTCCATGGGCACAGACCTGAGGGTGGAGCCCGTGCCAGGGACCCTGCCCTTCTCTACCCAGCACTTCCCTGTCCCCCTCCTGTATCACAACCTAGAGTGTTTGCTTATAGAAATGGCTGGAGAACTGGTTTCAAATTTATCAAACATCTGTGATGTTTCACTTTATATGTGGTTGATAGGTGACATAGCTTGAATTACCTACAAGTTGGATTTGTCTTGTACAACCAACTTAAAGATGTGAAGAGGCTGTGTATGACACAAACTCAACAACAAAATATAAGGTAGAAAATTATTTTTAAGCTTAGTCATTGGAGATGTGAAGGCATAAATGGTTTTTTTCATGTTAACTATACTCTTTATATTTATATTCTTCAATGAATGCTAATAAGGCCTACCAGTGCAGACTGCTTTGAGCAGAAATAAATATTATACACTTGCAGTAATTAATTTATGGCACACTATAGTCAGTAGGGTAAAGTGAATTTGTGAAATTCTCAGAGTACTTGACAGTTTTTTATTGAAGCAGAAATAAAATGCAGTCAGTAATTTTATTTATTTATTGTACTATTTATAATAAATAGTACAATGCTGAGGAAAGTGTTTAGTTATCACCACAAGAGTTATATGAAGTAATTTAGGGTACTTTGCTTTCCTGCTCGACCCAGAGGTTATGCATTCATATTATTACAATGTGAGTGCAGTATTTCCAACCTGAGCAAATAAGGAATTAAGTAAAAGAAGCCTTCATGAAAGTATTATTTGAGAATGCCTTTTCTCTAACAGTATGCAAATGCACTTTTAAATATGTGAAGTCTTGCCTGGGTCTGTATGGTGCCCCTAGTTCAAATATTTTTGTTCAAATAATATTGAGGCAGTAACAATTCCTAAAACATCATTTTATAGACATGAGAATGGTTTGGCAGGTAGATATTGTTAGCATGGCGATGTTGGGTATTTCTACAATCTCCTGCTTCTGTGTGGAATTTGATTGGATGGGGTAGGGAGGGGTGATCTTGCTGTCTTAGTTCAGATTCCCAGAGACAGAGCCTGAAATAGAGAATTTTGAGCAAGTGGATTTTTGATGATGTATTTAAGAGAAAGGGAACGCATGAAAAAATTAGGCCAAAATATGACTTCAAAATAAGTCTATTCTTAGCGTCCCCCAGGGAGCTGTGAATGTGAATTACCCTACAAGCTGGCCCACCTTGAGTCCAGGGATTTAGCCTTTGTATCCTCAAACTAGTGGAATTCATGAGTGACTGCAGGCTGTGGAGAGAGGTGGACAATCTCCAAGATGAGATGGCCCTACTTTTTTTTTTTTTTTTTTTCGAGATGAAGTCTTGTTCTGTCTCCCAGGCTGGAGTGCAATGGTGCAATCTCGGCTCACTACAACCTCCGCCTCCAGAGTTCAAGCTATTCTCCTGCCTCAGACTCCTGAGTAGCTGGGATTACAGGCACCCACCACCATGCCCAGCTAATGTCGGTATTTTTTTTTTTTTTTTAACAGAGACAGGGATAGGGATTTGCCATGTTGCCAGGCTGGTCTCAAACTCCTGACATCAAGTGATCTGCCTGCCTTGGACTCCAAAAGTGCTGAGATTACAGGCATGAGCCACTGCACCTGGGAGATGGCCCCACTTTGGCCCAGGACAATTCTCAGAAGAAGGGGACAGCTAAAGTCCAATAGAAACAGAAGCTGGGGGATGACTGCAATAGCCCAGTAAAAAAAAAAAAATCTGAGTGCGACACGAATATCATCTGCTATTCTCACCTAGGAAAGAAGAACAAATGACAGGCTGGTTTATGAACCAAGTGCTATAATTAAAATAGCACAAATAATGACATGGCACTGACAAACAAGTCTTGGTTACAAGAACATTTTGATTCTTGTTTATTACTAACCTTTTCCTTTATAAGTAAGTTAAAAATTAATCCAATGATGAGCCCATACTTGTTGATGCTGGTCTCAGCTTAAAATATGTTAATGGCTGTTACACCTTTGGGGGAAGTTGACTAGGGAGGAACAGGCTCACACATCAGATGACAGAAATGAGGGGAGACATTTGTAGTAAGTAGATGAATCCTGGGTCACTGTGGTGAGCCCACCCCTTCCTTGCTTGATGGAAGTCTTCCATAACAGGGGAACTCCTCCTACATTTCTCAGACATTACCTAGGTAGGTGCCAGAGCCTTTAAAGCTCTGGTCCTAGGCGGCTAACTAACAATGGCATCTGCCATCAGCCACAACCACCTGAAGGAGAACCTAGATGGTGGAAATATCCTGCCTGGGAACATGGGTGCAAGGATTGGGTGACATTTTTTTTTCTTTGTCCATTATCCTATCACTAAGTAGTCCTTTATTTTTCTTTTTTAAAGTCACCTAGGATTCACAGGTATCTCTCTTTGATCAGTCTGCAGCTGGAGGTCAAAGAGACTTGGGATAAGTCCCCTGTCCTCTATTCCTCTAGTTAGCAATGAGGGCATCTAGAACAGTAGATGTGGTGCTTTTTATAGGCTGATCATTTTCCTTTTTCCCTCCCTTCCTTCTTTTAGTCTTTCCTTTTCTTCTTCTCCCTTCTCTTTGCTTGTTTCCTTCCTCCTCCCTTAAATAAATTAATTTATTTTGTAAATTACCTCTCTCCTTTATTCTTGCCATCTCTTTCTTTTTTCTCTTCTCTTCTTTCTTCCTTATTTTCCACCTCTACCTCTTTCCCTTTTCCCCTCCCATTTTGTATGTTAAGTTCCCCCTTCTGCTCCCTCCCTCTTCACTCCCCTTTCTTCTGCTCATCCTTTCTCTTCCTTGCTTCACATCCTCCTCTCTCCTCCCTTCTCCCCTGCTTTGGTTTTCCCAGTACGTCTATTCCCGGGTAGCCATGACACCTTCTATATTCAGAGCGTCTCCTCAGGCTCCAGTTTGACCCAGAGGTTCAGCAAAAGGGACAGGATTTTTTATATTTAATTTGGCAAATAAGATGCAACCAGATGATCTAAATGCTTATGTTTGAATTCAGGCGAAGACACGGAGAATGTGAGGGGAGGGAAGGTAACTCAGTAGGGCTCTGGCCTTCCTCTTATAGAGCTCTGGCCAGCCTCCCTTAGCATAGGCTCAGTTCTATTGGCCCCTGACCCTCCACGGCTCCAGCGTTTCAGACGAGCAGTTCTTCTAGGCTTAAGGATTCTTTGTCAGATTCCCCAATTCTCAATGCCTGGTGTTCTTTGCAGAGCTTAGATCATGCTGATGTAGGTTCACGATCCCCACCAGCCAGCATTGAGCAGGATCTGCCACCATTGCCTCATGCTCATTACACATCCCATCTGTCTGTGATGCCTCTTTGGCAGTCAAAGAGCTTAATGCATTATGCATTTCAGAATATTAGAGAGATAATTTAACCACCAGGCTATCAAAACCAGGAGACCAGAAATAATGGCAGCATCTCTTTCAAGAACTTTCCCTCAGTTTTAATGTCAAGGACGATAAGAGTATTGTTTGGAGAATTTTAAATTGTGGAGAATAAAAACACACAATCATGGACACACAACATACACTTATAACCTCCTACTGTTCTAAGGATTGACTCTGTCAGTTTGGTTTAAGAAAGTGGAAGTATTACATGTCTTTTGGCAAGAGTCTCCCAGAATCATTAACCAATTTTGTGATTCAACAAAGGCCCATAAATTGCTAAGGGTATTACCAGAAGGAGGTAGTTTATGTATAAATAGATGAAAATAGAGGATACTATATCTTTAATGGGCGATTTAATGATACTGTTAGGGTGATATGTTAGCAATTAATGTGAATATATAGAAGGAATAAACATAAGTAGCACTGTCAACTTGCTACTTTGACTAAGTTAGTAGTGATCTTATACCAGAACGTTTGTTGCCTGCCCTGGGAAAGCATCACTTCAGGCTGTACTTTGCTCATTAGATTACTCTAATTATTAGGAAGAACCAAGCAAATCAATGCATAGCAGGGTCTTATCAACAGTAAGTAGGCATAAATTCTATAGCATACATGTCAAATATTGTAGTGCAGAATATGAATACTAGGTGTTCAGAGGAGCAAGGCAACAGAAAATCTGATGGGGAGGGTCGCTAAAGTGAGAAAGGTTGCTTATCAAGACTTGAACAGCCCCAGACACAACCCTAAAAATCCAGCATAATTACCTTATCTGGTTGCCAAAACTTTATTTGCTAAGTTCCATCTCCTAGGTCTAACATTCGGGTGTTGGTTATGGTTTAGAAATTTCTCACAGAATTCAGTGGTATGCACCTTAGTCTCCTGCAGTACAGGAGTGTTACCAGGAGCCAAAGCATTTTTACTTTCCACCTTTCTCTAGAGCTGCAAGTTATCTGTCTCTTTCTACTTTCCACATTTACTTTCGGAAGAGGAAAGCCTTCCTCTTCAGGTGAATATGAATTGCTACAACTCCCCTCAAAATGGCCCTTTTGGCCAACAAATTCACGTCTTATTAGAAGTCTCTTTCCATAGGCAAATATCTCCATCTTTCCTAATACAAGTGCTCAAATAGCAGGATAAAACATCTGATTGGCTCAACATGGGTCATCTGACTACTTCTGGTCCAATCAGCTATGGCCAAGAGGCAGTGCCATATGGTATACCTATGGCTGTGCTTGCTTATTTAGTAGAGGAGAGAGTAGTTCTCAGGAAACATAGTTGTGGCTGGGAAGATACCTCAAAAGATGTCTACCAAATTATTGTGATATTCCAAAAGTTGAAATAAGAAGCAACATTCCAAAAGTTGAGATAAGAAACAACATCAATGATAATGAAATAGAATTGTAAAAGACGAATGGACCTGTAATCTTCTCCTAATTTAAAAGTAATGTTCTAAGGCCTTAAGCTGTCTATGAATACGTGAGTTACACACAAATTTTAATTTATAGGAATTTAACACAATCCTCAAGGCAATATTCACAAAGGCAAAAACCTTTCTATTTGACACTAAAACAGTTCCTTTAAAGTAAACAAAACTATTTGATAGTGTCGAGTGGTTTTTGCTTCACTGAATTAAATGTTTTTAAAATCATATTGAACAATGAAAAATATTTCTAATTCTTTGATTATTTTAATTAAAAAATGTTCTTCTCTTCTCTCAATATCTAAGTTAAATTACCGTCTCATTTTCTAGCCCTCTACTTTCCCCTTGAAGAAAATGTGTTTAATTCTCTACCTTTCAGGTTGACTTCATACTGAGCCAATAACTTCTTAAATAACGAAAGTGACCTGCAATAAGCCCTGAGATATGAGTTTTATAAATAATGTCTATACCTCTGTCATTGCTGTCATTCATTCAAGTGCACAAACCCATAACTCTTCCTTCTCCAATCAAAATCAGTCACCAAGTCTTGCCAATTTCTCTTTCTTGATGTCTATCAAATCCATCTCTTAAAATATCTTTTTCTTTTGATCTTTTGTGCACACTGCTGCTCCACAAATATTCCTAAAGCACAGCTTTGCCTTTGTTTATCCTCTCTGCTAACAGATTTGCAGAGGTTCACCATTATTTTCAGAATAAAGTCCACTTCGACCACCTGAGTGTGCCAGAATCTTCGCACCTCTCAAACCTTACTCCCTTCTGTCCCCTACTCCTAGCCCCCTTGCTGAATAACTCAGAAAAATGTGCAGGAAATCAAGGATGCCAAACAATATGAGTAAAATCATTTTTGAAATAGTTTTATGCCTGTTATATTTTTAAAAGCATCAAAGTCACTATGGAAAAAATTAAGACTTTGTTAGATTTCTTTATACTTCTCATACAGTTCAGTATTTGGAATATGTATGAATTACTTATATTCAAAAACCATATAACCTTCTAAGAGTTTCTGAAGTTTTTAAATGGAACTATTTCCCATGATCCTTCTTCAATAGTAAGGTCTTTGACTAAGCGAGGTCTTTAACTTACTGTTCCCTGATCATCCTACATGTAGCTTCATCGTGGAAACTTTCTGCAATGCATCCTCCCAACTCTGACCTAGAATTTCTCTCATCCTCTGGCTCTCTGAGTCCTTCAATTCCAGAGCTTAGGACTGTGGAATTACTTAGCAGACTCCCACTCCCACCCTTTCCTACAGTCTCTGTAGATGATCTACGGTTCTTAATACTTGAACCATTCATTTGGCCTAGAAAAGCACTTTATGTTGCTACTTAATTGTTTTTATAAAGCAGTCATTGTGAAATGGAAAGAAAATTCCATTGGTAATCAGACGGTATTGATTATCAAGGTTGTTTAATACATTCAACCTCCCCAGAATCCATTGCATCTTCTGGGTGACAGAGCCCTGATCTCCCTCCAGCTTCTTCTCCACTACATTTTGTCTTTATGCCTCTGGGTAGAAAGGATGTCTGTCCATTCATCCTCAGCCTCCAGGGATAGTTCCCATTTGGCATGAGCCAATTATCATATCCCATCACCCTGCCTGGCCATATGGATCAGTCAGGGATGTGCTCTGCAAGCAATCAGAGCCAAATAAATGCACAGAGGCACTGCTGGGGCTTCTGGGAAAGGAAAGTTGGCTTCATCCTCAAGCTCCATAGAGAGTCTCCCATGCTTCAGCCATCAGGGAAGGACTGGAGCAGTGTAGGAGACTCTGTGGAGCCTGAGGATGAGGTCAATACTGTGAAAGGCAGAAAGAGAGAGAGAGAAACAGTGTTGGTGTCATGGGTTGGCCTGCTGGATCACACATCCTGCCTAAAGCAGGTAGCTCTGACACTTTCAGTTCTATGAACCAACTAATGGTCTAGGTTAGGATGCTTGTCTTTTACAAAACAGAGATTCCCATTGGACATAATGGTCTCTGGCAAACTATCACATTCCTCCTCTGTAAAATGAAGGTGGAGATAAGAATACTTTCCTCAAAAGACTGCTGTGAAGATTAAATAAAGCAATACATTTGCAAGTATCTAATAAACTGGGTTCTTAAAAATTTGTTGTATTTGTATATTTTTCTTTTTAAGCAATAGAAAGGCCATGGAATTTGAAGTCGCATGGAACAGACTGGAGTTTAAAGCTAGTTCTGCCTTTATTTTCTAGTTAAGTAAATGACTTCCTATCTCTGAGCCTTGATGTCTGCTTTTGAAAAAAAATAGGCATACTAATGATATTTATCATGAAATGCTGTCATTTCTAGAAACATAGTACAGCGTTTGCTGTAAGGTATATATGCAACAGGTACTATTTCTCTTCTCTTCCCACTTCTGTAATTCCCCCTACCCATGTATATAACTGTTTCCCTAGATGCACTAACCTCTTTGAAGGAGTAGAGCTAGGATCTTAGATGTTTGTTCACAGTATAACACAGCAACATGAACACTGGGAAAATGTATTACTAATTAGAATTATGCAAGAACTATATTCTATACACATACGTTATATTATTTTATCTTTATATCAACTATTATCTGCTAAGAAATATCCACAGTTTATAGATGAGGAGGAATTTGCTCACAAACACATAAATATCACACTGCAGAGCTAGAGTCTGAATACAAATCATCTGTTTGATTGAGAAGCTCTTATTACCTTGCCAAAGAGAACAGAAAGTTGAAAAAGGAGAATGGAATAAAGAGGCAAAGTCTGGTATGGAAGCATGTGGCTGGCTCAGGTAATGAAGCTAAATTCCTGCAGCCAAATGAGAAGAAATCCACCTGTCTTTACCTGGCTCCTGTTGTTTCTAGTATCTTTCTTTGTTAACATACTACTCCCTAAAATAATTTCAGAGTTTCTCAGTAGCTTCTGAATGAGCATCCTCACTGCTTTGCCTCCTTATCTGTAATATATCATGTTGTTTTGTTATGGGATGAATCAGGCAAGAGTGCCAGATTTGATTTAAAAGGTTTTCCGCTTCTCTTAAAATCCCTGGTTCTACAATAAATGTTAGTTTACATTTGCTCATAAAGGTATTTTATGGAGGGGGTGCTTTGCAGTTATTTCATTATTCTTCCAACTGTAGAGAAGATAAACTTTGATGTCTTTGTTTGTTCTCACATAGTCCTATGTGTACATTTAAAGTTTTTTTTTAAACAAGGTAAATATACAGAGATACATTAATATATTGTAAAAAAAGAATTAGGATCAGAGATTGCCCTAGCATCTAGCTTGTGGTGGGGAATACAAAATCTGTTTGCTTTGGAATTAGGAAGACCAGGTATAGTAGCTCATGCCTGTGATCCTATCACTTTGGAATGCCAAGGTGGGAGGACTGCTTGAGTCCAGGAGTTTGAGACCAGCTTGGGCAACATAGCAAGATCCTGTCACTAAAAAAATTCAAGAAAAAAAATTAGGCAGGCATGGTGGTTTGTGCCTGTAATCCCAGCTACTCTGGAGCCTGAAAAGGGAGGATCACTTGACCAGCCAGGAGGTAAAGGCTGCAGTTAGCTATGATTGTGCTACTGCACTCCAGCCTGGGTGACAGAGTGAGACCCTGTCTCTAAAAAAAAGAAAGATAAGAACAAAAGAAAGAAGGAGAGAAAGAAAGAAAGAAAAAAGAATTAGGGCCCCCAGCTTGTTCCCACTCCTTTGCTCTCAGTTGGAAGTGTGCATTATCACCTTGAAAGCAATGTGTTCCTTGAATGTACCAGCTCTCCTGCTTTCTTGATTCCCTAATTTGCAACTCTTGCAGAGTTGACTGTATCTGCTGTGGATTCATTCAGCAAATATCTATTTCGAGCACCTACTATGTGCCAGCTAGTAGTCTTCTATAGGTACCAAAATCAAAAGTAAAAAATGGCCATGGAGGAGTTGAGGTGAAGTTTTATACACACATAATTAAATACCAAATCTGTTGTCTATCAATTAACCAAGTTATTAACATATTGTTTACATACTCTCAGTGCTTCTTTGAAAATGGGGAGTGGAAATAAAAGATTAGCCAGACATGAATGAGCCTCCCACATACAGATAAGCAATACATGGCCAGGGCCTTCACCTTTATTTATTCTGGAATTTGTCTACAAGTACCAATGCTAGGTAGAAACAGGCTATCATCCAAGTGTCCCTGTAGTACAGAAAAAACACTCATTGAGCTCTTACTGGGGACGTAATATCATGCCAAATGCTGGAAATACAACTAGGATCAAGACGTAGGCTCTTCCTTTAAAGTAGTCACAGTCCATTAGCTTAGCTGCATGGGGGAAGGAGGAATAGGACACATACATGAACAAATACATGTGTGGTCAATAAAGTCTCATCCCCTTCCTGCCCCTTCCATTTCTCTCTATCCTTACTCCTGGTGGAGGTGGAGTGTCTTTAGCATAATCATCCTTAAGAGTTATAATGTGAGAGGTGATCATTATTTCTAATACTTCTGATATAATTAACAATGTAACAAATAATAACTCTCATTTTTGAACATGTATATGCCAGGCATTGTTCTAAATGCTTTTTGTATATTACCTCATTTATACTTTTAACTATTCTATGAAATAGGTACTTTTATTATTTTTTTTTACAGTTAAGGCATTTATGGCACAGAAATATTGTTAGTTTCTCCATAATGCAAGAGAGTTTGTCTTATAAAATGTGAGGTTTTACCTTTGCCAGCCTTAGACACCTGAGGCCAGAGGTCTTGCTGCCCTTAACCACAGAGAGTGAGGGGTTGTTTTGATGGAGCCAGGTACTTGGAGGTGGCAGAGGGGTAGATTCAAGAAGGCAAATTAAGGGAGAGGGGACTTAGGGTGCTCATCTAAAGTAGGCACTCTGTGGCCTAAAAAAGAACCCCGCGAGAAGAGTGGAGAAATATTTTGGCTTGGATGTCAAGTACGTTTGAGCTTGGCTGAAACAAATAATTATTTCTTTCTGGTATGAACAAACTGGATATTGTGGTACATGAGTTCCATGTATTATTTAGCATCATAGGTTCAAAGCTAGAGCTTTTGGAAGAGAGACATAAGAGGAAGTGGTCAGTTTTACTTGATACGGGGTTGGGATATAGAAAAGGCTTCTTGGTGGAGGATAAGCTGAATCTTGGAAGGTGAAGAGATACTACACACAAAAAAGGGATGGAGAAGGGTATTCCTGTCAGAGCAGTCAGCATGCGCAATGGCATGTAAGTGGTAAGCAGTCTTCAGATGGATCACAAGAAGTTTGGCTTGGGTTGAGTTTACCCTGCTGGGATGACATGGCGGGAGGGGTTGGCATGAACTCTAAGTGACCTTATAAACCATATTTTGCAGCAGGATATGGGAAGCTTTCAAGGACATTTTAGCAGAGGGGTAATCTGGTCAGTTTTGTTTTATCAAGCTCACTTTGAGAAGAAGATGGCTGGGAGAAAGATACATCATGCTTCTGCTTTGCTCCCATATCCACTCTCCATATGGAACTGCTAAGTGCAGCTTAAAGTATTATCTCTTTATACTTTAGTGTATAAAGTTAAAGTACATCTCTTTAAGCATGTCTTGAGTAGATCAAAGGAGAAGAAAGATATCTAACCCATGTTTTTGTGCCCTTGAACTTCTCAGAAAATGGCCAAGTGTGTATTGCTCCCAGAGCAGATGGAAGAGCACTTGCAGTTTATATTCACATCTCTGAGAAATCCTAAAGATTGACTGCTTTACCAGTACTTCTCTTTTGTGTGCTGTAAAAGCCCATTGGTTAAATCAAGTCTCAATGCTGAGTACGAAGACAAAATGTGCTGATCTATCTCATCACTTCATTATTAATAAATATCAATTTCATGTCTAATTATACACTGAATGGATATTGTACTCTACACTGTGGAAGTTGTAAAAATTACTACTACTACTATTAATAACAATAATAATATGGCAGGAAACAAAATGTATTAAGCAATAACTTGGGTCAGGCATTTTTCTAAATGCTTTACACGGATTGCCTAATTTAATTCTCACAAAAAAGGCTAAAAGGTAGATGCTCTTATTATTTTTATTATATTGATGAGAAAACATGCCTGAAGGGCTACAGTTTGAAATTACACAGCTAGTCACATACAGGTATGGCTGGGATTTTACATTTGTCTGACACCAGAACCTGAGCTTTCAACTTGACACACAAAGAATTAGGATTCTAATTGAGGATATAAGCCAAGAAGATAGGGAAACAATAAAAACACCACAAGAAAGATGCAAAATAAGTATAAGTGGCTTCAGAAAAGAAAGATGATCATGTTTAATTGGCGAAGATGAGGGAAACCTTTGCATGGGAAAGAGTGCTATGTCTCAGGTTGAGTTTTGTTACAATCAAAACCAGAGATGAAGGGTAAAGTATGTGTAGTTTATTTGGTAGATGATCCTAGAATATTACAGCAGAAATGGAGAAGTGAGAAGGGAAGGCAGGCAATCGTGAACATTTCTAGAACAACTTACTGCAGTGACACCTGAGGTTCAATCCCACTGGGGACTCTAGGAGGCAGTGTAGAACATACACTTCAGAGTAATTCCACCCTAAAGGGAAGAAAGCTGTGCTATTTATTTTCCTGCACCAAATCTATAATTGAGTGAAGGCTTCCCTAAGTTTCCAGCATCTCCAGCCAGTCCCAGCCCAGAGAACAGCCTCGATGCAGGGAGTATCCAGTGCCTGCAGTAGGATGGGACTGGAATTTCCTGGAATGGTGATGGCTGAGGGGAAATGAACCAGGCACCAATAGCGTGAGTTATTATATTTGAAATGTGGGCACTCCTAGCTGAAAAGGAGGTGAGAGACGTAATCTTTCTTTATTCTGGCCCAATTTTGTGCCTGGCTAAAAATCTAGGGTTCTGCTTCTAAAGAATAAAGAAAGAATAGATATAGAGAGACATCTCTCAGTCTCTGCCACGATGGTGTCCATGAAATGGTTTATGGGGGGATGTGATTTGCTTAGAAAGACTAGAGATGGTTTCCCTGAAGAAATGTTAACTGAGCTGAGCTCAGAAAGCTGAGACCAGCCAAAGGTCTCTCTCTCTCTGTGTGTGTGTGTGTGTGTGTGTGTATGGCAGGGAGGGATGATAGCAGCTAAGAGCTTGAGGCAGAGGAGAACATGGTAAATTAGAAGACCTGAAGGAAAAACAGGGTGGCAGTAGTTAGGGGAAGAACAGATACGATGGAGACTTCAGAAGGTGGGACACCAAACAGGGCCAGGTTAATATGAACTAGCCTGTGAACCTGATGTTCTTAAATATTCCCCTCAAATAAGGTATTATGTTGGCCTAGTTAACAGCCTGTGCATCAGGAGATCCTTAAGGAATGACTGTAGTTACAGGGAATGTGAGGTTCTGTAGCCAGGTGAGATACCCAGATGCAGTCTCCCACTCTGCCCCTGAACTCATACCAAGTGAGTGGATGCCTACATTCGTTAAGGATGCATTTGGCTATAAATAAACTGTGGCTTAAATTAACTCAAATACAAAGAAAATGTATTTCCCATAAAGAGGTATGTGATCAAGCTCTGGTGATTAGGGATATGGAGGTTTCTCTCCTGTCCACTTAACTCTTTCTTCTATCAACTTTGTATCTGCTTGGCTCTCCTCCTAGTCGCATGATGGCTGCGAGCAGCACGTGGGGCAAGTGACTGAGTGGTTATAGTGGGAGGGAGATAATCCATTTCCCTCACTCTAGGATAAATATTCTTCCCTTCAGTCTTACTGAACTGACTCATATTGAGCTTATCCTGGATCCAATGATAATGACCAGGAGAATTTCTAGAGTAGATCGGCTCAAGCTTGATATCCAATCACCATCAAGAAAGATCGGGGTACCACATCTGGCTTAGACTAATGAAGGACCATTTCTGGAGGTGAAGATGGAGTTAATTATGAGAACAGAATGAATACTTACACAAAAATAATTGTTTTGGAAGGAAGGAGGGAAGAAAACATGATGCTGGGTTGACCACCAAAAATACTCACGCCACTGTGAAATTCATCTGTTCTTCAAAATAGCCATAGAAAATATAGGACCGACAACTGATAAATTTCAATGCATAGCTTTCCTTGAAGATATTCATTTGTAGCAGCTAAGTAGTGCAGTTAAAATTCTGGACTCTGGATCTGAATGCTTGGGTGCAAATCCAGGCACTACCATGTACCTGATGTATGATTTTAGACAATTAAATTCTTAGTTACTAATTACTTATATACTCTACCACAGTGGGTTGTGCAGATGCTGAAATGAGATGATATTTCAGCTGGAACCATCCTGGGCTTATAATAAGAACTCAATACATTTAAGCTAATATCATCACTGTTTGCTTAGTACAAAATGCTTTTCTGCCAGTTAAGCTAAAATGAAGCTAGAACTTGTGATAAGAAATTTCCAGCTTGAAGATATCTTTGGGAATTGGCAGAATCGATATGAATTTAAAATGATTCCTTCTAAATATCCAGTTTAGAAATCTAGGTTTTGAAAATGCAATGAAGGCAGTAAAAAGAACATTCTTGATATGAAAGCATAACCAGAATATTAGAGTTTCCAAGGATAGACATTACTGAGCCCTTTCAAGGAACAGATGGACTTACATATGAATGAATGAAGTGATAGCCTAGGTATAATTATTGGGAAGACACAATGACACTGTTATTAGACTGGGGATATGTAGAATTAGAGAAGGCTCCAGACAACTTTCTTTCATTGCCCAAAAATCATTAAAGGAAGTTGGGGCTGAGAGAGCCAGGAGAACTAGCTTCCTAAGATGATTCCATTGCTTATGCCAAATCACAGCCAGCTATTCTGTAGTTTTGCAAATCTCCCTCCAGAGAGAAGAAAAAGATAATTTTCAAAGCAGCTAAGCCCACATAACCACTAAAATGGAAATGAAATTAATGGAATAGTTTTTATATTCCCTCTCACACTCATCTACAATAAATCATGCAAAGCCACAGTATTTCTGCATTTGTCACACAAATAGTCCCTTTCCTCCTAATGACCGTACTTCTGTCTTTAAATACAGAGAAATAGATTCACTGCCTAGAGTCTGGGGAAAGCCTGCATTTGCTCATAAACAGCTATGAAAGAATAATGCTTGTGCAGTCCAACTGGCACTTGCCTATGGGACTGTTAGACTGTGGGAGGATGTTCAAACAAGAGAAGTGCAGAAAAAGACCCAGTCTTCCTTATAGCTTGGGGCCCGTCCAGCAATTGAAAGTGTACTGTTCCACTGTCAACTTTTTGAGAGAAGCCACATCGCAAAGCCATCCCTCTTTTCATCTTTAGCTGCCTAACTTACATTGAAAACTGAAAGGATCAGACCACTCAGGGGCTCTTGAAAAAAAGTACATTAGTCCAGAAGGAAACAAATGGAAAAGCTCTCCAAGAACAGTAAATATTCTTTGTACTGATGTACTACTTTCATCTGCAATTTAAAAGGGCTTTGTGTTTAAGAAAATGTCACTGTTATTCCCTACCAGAGGGCCAAAGTAAACCCAGACACACAGGATGAAAGGACTCTCACTTGTCCTTCTTGGTCTTTAGAGTTTAAACTGCTCCTAGGTTGAAACTAAGCAAAGAAAAAGAATCTTGGATTGTAAATCAAGAATGAAATTATTTGAAAATGGTGGATATTTCTCCAACTCAGGTGCATATGCTCCCTGGGGGGTCTGGCCTGGTGTGCCTGGTGATATGTGAAATCTCAGGATAAATAAAATCTGTTTCAGGGGAATATCTGTTCTACCCGAAGGTTAGCATGTCAAGTGGAAATGCATTTGGCTGCAAGTAACAAAAACAATGGTTTAAATAGCGGCTTAATTTGACCACATGATATCTCCAGAATTAGGCAATTGGTGCTTTTAGGGACCTAGATTCCATCTTTTCCTTCTCAGCAGCCAACCTTTAACCATCCTTAGCATATCAGCTTTTGCCCTATTTTTTGTCCTTTTATTCTACGACTTTTATACTTTCAGGGCCCAAGTCTGTGTACAAAGTGGAAAGAAGAGAACAGGTTGTTGAGTAGTGCTTGCTGTCTCCATCCCCTTTTTAAGGAAAGCAAAAACTTTCCAGAATACTCTCCATAAAAATTCTGTTTCACTTTCAGTTTCCAGAATCAGATCATATTTCATTCTTAGTTGTAGGGACCATTACACATCAGAAGTCAGAATTTTCAAAAAAAAAAGAAAGAAAGAAATCAAAATTGCCTCAATGGGCTTAGGACACTGATGACCCTGTATTTGGGGCTCATATCACATTGCCACCTTTAACAAAATTAGGGTTCTTTCAACAAGAATAAAATGTCTATTTGCTACTCAATTAATGGGATTAGCACCAGTGAATAATTGGGAATATTTTTAAAGCACTAAAACATGGTAGTATACATAGTATGTCAAAATGCAAAATTTGCATTACATTTTACAACAATATTTGAAACAGCTGCGTGCTTTCAACATGCCACTGCAAACCCATCTTTGTGATAACTGGATCTCCCTCGGCCCTTGCCCTTGTCTGACCCACTTCCCGCCCAGTAACATGGTAATCTTTGAAAGACACCCTCTGAATATGTTGCTCCCTTGCTTAAAATCCTTCAATATCATTCCAGCAGGGCAGGAAGTTTTCTTGTTACTTTCAAAATCCCTCAGACTTCTCTCCAGCTACACTTCTTACCATTCCTCCTCCTCACTTTTTAAGCTCCGATTGCTCAATTTTTCAACAGCACCAAGCTCTCTTGCCATTGAATCTGGTGCATGCTGCACCCTCTGTCTGCATCACTCTGCTCCAACTTCCTGAAATTCTTTTCCCCTGGCTAACTCCCTGCCATCTTTCTACCTGTTACTTCCTCTGGGAAGCCTTCTCTGATTCCCCCAACAACATTTGATGCTCCTACTTTATGCTCTTCAATACTCTCTCGTAGCATTTAGAGTTCTTTCTCAATATTGCTGTACATTCCTCAGAATATGGAACTTTTCCATCTTCTCCATCTTGTTCACTATTTTTTCCTCCACACCTAGCATATTGCCTGGTACTCACTAGGTGTTCCATAAATATCTTGATTTTTAGTTTATTTCTAGTTGCTTGAAGTTTGTTGAAATAATCCCAACTTACTTATTTACAGCGCACTAACTATACAGGGGAAGCTCTATTGTTTCTTAAAGAGTTTGAATAAACAGATAAACTAGAAATGAAGAAAGGAACATAGGGTATCAGAAGCGGAGAGAAATTTGACCGGTGGTCAAATGAGGCAGAGATGTCCCCATCATTAGAAGATTTAGTGGAGGATAAGCATTTTATCCCAGTCACTCCTATAAAAACTGCCTTTCTTTTTTATAAGCAAGGCTTTTATTTTGCTCGTGACTTGTTTTGCAAAGAGCTCTGTCATCTCATATTTAAGGATTTGTTGTTGTTTTGTTTTGTTTTCCTCCAGGTTTACAAGTGAGGGTGTGAGGCCTAGAATACTCATTTTTGTGGTGTTTTTTCTCTAAATTCTCTGATCTTTTTTTTTTTTTTTTTTGTGAGCCTTGTTAGCATCTCTCTCAGGCAGGCTGGAAACATGTTGAAGGAATGGTGGCACCTGAGAGTTCCCAGGTACCATGCTTGTTATTGATACTTCCAGATTCATGGTTCATGTTTCAGAAGAAGGACAGGCAGAGAAAGGATCATCTGAGCTCTCTGATCCAGCCATATCAAAACCCAGAAGCTCCTCTGGACTTCCCAGGTTTATGAGTCAGCAAATGTCCTTTCTGCTATAGCTCTTTTAAATTGAGATTTTGTCATTTAGAAATAAATAGTGAATACAGGATTTGAAATGAGAAATGTAATAGTTGATTGACTTGATGTCTCATGTCAACCCTGTGGCTCATGGTGGGAAAAGTTATTCCTACCCAAACCACTGAAGACTCCATTATCAGAAAATGCAGAATGTCAGGAGACAAAAGCAAATAAAACAAAGATGTCTACTTTGTCCATGTGGCATTGATACCAAAGCAGGGAAGGGAAGAGCGTGGTCCCTGGCAAGGGCTCCACACCCTGCCTGAGCCCACAGACCCAGGTGAGGATGGGCACACCTACCTTCATGCCCAAATGTTGCATTTCCCAAGACTTCCCTGGCCTGCCATGCCCCCATCCTGTGCCTATTATGCCTATAAAAACTCCGAGTCCCTAGCAGGCAGACCCACAAGTCGCTGGACGTCGAGAGGAACATGTGGGTGGAAGAAGACACAAGTGGCTGAATATTGAGAGGACATCAAGGGGAACACGCTGGAAGAAGAGCACAGGACAGACGCCAGCAGACCAGCAGGCCATTGACTGGTGGAACGATGTGGACTTTGGCTGGGTCAGTTAGAGGAGAGCCTGGGCCACTGAGTGGTCTGACTCCAGGGGAAAACCACCTTCGCTCTCCATTTCCCTTCTGGCTCCCATATCTGTTGAGAGCTACTTACACTCAATAAAACCTTGCACTCATTCTCCAAGCCCATGTGTGATCCCATTCTTCTGGTACACCAAGGCAAGAAACCCCGGGATACAGAAAGCCCTCTGTCCTTGCAATAAGGCAGAAGGTCTAATTGAGCTGACTAGCACAGTGTGCCTATGGAAGGGTAAACTAAAAGAGTACCCTGTAACACAGCCCACTGGGGCTTCAGCTGTAAACATTCATCCCTAGTCATTGCCGTGGGGTTGGAGCCCCACAACCTTCCTGTCTGCATGCTCCCCTAGAGGTTTGAGCAGTGGGGCACCTAAGAAGCGAGCCACTTCCCGTCGCGTTGACCTGAGAGGGGGACAAGGGAAACTTTCCCATTTCAACATGTCTCTTTGTCACTGCAGCTTCAGCTAAATTCATAAAATTGCCTTTATTTCTGAGACCTGGAACTTTCTTTGGGGCAGTGGAAGTGGACAACTTTCTGCAAATTAATTTTCCAAATGTTCATTTCCTAAGGCTAGTTCACTGATAGCCAATTTGTCAAAAGCCAATTGTAAGCTTTAATTTAAACTCAAAAGTAAATAAAATAAATCAGAATTACCCAAAATATAACATATAATAAATCAAGATTAAAGAAAAATGTCCATATTAATACTGAGAATTTAGTGCCAAGCAATAAAATGTGTATTTTTCTGAATATTATATTTGATACCCAAAGATGAACATTTCTGTTAAGATGGTTAAGTCTTTTTAAATTTTTACAAAATTACAATGAGCAAATTTGGTATATTTGGCCAACTGATCATTCAATGACTAAGCTTCTTCTCTTGGGCAAGACCTAGAGTAGGTGACTGGAACCACTGATGTTCTTCACAGGCTTATTTGAAACACTTGAATTTATACCAATAAGCAGGTTTTTTTTTGTCAATAGGGCAAGAGGTCCAATGTAAGTGGAAAAAAAAAGTGCAAAAGAGGACACCTCCCATAGGGAAAGGTCTGTACAGGCCACAGACATTCAACACTGCCTTCCCTTCACCCCACTTGCCAAGTCTCTGATTTGATATTAAGCTACCACATTTTGAGATAATTTCCGTCTTTTATAAACACTCTGTTGTAGTTAAAGGGTCTGTTTTCCAAGACTGATTGAGTCTTTTACTGACAGTGAATTCGTGTAAGTCAGAAGAAGCTGTTATGCTGTAGTAAGGAATCCCTCCCAAGTCTTAGCATCTTAATGCAACCATGTTTTGTTTCTTGCTCATGTTCCATGCCCGATGTAATTGTTATCACTGACAGATCCTATAGGAGCTATATGAACATACAGCTATACTACCTGAACTCCTGGCTTCTTTGGACAGCTCAGCAGAGGAAAAGGGGGCACAGAAAATCAAACAAAGGCTCTTAAATACTTCCACTTGAAAGTGATAGTTCTCGTCCACTCACATTCCACTGGCCGAAGCACATCATGAGGCTACACTCCACTTCAAGTGGGCAGGGGATTGTAGTCCTCTTTGTCCCTGATTAGAAGAGAAATGAATGTTGGCAAACATTAGTATTACCAAATACCGAAAATTAATTGTCCTGTGTCTCTGTTAACTCATCTGTAAAATGAGGATGATAATATCGATGTCATAGAGCTATTTATGAAATGGGAAATGAACTAATAAATATACAAAGCCTAGCATTATACTTGGTAGACACAAAACAATAAAATTAACTATGATTATTATTATTAGCATTAATATTTATCTTCAGGATAGACTATTACATTGAGTAGCATCACTCTAGGTCTTTTAAAAAAGTATTTCATATATAAGATCAGATTAATTTTCTTTGGAACAAGTTGCATAATCACTAAATTTGTTTCTTCTTTTCTGTAAATGACATCATCACCCACCCATTTACTCAAGCTAGAAATTTTGGCATTACCCTTGATGCCCCTCTTTCCTTACCTCCCTAATTCAATCAATTCACCAGGTCCTATGAATTCTGCTTTATGAATAATTTTCCACCCCACTGTTCTCACCTATTCCACACTACCATCATTGTTATGTACTGAATTTTTGTGTTTCTTCTTGCCAGTCCAAATGTCTATGTTGAGGCCCTAACTTCCAATTTGACAGGGAGAGATGGGGTTTTTTCAGGGGGGAATGGGAACTTTGGGAGATAATTAGATTTATATGAGGTCACAAGGGTGGAGTCACCATGATTGGATTAATGTCCTAATAAAAAGAAAAAGATATACCAGAGCTCTCCATCCTCTATGTGAGGACACAGCAAGAAAGCAGCCAAATGCGAGTCAGGAAGGGAACCCTCACCAGAACCTGACAAGCCTGGCACCCTCGGGCTTCCAGCCTCCAGAATGCTGAGAAATAAATGTCTGCTTTTAAAGACACCCATTCTATAGTGTTTTGTTATGGCAGGCCAACCTGATTAAGGACAATCATCTTTTCCACAGACTGCAGCAACTCCCAGCTGGTTACCCCAGTATTCATTCTGCTCTTCTCCAACTTTTATTCACATAGGAGCCACAGTGACTTTTTTTTTTTTTTTTTTTTTTTTTTTTTTTTTTTTTAGCTTAGAGATGATTAAGCTTCTCTCTGGATGATATCCTTTAATGGTTTCTCATTTTATTTTTTACCAAGGCCTACAAAGCTCTCTATGGGAATGAGCAACCATTCTGCATAAAACGACATTCTATTTCCCAGGGATCAGAGAGTCATCCATATGAGACTCCCTACCTTGGATTTCTACAACTACTTTTATTATTTCTTAAAGAGAAGATGGGTTAGTGGACAGGTAGAAGAGGAAAGAGAAGGCTTAGGGAATCCCATCAAATATTTCCTGCTCCTTTTTATCTCCTGAGCACCTTCCTGACGAAGAAGTGGTTCAGTCTCTAGTTAGGTGTTTGAATCTGAAAGAAGAAATGACAACGTCTTTCATTTTGTGCTTCAATTTCAATTCATTGTTAATGGCTTCTCAAAGGATTAAGGTGAGAATGTTAAATGGGGCTTAGTGTGAAAAAGCATTGAAATTATTTAGTAATGTCTGCCACTGGTGAGAAAGTAGTGAAGAGTGACTGGTTTTGTAACCATCATCTCAGCCCTCCAGCCTGGATGATAGCCTTTCTCTGACATCCGAGGAATCATCTTCCTTTGAAGAGTTTTCTCTCAAAAACCATTAGAAATACTAGTGATCACTTACTTTCTGAGAGTGTCAGAAGGTTTAAATGCTGGTAAAGCTTAAAGAAAGTGCATCATAATGCTAGACAGATGTGACATTCATTCTGTGTCTTGTAATTTCCTTTCACTGCTGGAAATTTTTATTTCTCTCTTATGTGGAACAAGAGTAAAAACAATATTCTGGTTCAAACAGAATCTTTTTATTCAAAGGTCTTATGGTGTGATGGGTAAAAACTTGGGAAACGCCTGCAGGAAATTAGCAGCACAACTTGCTTACTCGCTTTCAGCCTATTAAAATTTTCCTGAAACTTATAAATGGAAAGTTGTTTTGTTCCCAAGGGTCTGCTTGTATGTTGCTTCAGTTTTTAGAAATAATTTAAGAAAATAAGCACAGGACCTGGGAAGTCTGCAGAAAAGTTTCAACTAAGATGAAAAACTCAGTTAACTTTATTATTTTGTTTCCTTACAAAGCCCATGGATCATACCACATTGTTCTTTCTGCAAAACAGTTGAGAATTACCAGTAATTGGGACTGTTTACATTCAATGCCATCAAGACAGAAGCAGCTTTATTATATTGCAGAGGAATGATTAATACATGATGGGGATTAAAGATTGCATCTCAGCAGGTAAGCCTCTTGTCTGATATGTCATTTCACTGATTACAAAGGAATGCAAACTATATAAACAGAAATAATGTTTTTCTCTTATGCTAATTTTAGCCTAGCCCACCTGTGCATTTTCAATTAACTGGAGAAAGGTGAATAATATTAGGTTTGCTAAGGTAGATTTCTGCCTTGTCAGCCCACCCTATCTGATATTAAATGCAGTTACATCTTATTTAAACTCCATTTTTAACCTTTTTTTAATTCCTGAAGAGATAAAATTCAAGCAAATTACTTATATGAGCTATGAGATTTAGGAGATGTGGCATGATTTGGGTAAGGTAAAAGGCTTATCTTTCTTGACAAATTGTACAAATTAGAGCAATGTTCTTGGCTATTTGACTATCGTGATATTGTCGTTTCCTAGCCTTGTGCTTGTTTGCAACAGATCTTTAATACCTAATTTTGTTAATTGCACAACATATCAATGCTCTCCTTTGCCTCTATCACAGGCCAAGGCAAGAGGCAATAAAGATTAATAATTTTAGATTTCCACTGTAGCAAGAATGGGAAAAAAGTGTCATCTGAAATGCCAACTTCAAGCAATTGCAGTGATTTCCTGGAACCCTACGTGACAAGTCCAGATTCAGTGGGAAAGACTGTGAGGATCCGTTAGCAATGTTTACGATGGGCAAGTCTTGTGATGGGGTTACCCTCCTTGCATTAGAATCTGCAGTCTTCTATTAGGCCATTAGCCTTTGACAGCAAAAACTGTATGTATCTCATTTTTGTAGCCCCAGTGCCAGGCACACAGCAGCTGCTCCAAAAGCAAAGGACATCAAGTCTGAATCAGGCTGCTTGGGTTTAATGGCTGTCTTTGTCGCTTACTAGCTGAGTGAACTCGTCATGTTTATAACTTAATTGTGGTTCAGTTTCCTTCTCTACAGAAAAGGCATGAGTTCCTCATTCATAGAGTCATAATAAGGGTTAAATAAAGTCATGCATATCCAAAGTTTAGCCTAGTGCCTGGGACATAGTAAATACTTGAGGAATGCAGGTATAAATTAACATAGGAATGAATAACATTGAAAAGAAACAGAGAAGGATCCTAAGCCGTCCTGCTGGTATATTCATTTATGATTCAAAAATCCTCAATTGTTAAAATTTGGGTCAGAACCTTATTATTCCAGGTTGTTGGTAAATGTGAGGACCCTTCTGGGTTTGGAAGTAGAACAATAAATTGAGAGGCCAAAGAAGCTGCAAATAAAAATTGGCTTCTCTGGGAAAATGATTTTCACATTTATACCTACCTGCCTTTTGTCCTCCTATGCATTTCTCCAGATGTGATACCAATGTGATACAATTGTTGTTTATTCCTTCTTTGACAATAGCAAGGTAGAGTGAGCCTGCCAGTGAGGGCTTAAAATATAGCTCCAGAGACATTCACCACTACTTCCTGCCTCCATGGTTACACATTCCCTTTCACAAATAAAACATGGCCTCATGCTTCATGCTGAGCTTGCATTTTACACACATCATTTGGATCTTCTCTGCAAACCTATGAAGTGGGCATGGTGATCTTCCTTTACAAATAGAGGAACTGAGGCCTAAGATGGGGAGCAATTTCCCTTTAAAAAACTTTTATTGTCAAGGTCCAAATGGCTGATGATTCATGCCATAGATATCCCAAACCAGCTGGTAGGCAGAGCTCTTGGCATTCCAAATGGAAACGTGGAACAGACACAGATCACCTGGCCACACAGACCTCAGCTCTAAAGACAGATGACTACTTACCTGTTAAAGTTTCCTGTGCGCACTAATTTTTAAAATCTAGAGGTAGATAATAAGTAGGTTAAGTTACATTTTAAATTATCCCATGAACATTTGAGAACAGAATCATTTTAAGAATCTTGATTCTGAGATTCACTGTTGGGCTTAAGTCACTGCTTCTGTGATGGTTGGTTTTGGGTGTGAACTTGACTGTATTAAGGGATACTTATCTGGGAAAGCATTATTTACTCTCCATGCTTCAGTAGATACTGAGCCCTTCCCTTTTCTGCTGAAAGGGAAACCCAGGTGGTTTGGCATTTGGTTAGAATAATTGGGCTGCCCCAGGTGTGTCCGTGAGGGTGCTTCTGAGGGAAACTGGGACTAAATGAAGAAGATCCGCCCTCCATATGGGCAGGCACGATCCAATTGGCTGGGAGCCCCAAATAGAACAAAAAGGCAGATAGAGGGCAAAGTCTCCCTGGAGAAGAGACCTGCCTGTAGACAGACATCAGAACTCCAGGTTCTCCAGCCTTTGGGCTCCAGGACTCACACCAATGCGCCACCGGCCTTTCTGACCTTGAGCTTTGGACTGAGAATTACACCATAGAATGCCCTGGTTGTGAGGCTTTCAAACTCAGACTGAGCCACGCTGCAGGCTTTCCAGATTGTCCAGCATACAGAAGGTCTGTTGTGGGACTTCTCAGCCTCCAAAAGCAAGTAAGAAAATTGCCTCTAACAAATCCTTTTTCATATATCTCTCTATACATCTGTAGGTTCCGTCTGTGGGGAGAACCCTAACTAAAACCCATTCTCAAAGGTAGCATGTATAAGAATTGCCTGGGGCAGGGGGATGGAGTCTTGCTAACACACACGTTGATTCAGAAAAGGTAGGGCCTAGGATTTTCTGTAGTTCTGAAACACTTCAGATGCTGTTGATGCTGATGCACAAGGAGCACACTATCAGTTTTCAGTCAGGCTTCCACAAAGTGCTTTCTGCAGGTGTCTTGCATCAGAATATGCACACATGAGGAGAGTCTGCTTTAGTTGCTTAGTGGGTCTCAGGTGGGTCTGGAGAGACCAGGGGAAGCTGCCTGTTTAAAATGCATTCAGGTGATTCAGCTACATATTAACAAAGCATTGTGACATTAATGAAAGTGTTTTCCAAACTTGCTCCATCATTAGAACCACCTGCTAGTTAAAAGGCACTGATTTCCCATGCTTTCCCCCTTACAGACTCAGTTTTAAAGATCTGGCTTATCTCGTTTTGATCTATGCAATTCCTGATAATAGCTTAGTGAGGTTAGGGAACTTGTCCAAAATCAAAAGTAGTAAACAGTAGTCTCAGGTGTATGTGTAGACTAATGGAGAAGTGTCAGAGGAGAAGAAATAGTAAATGAGAGACAAACAGGGAACTAGAGACTTGCATCAAGAGATATTTACATGAGTGCACCTAGAGTACTCAGTGCCACTGGGCTAGCTTTGGAAGGCTTGCTCACCCAACAGAGTTGTACAGTGGCTCCTCCATAGTGTGCCTGGGCTTCAGGAAGGCAAGAAGCAGGTCTTGCATTCAGACTGGTGCAGGCTAAGCTCGAGACAAGACAGCCACGTGGACTCATAACTGCATGGAGAACTTCAGTGAAGGAACTTCTAGTCTCTACCATACTGGTAACACCTGCCTTGTTTTTTTTTTTTTTTTATTTTGTAAAAATAACCTGCACAAACATAATGGGAAATCATGCTCTAAAAATATAACGTTCCTAGTAATCCTCTACCCGTCCATATCAACTTAAGTCAATTATAATCCGTTTTGTCCCCCAGTTTTTACACACATAAATTTTCTATTGTTGGCAAGACTGTTATTTCAGAGACCGGTGAGGCTTATTAAAGGTATCTTAAGGGTCTAAACTAGCAGCGACATATAGAAGTTAGTGGAGGACAGATTTCTGTGGACAGAGTAAGGGAGAATGGTTTAAAATACTCGCATGATAATTAGACCAGAGAGAGCAAAAATATTTTATCTTTTATTGCTAGCCCCAATCTATTATTGAGCATCTAGGGAACTGCGTAGGGAAGTATTCTAAGCTGATGTCTAATCAGTGTTTTTAAAAGATCTTGGTAGCCAAGTCTTTTGTGTATTATATCTAGTAAGAATTGTTTCACAGTTGTTTTCTAATTGTACTCTGGGTGAATATGCGCTAGAGTCTGGGTGAATGTGCATCACTATGCCTGGGGACTTGGTGAGGAGGAACCAGAAATTCCTCCTTTATTATTAATATTCTTAATAAAACTTGATTTTCATGCTTTGGGCCTGGCTCTGTTGAAATCATGGTTATGGAGTTTAAGAACTAGAGCAGAACAAACACAATCCTACCATAGACGCCCTTCCAGAGGGAAAAGGGATGAATGAGGTCATGCTTCTTGGCTAGTGTTAGTCCCCCATTCTCTGTAGAACTCAAGGTGTTGCTTCTCCAAAACCAAATAACATTAGAGTCTCCACCTGTCATCTGAAACCACAGCACTCAGCAGAAGGCCCAGCCTGTCAGCTAATATCCATGCCCCTCATTCAGTGCCTGCTGACTCTTCCAGTTCATCCTACCCGCTCACCCCTAACCTCCACAGACCCACCTGGTTATGATCATCCCGCTTCAGTTGTCTAGTTAACTCACCCCCAAAAATGATTTGAATCTTCATACAAATCAAATCTCCTAATTCCTCTGTCCCTTCCTTCTCTCCTGCCTTCAACCCCATCTGTCAGATTCTGGGACTCAATTGTCTTCCCACAGTTTCAGTCTCCTTTCTTACCCCTGCAAAATTTAGATTTTACATCAATTTTAAAATGGGAGAGAAAATAATTTTAAAGTGAAGTAAATGGCAACTACTCATTACCTACTTGTTCTAGACTTTCCCATGTAAGGATAGTTCTAGATGCTTTCTTACAGATTTTGAATTTAATTATACTGATATTCAAGAATACAATTTATATTTTGATTATTTGTTAAAAACTCGTTATAATAGTTAATCTTAGCAAATGTTTTATTGGTGGGCTTCAGATTAGTATGAATTCATTAATAGTTACACCAAATTTGCATAATGCAAATAAGTTGTTTATCTTTAATTCTTTTTGTCAGCTTTAACAATTACTGAGAGCTACGTGAAAGCCTAAGGGTATGTTGGTAAATTGTCAATTTCTTCTTAGTTATAGTCAAGTTTAGAATTAATGTATCATCTTGCTAACTGAAACTTTGTGGTTATGTGATCTTTCTTGTCCCTAATATTTTTTACCTAAATGCTGTTTTGACTGATATAAATACAAACTCCCCAGTTGTTTTTTTAGCTAGTTTTTAGTATACGTTTTCCATCCTTTTTCCTATCAACCTTTTGATTTTCCTAAGTTTTAGCGTGTTCCTTCGTGGCATAAAGCAGAATTTAAATCTATCTGTCTTTCAAATGACAACATAGTTAATCAATCTTAGTTGTGATTACTGTTGTTTTAAACTTCATTTCTATTGTCTCATTTAATATTTTTGCTTTTTGTATTAGTTTTTAGAAGCTTTTCTGACTGCTTCCTTGCTTCATCTTTTATTTTTGAAAATTCCATTTTTTTCTCTACTATTTTGAAAACCATATGATCCATTTTTAGTCTCAAACTTGACATTTCCCTATGTATTCTTAATTTTTTTGAAGGCTGAAGTCAATCAAAACTTGACTCTCCTCCTGAGCAATATCGAAACCTTAGAATGTTTAAATTCTGAATGTCTAAATTCCTTCAAGTACATATTTTAGAAGATTGTTTAAAGAAGGTTTGTTGTGCCAAACTGTGTATTTTTGTTTATCTGGAAATATCATTTGGCCTTAAGAGATTTTTGCCACAGACATTTCTATTCTAATTGACAGCTATTTTCTCTCTCACCTTGGGGCATATTATTTGAACATTTTATTTTTTATTGTTGTGGGCCTTTTTCCTTAGTTCAGCTAGAGGTGAGGGTCCTTATCACACAGCCACGAAAAATTAGGCTTGCAGACAACTTGAAGGGTAAGGCAGGCTTTTATTGCGTTGAAAAGGAAGAAAAGGGGAAACAGGGACTCTCAGCAGAGTGAAAGCCCTGCTAGTACTAGTACATGCTTCCCTCCTTGCAGATTGAATCCCAAGTTCCACCCAGGAAGAGGAGGGGTCAGGCTCCTTCCTGTTGCAAAGGGCCAGAATTTCTGTGGCTTGGTGCGTATTCCTCCAAGTGTGCAGGCCGGTTGGAGTTTCTCTGGGGTCTCCCTTCCCACCTGGCTGTCTCATTATTATGAACGTTTTCTGATTTCCATTGTTATTTTAAAGAAATCTTCTAATTATTTATAAATGAATATATTTTTAGCTGTTTTTAAGATCATTTTCTTTAGTGTTCTACAGTTTCACTACACATTTCTAGCTATTGATTTGTGATTTGCTTTCTCAGAACTCCTTGTGCTTCCAGGATTGGAAAATTCATTTTTTTTTTTCTTAGCCATTATTTTGGTGAATGATCCATGTGCAGTTGAAATAAAATATGCAGTCTGACATGTGTTGTAATGTTCTATACATGTCAGCTAGATCAAGTTGTTTGATAGTGTTGTCCAAGTATTCAATGATTACTAAGATTTCTATTTTTTCTTTTTTTTTTTTTTTTTTTTGAGACGGAGTCTCGCTGTCACCCAGGCTGGAGTGCAGTGGTACAATCTTGGCTCACTGCAGGCTCCGCCCCCCAGGGTTTACACCATTCTCCTCCCTCAGCCTCCCGAGTAGCTGGGACTACAGGCGCCCGCCACCTCGCCTGGCTAATTTTTTGTATTTTTAGTAGAGACGGGGTTTCACCGTGTTAGCCAGGGTGGTCTCGATCTCCTGACCTCGTGATCCGCCCTCCTCGGCCTCCCAAAGTGCTGGGATTACAGGCGTGAGCCACCGTGCCCGGCCCTATTTTTTCTCTCAATTTTTGAGAGGAGTATTAATCTCCAACTGTAATTGTAGATAGATCTATTTTTCCTCTTAGTTTTGTCAGTGTTTTGAAATTGTTAGGTGCATATACACTAAAGACTTTTATGTCCTTTTTATAAACTGACCCTTTATATCATAATTAAATACTTTTTATCTGGAAATTATTGTAACCCAAAGTCTAATGTCTATGTCTTATATAAATCAATGTTCTCATTATTAGTGTTTATATGCTATTTTTTTTTTATCCATTTACTTTTAACCTAATTGTGTTATATTTAAAGTACATTTCTTTCCAACAGGATGTAGTTGAGAGTTGATCTTGCTTGGGACAACCTATCTGGCATTTGAAATTGATCCAAAAGGTGTAACCAGTTTACCAGCCAGATTATAATCTTTTTATTTGGTGATTAGGAATTTGAGACTAGGAGAGAGAAAGTGACTTGGTCAAGATCACATGGCTAGTAATTGCAGGTATGAGAATAGATCTAGGTGCATGATGCTCAACTCTGTGGTAATCTTGTTACTACACAGAGCTTGTCTCATTGTCTTCATTGATATTGGAGGGTTTCCTAGTTTTTCCACTTCTAATTTTCAAAGTTGTGTTTCAACATCATGGTCAGTAGGATGAAAGCCATTGTTCTGGATTCATGGAAAGCCTTTAGTTTTGCCTGCTTTAGTGACTTGTTCAGGATATTCAGTCCTTAGCATTAAGCAACTCCTCTTACAGCTTCAAAGATTTTGGATAACTCCAAAACCTTTGTAGTGTAAAACCATGCAGTTCAAAGGCCAAGTGTTCCTTTAAAGGAAGGAGAAAAGTCTACCCAGATGCACACTTGGCCCTTGACCTCTTTTGATGTTTCTCCTTTGAGAATGCAGATCCTGTTGATTTTCAGCCCTTCCATACTGACAGGGCTGCAGAAATTTCTCTCAAATCCTCCATTTCTTTCTGCATCTATTTAAAATGAAAAAACAAAAAACACTTTAAAAATCTTTTCTGAATGAGGTGTTTGCTATTTTTTTGTTAAAGGTTGTTGTCATGGATATGAAAAATGTTGTCTGCGTTTTTGAAGTTGAAATTACGAATTGTTCAGAATTTAAGAAGGTTCACTTTCTAATTTACTTAAATTTGCATTTACTGTATTTGAGCTATAGTATTCACCTACAGATGAATATCAGCTATACATACACATGGGATTCAACTGATACACCATATAGTCTTAGAGCTCAATCTTAGTGGAGAGACATCTGCTTTCTACTTTTGTCTTTGACTATTCACTAGACATTTGATCTTGGGCAAGTAACTTCGCTTGGGTTAGTAACTTAATTCTTGGTCTCAGTAGCCAAACCTGTTAAATAAAAGGTTTGACATTTCTTGCCTCTGAGATTTCATTCTTCAGCTGTATTTTTTGCTAAATGTTTAAAGAGCAGCACATTTTTTTGTGTAACTATTTTTATGCAACATATAAAACTGTAAATTTTGCCCCCAGATGAAATTATGAACATCCCAGAATCTCCTCTATAATTTAGCATGTAGTCTCTTCTGAACTCTACACATTGTTTTCATTATTTTTATACCGTTACTCAACTAACTTTGGGAATTTGGGGAGGGATACCTCATACAGATCAATGTGCATGCTTTTCAGAAAACATACTTCATTTTCTTTGTGTCATTGGCCTTTCCTAATCATATCAGCCATGTACATGTAGAGCTACTGCAGTGGTGGGGGCAGGAGTCAGTGCCACAGATCGTTTACTGATGGCAACATTGTCTGCATGAAATGGAATCTGCTAAGGGTGGGAAAAAAATCACGTCCTTCAAAATAATGCCTTATTTGGGAGAGTGATCATGGTGAGCTTTGAAGTAAACTTTGATTTGAAACTTGGCTGTCATGAATTAGCTTTGCATCCAAGGAATAGAGACTTGGCTAACTTGACCAAGCTTTCATTTCTTTATATCCAAATCGAAATAACAGAATCTAATTCTGCATGTTTGCTATATGGTTAAATGACTTAATGTATGGTGAAGCACATCTTATGTCTGGTATATAGGTCATGTTCAAATGTTAATTCCTTTTTTTATTACCCCTTTAAAAAGTCACACATGGCTGTAGTCATCAATTATGATTCTCAAAAAGTTTTTTTTTAACATATGAATTACTGCTTCAGTCTATCTAGTTCCTTCTCTTGAAGCAGTGTCATAGGATTCATAAGTATGATAGAGAAATCTGCCCAGAATATGTAAAGGGAATTTGGAGGACACATTGGGAATTGCATGGATCTCAGTTACAGGAAATATTACCCAACATGACGGACTGAAAAGAAGCAGGTAGCTCCCCCTTTTATTTTCCTGTCTTTTTCTGGGCTATCTGTGCTTCCATCTCTATTTCTCTTTGAGATTGCTCTATTCTTTTATTTACAGATCCAAGTTGGACACAATTTTATTTCCTTGAGTTGCATGTTTCTTTTCTATGACATAGCACTTTTCTATTTTTTTTCCTACCTGACTTCATTTTCTCAGTATTGTCTTGCTGCTTTCTTTCCTCTGCCAGACCTGCATGTTTATATGTACTAAGGGCTTGGGTCTCACCCGTGTTATTCTGCAAACACACGTTTTCCCAGGACGGTTTGATCTACTGCATTGTTCATTACCTCTCAGATTGTTTTCTGAGCTCCAGGCCAACATATCCAACCTCATACTTTATATATGCAGATGAACGTCTAATAGGTCCCTCAAGTTGAACAGGCCAAAACAGAATTCTTGGTCCCCCAGTCTCCTCCCATCAACTCTGTTTCTTGCTTGTAATTCAGAGTACCCAGTTTCTCAAAAGCCAGAGAATGATTCTTATTTATTTCTTCCCTATACCATCGCATGAAACTCATCAGCAATTTCTGATGAAAACAAATGTAACCTAAAGCCATTTTTACCTTTCTGTTTCTACTCTGGTCACCTATGTGGGCAAAATTATCATTTGTCCCCTAAACTTTTACCATGCCTCTTAATTTGTCTTCATATAGCTATTGCTGTCCTCTTAACAAAATTCACCCTCCGTATCTCTTACTAGAGGGATAGTTTTAAGATTGAAAACCTTCTCCGATCATTCCCCTGCTTAAAACTCTTCAGTTGCCTCTCATTACATTGAGAATAATGGCTAAGTTTTTTTTATTCTAGCACATCAGGCCCTACCTGATAAGATTTCTGTGACTTCTATAACCTAAAATGAATGGTGTCTTTCCTTTCTTCACTATAATGCTCTGGACACCTTCCGGGCTTTCATTTTATTCCTTTATTTCTCTTTTATTATTTTTAAAATAGGCAACACTCTTGAAAGCATCAAGGCATTTGTATTTTGTCTCTGGCTCAAGGCCCCACCCCGTGGATCTTTGCAGAGCTGTCTTTTCATATTATGAGACCATTACCAGAAAACTCAGAAGAATAAACTATAAAATGAAAAAGGTTAGCCAAAGGAGTGGTGTAAGGGTATGAGAGCATGAATACAATTACTGAGTTTATTTTTAATATTGTTACTTTGAAAATATAAATTTAAAAATACAATTATGTCAATGATAAATGTAATCCAAAATTAAAAACAAGCAGAAGCCACTAGCAATACACAATGGGAAATAGAAATTAAAAAGCAATTTCAGGCACTTATACTTCCAGACATGATGGAGTAAGAAAGACCAGATTCCTTCTTGCTTTAAATAATAAGAAAATAGATAAAACATATACAACAATGGTTTACATACAATTATTGGAAAACATAGTACAGGAATGTGATCCCAGAACAAAGAGAAGAAGCCTAAGGGAGTCTTATCAGCCTGCAGAGAGTTTCCAAGTAATAACACAGACAGAATTCAAGAGGCCAATAAGGCAGGTATTTGTTGAGGCAGAACACCAGAGAAGATGGAATTCATAGAAGGCATTCTGGTAATTTGCAGAAGCATCCCCTCTGGTTTTTGGCTGAGTACTGGTTTTAGAGTGTATGAAAGGGAACTCGGTAAGGCCAGGGTATAATTTTTGGGAAGCAGTTTAATAATGCTAGGAGCTCCTTGCAAGCTGGGAATATTTTCTGTTCTAATGAGTTTGGGAAGGCCTCCTTACACATGGGCATTGGTTCTAGTCCTCGCATAGTTACAACTACAGTATTTGGGATAAGTTAGCCTTAGACCAAAGGCTGCCTTAGATCTGTCCTAACAAAGCTTAAATGCAAGCCTTAATAGATTAAATTGTTTCAGTGTAACTTAACTGAGTATTAGAAAAATAAAAGTCCATAATGTTTAAAGGAATAATAAAAAATTACCAGGTCAGGTGCAGTGGCACACACTTGTAGTCTTGGTAACTTGGGGTAACTTGGGAGGCTGAAGCTGGGGGTCTTTTTATTATTATTTTTAAGGTAGGGTCTCGTGCTGTTGCCCAGGCTGGAGTGCAGTGATGCAATCACGGCTCACTGCAGACTCAACCTCCCAGGCTCAAGTGATCCTCCCACCTTGGTCTCACAAGTAGCCAAGACAATAGGCACATTGCTATCATGCCTAATTTTTAAAATTTATTGTGGAGACAAGCATTGCTTTGTTGCCCATGCTGGTCTTAAATTCCTGGCCTCAAGTGATCCTCCCACCTCAGTCTCCCAAAGTGTTGCAATTACAGGCATAAGCCACCCCTCCTGGTCACTGGGGGATCTTTTGAACCCAGAAATTTGAGACCAGCCTGGGAAACATAGTGAGACCTTATCTCAATTTTAAAGAAATATCAGACATCCAAAGTAATAGGAAAATATAACTCCCAGCCATAAGAAACACTCAATAGAAACAGACCCAGGTATAACAGATAACAAAATGAGCAGGCAAGAGTGTGAAAATACCTATTAGAAAGTATGATTCATGTATTCAAGAAAAAGAAAAAAAAGATGTAAATAAGTTAAATATATACTTATCACATATCAATCCTACTCATCTACAAGATAAATGAAAATTTATGTTGACATGAAAATCTGTACTCAAATGTTCAGTGACTCCATTGTAATAGCCAAAAAACCTGGTAACAATACAAACATACATCAGCTTGTAAAGGAATAAGTAAACTCTGGCATACTTATACAATGGCATAGTACTCAGCAATTACAAGGAACATAATATGATACATGCAACGGCATGGTTGAATCTCAAACTGATCATCTCAATGAAATAAGCCATTTCAAAAGGCTACCTATTGTACGATTTTGTCTATGATGTTCAGAAAAAGAAAAAACGAAACAAAAAGTACCTTATGGGAACACAAGTGGGATCAGTGGTTATCAGGAGCTGGGGGCAGGGGAGGGCTTGATCATAAGGGAGCCAAAAGGGGTTTATTGTGATGGAACTCGTCTATGGATTTTGATAATCTCATGATTATACCTTTGCCAAATGTAAATGGAATCCAAAAAAAGGTAAACTTTATGTAAATTGTATATCATTAAATTTGATTTTGAAAAATACTGAAAATATCAAGTGTTGATGAAAATATGGAGCAACTGGTGCCCTTACTTCTGCAGGGAGTGTGTTAATAGCTACTTTGTATAGCTACTTTGGGGAAAAAGGGAACATTTCTTTTTCTTTTTTTTTTAAAGTTCCAGGATACATATGCAGATTTGTTACATAGGTAAAGGTGTGCCATGGTGGTTTGCTGTACCTATCAACTCATCACCCAGGTACGAAGCCCAGCATTCATTAACTATTTATCCTGATGTTCTCCCTCCTCCAACCTCACAGCCCCTAGTGTGTGTTGATCCCCTCCTTGTGTCCATGTGTTCTCATTGTTCAACTCCCACTTATAAGTGAGAATATGTGGTGTTTGGTTTTCTGTTCCTAGTTAGTTTGCTGAGGATAATGGCTTCCAGCTCCATCCATGCCCCTGCAAAGGAGATGATCTCATTCCTTTTTATGGCTGCATAGAATTCCGTGGTATATATGTACCATATTTTCTGTGTCCAGTCTATCATTGATGGGCATTTGGGTTGATTCCATGTCTTTGCTATTGTCAGTAGTGCTGCAATGAACAGACATATGCATGTATCTTTATAATAGAATGATTTATATTTCTTTGGGTATATACCCAGTAATGGGATTGCTGGGTCAAATGGTAATTCTGGTTCTAGGTCTTTGAGGAATCACCACATTGTCTTCCACAATGGTTGAACTATTTCACATTCCCACCAAAAGTTTAAAAGTGTTCCTATTTCTCCACAGCCTCACCAATATCATTGTTTCTTGACGTTTTAATAATCACCATTCTGACTGGCATAAGATGATATCTCATTGTGGTTTGATTTGCATTTCTCTAATGATCAGTGATGTTGAACTTTTTTTTCATGTTTTCTTGGCCACATAAATGTCTTTTGAGAAGTGTCTGTTCATGTCTGAAAAAGGGAACATTTCTTATGAAGCTGCACATAAGCCTACCGTACAACCTCATACTCGCACATATAGGTATTAGTCCAACTGGATAAAAACGTATATTCAAACAGAAACACTTATATGTAAACATTTATAAACTTATCCATAAAAACATAGCAAAGTACACAGACACACACATACACACACACACACACACACACACACACACACACACACCAAAAACTAAGAAATTTCAGACGTTCACCAGCTGGTAAATAAACTGTCAAATAAATAGCTATACAATAAAATACTAGTTAAGATACATTAACTGCTAATATAGGAACAATATGGATGATACTGAAGGGTGCCTGCTGTAAGTTATATACGGTCATACATATTGTACAACTTTGCTTATAAAAATATCTAGAAACTATAGAGCCTAACAAAAGATCAAAGTGGGGAAGGATGGAGTGTGCCTGCAAAGGAGCATGGGTGACCTTGGGTAATGAAATTAGTCTGTGTTTTGATTATGGTAGTGGTTTCAGGAGTGTTTTTATTTATTTGTTAAAACATATCAAATGAGTGAATTTCAACGGGTTTTATTTTCAAATTATATCTCATGTTGATTTAGAAAATATAAGCAATTAGAGCTAACTGTATAATAAACAGAAAAAACTTCTATTGGATAACTTTAAATCAACTAGATCATAAATTAATAGTATATTTTTAAGGTCTCTAAACTTAAAAACAAACTAGAATATATGAGCAAATGAATCTAAATATATACGATATATCCATGAAGAGAGAACTAGTTCAAATGATTTTGATGGATTACTGATTGCATCCTTAGTGAGAAATAATATTCTAAAGAGAAAAATAACTGCACAATTATTTAAACAACACAAGGTAAATTTAATTTTAGGAATAATGTTGGTTTTGCTATCTAGAAGCTGCTATATTTAAGCTACAAAGTAAATAAACAATTATGTTATTATACTTAAAAACCATGATTTCCAATGCAAGAGAAATGCAATACAAGTATAAAATGTTAAGTCAAGTTATGGACTAAAAATTTACTTGTCTCAGTATAAACTTTATAACTTTTATTTTTTCTTTAATTTGTTATTATACTTTAAGTTCTAGGGTATATGTGCATAACATGCTGTCTTGTCACATAGGTATACATGCGCCATGCTGGTTCGCTGCACCCATCAACTAGTCATTTACATTAGACATTTCTCCCAGTGCTATCCCTCCCCCAGCCCTCTAGCCCCTGACAGGCAACGGTGTGCGATATTCCGTGCCCCGTGTCCAAGTGTTCCCATTGTTCAACTCCTACCTATGAGTGAGAACATGTGGTGTTTGGTTTTCTCTCCTTGTGATAGTTTGCTCAGAATGATGGTTTCCAGCTTCATCCATGTCCCTACAAAGGACATGAACTCATCCTTTTTTATGGCTGGATGGTATTCCATGGTGTATGTGTGCCACATTTTCTTAATCCAGTCTATCATTGATGGACATTTGGGTTGGTTCCAAGTCTTTGCTATTGTGAATAGTGTTGTAATAAACATACATGTGCATGTGTCTTTATAGTAGCATGATTTATAATCCTTTGGGTATATATCCAGTAATGGGATCGCTGCATCAAATGATATTTCTAGTTCTAGATCCTTGAGGAATCGCCACACTATCTTCCACAATGGTGGAACTAATTTACACTCACATCAACAGTGTAGAAGTGTTCCTATTTTTCCATATCCTCTCCAGCACCTGTTGTTTCCTGACTTTTTAATGATTGCCATTGTAACTGGTGTGAGATGGTATCTCATTGTGGTTTTGATTTACATTTCTCTGATGACCAGTGATGATGAGCATTTTTCATGTGTCTGTTGGCTGCATAAATGTCTTCTTTTGAGAAGTGTCTGTTCATGTCCTTCGCCCACTTTTTGATGGGGTTGTTTTTTTCTTGTAAATTTGTTTAAGTTCTTTGTAGATTCTAGATGTTAGCCCTTTGTCAGATGGGTAGACTGCAAAAATTTTCTCCCATCCTGTAGGTTGTCTGTTCACTCTGATGGTAATTTCTTTTGCTGTGCAGAAGCTCTTTAGTTTAATTAGATCCCATTTGTCCATTCTGGCTTTTGTTGCAATTGCTTTTGGTGTTTTAGTCATGAAGTCCTTGCCCATGCCTATGGTCTGAATGGTATGGCCTAGGTTTTCTTCTAGGCTTTTATGGTTTTAAGTCTTCCATTTAGGTCTTTAATCAATCTTGAATTAATTTTTGTGTAAGGAAGGGATCCAGTTTCAGCTTTCTACATATGGCTAGCCAGTTTTCCCAACACCATTTATTAAATAGGGAATCCTTTCCCCATTTCTTGTTTTTGTCAGGTTTGTCAAAGATCAGATGGTTGTAGATGTGTGGTGTTATTTCTGAGGACTCTGTTCTGTTCCATTGGTCTGTATCTCTGTTTTGGTAACAGTACCATGCTGTCTTGGTACCAGTACCATGCTGTTTTGGTTACTGTAGCCTTGTAGTATAGTTTGAAGTCAGGTAGCATGATGCCTCTAGCTTTGTTCTTTTGGCTTAGGATTGTCTTGGCAATGCAGGCTCTTTTTTGGTTCCATATGAACTCTAAAGTAGTTTTTTCCAATTTTGTGAAGAAAGTCCTTGGTAGCTTGATGGGGATGGCATTGAATCTGTAAATTACCTTGGGCAGTATGGCCAAGAATCTCGATATTGATTCTTCCTATCCATGAGCATGGAATGTTCTTCCATTTGTTTTTGTTCTCTCTTATTTCATTGAGCAGTGGTTTGTATTTCTCCTTGAAGAGGTCCTTCATATCCCCTGTAAGTTGTATTCCTAGGTATTTTATTCTCTTTGAAGCAATTGTGAATGTGGGTTCACTCATGATTTGGTTCTCTGTCTATTATTGGTCTATAGGAATCCTTGTGATTTTTGCACATTGATTTTGTATCCCGAGACTTTGCTGAAGTTGCTTATCAGCTTAAAGAGATCTTGGGCTGAGTTGATGGAGTTTTCTAAATATACAATCATGCCATCTGCAAACAGGGACAATTTGACCTCCTCTTTTCCTAATTGAATACACTTTATTTCTTTCTCTTGCCTGATTGCCCTGTCCAGAACTTCCAACACTATGTTGAACAGGAGTGGTGAGAGAGGGCATCCCTGTCTTCTGCCAGTTTTCAAAGGGAATACTTCCAATTTTTGCCCATTCAGTGGATATTGGCTGTGGGTTTGTCATAAATAGCTCTTTATTTTGAGATACATTCCATCAATACCTAGTTTATTGAGAGTTTTTAGCATGAAGTGCTGTTGAATTTTGTCAAAGGCCTTTTCTACATCTATTGAGATAATCATGTGGTTTTTGTCATTGGTACTGTTTATGTGATGGATTATGTTTATTGATTTGCATATGTTGAACCAGCCTTGCATTCCAGGGATGAAGCTGACTTGATTGTGGTGGATAAGCTTTTTGATGTGCTTCTGCATTTAGTTTGCCAGTATTTTATAGAAGATTTTTGCATTGATGTTCATCAGGGATATTGGTCTGAATTTTTTTTTTGTATGTGTGTGTGTGTCTCTGCCAGGCTTTGGTATCAGGATGATGCTGGCCTCATAAAATGAGTTAGGGAGGATTCCTTCTTTTTCTATTGATTGGAATAGTTTTGGAAGGAATGGTACCAACTCCTCTTTGTACCTTGTAGAATTCAGCTGTGAATCCTTCTGGTTCTAGACATTTTTTGGTTGGTAGGATATTAACGATTGCCTCAATTTCAGAGCCTCTTATTGATCTATTCAGAGATTCAACTTTTTCCTGGTTTAGTCTTGTGAGGGTGAGTGTGTCCTGGAATTTATCCATTTCTTCTACATTTTCTAGTTTATTTGCATGGAGGTGTTTATAGTATTCTCTGGTGGTAGTTTGTATTTCTGTGGGATCGGTGGTGATATCCCCCTTATCATTTTTTATTGCATCTATTTGACTTTTCTCTTCTTTATTAGTCTTACTAGCAATCTATCAATTTTGTTGATCTTCTCAAAAAGTGAGCTCCTGGACTCATCAATTTTTTTGAAGAGTTTATGTCACTATCTCCTTCTGTAGTGCTCTGATCTTAGTTATTTCTTGTCTTCTGCCAGCTTTTGAATTTGTTTTCTCTTGCTTCTCTACTTTTTTAATTGTGATGTTAGGGTGCCAATTTTAGATCTTTCCTGCTTTCTCTTATGGGCATTTAGTGCTATAAATTTCCTTCTACACATTGATTTAAATGTGTCCCAGAGATTCTGGTATGTTGTGTCTTTGTTCTCATTGGTTTCAAAGAACATCTTTATTTCTGCTTTCATTTCGTTATGTACCCAGTAGTCATTCAGGAGCAGGTGGTTCAGTTTCCATGTAGTTGTGTGGCTTTGAGTGAGTTTCTTAATCCTGAGTTCTAATTTGATTGCACTGTGGTCTGAGAGATGGTTGTGATTTCTGTTCTTTTACATTTGCTGAGGAGTGCTTTACTTCCATTTATGTGGTCAATTTTACAATAAGTGTGATGTGGTATTGAGAAGAATGTATATTCTGTTGATTTGGATGGAGAGTTCTGTAGAACTCTCTTAGGTCCACTTGGTGCAGAGCTGAGTTCAAGTCCTGGATATCCTTGCTAACCTTCTGCCTCGTTGTTCTGTCTAATATTGACAGCGGGTGTTAAAGTCTCCCCTTATTATTGAGTGGGAGTCTAAGTCTCTTTGTAGGTCTCTGAGGACTTGCTTTATGAATCTGGGTGCTCCTGTATTGGGTGCACATATATTTAGGATACTTAGCTCTTCTTGTTGAATTGATCCCTTTACCATTATATAATGGTCTTCTTTGTCTCTTTTGATCTTTGTTGGTTGAAAGTCTGTTTTATCAGAGACAAGGATTGCAACCCCTGCTTTTTTTGCTTTCCATTTACTTGGTAGATCTTTCTCCATCCCTTTATTTTGAGCCTATGTGTGTCTTTGCACATGAGATAGGTCTCCTGAATACAGCACACTGATGGGTCTTGACTCTTTATCAAGACCCATCTTTGCCAGCCTGTGTCTTTTAATTGGGCATTTAGCCCATTTACATTTAAGGTTAATATTGTTATGTGTGTATTTGATCCTGTCATTATGATGTTAACTGGTTATTTTGGCCCTTAATTGATGCAGTGTCTTCATAGCATCAATGATCTTTACAATTTGGCATATTTTTGCAGTGGCTGGTATTGGTTGTTCCTTTCCATGTTTAATGCTTCCTTTTGGAGCTCTTGTAAGGCAGGCCTGCCGGTGACAAAAATCTCTCAGCGTTTATTTGTCTGTAAAGGATTTTATTTCTCCTTCACTTATGAAGCTTATTTCGGCTGGATATGAAAATCTGGGTTGAAAATTCTTTTCTTTAAGGATGTTGAATATTGGCCCCCACTCTCTTCTGGCTTGTAGGCTGTCTGCAGAGAGATCTGCTGTTAGTCTGATGGGCTTCCCTTTGTGGGTAACCCAACCTTTCTCTCTGGCTGCCCCTAACATTTTTTCCTTCATTTCAACCTTGGTGAATCTGACAATTTTGTGTCTTTGGGTTGCTCTTCTCGAGGAGTATCTTTGAGGTGTTCTCTGTATTTCCTGAATTTGAATGTTGGCCTGCCTTCCTAGGTTAGGGAAGTTCTCCTGGATAATACCTGGAAGAGTGTTTTCCAACTTGGCTCCATTCTCCCTGTCACTTTCAGGTACACCCATCAAACATAGATTTGGTTTTTTCACATAGTCCTATATTTCTTGGAGGCTTTGTTTGTTTCTTTTTACTCTTTTTCCTCTAAACTTGTCTTCTCACTTTATTTCATTAATTTGATCTTCAATCACTGATATCCTTTCTTCCACTTGATCGAATCAGCTATTGAAGCTTGTGCCTGCGTCACGAAGTTCTCATGCCATGGTTTTCAGCTCCATCAGGTAATTTAAGTTCTTCTCTACACTATTTATTCTAGTTAGCCATTAATCTAACCTTTTTTCAAGGTTTTTAGCTTCCTTGTGATGGGTTAGAACATGCTCCTTTAGCTTGGAGAAGTTTGTTATTACTGGCCTTCTGAACCCTACTTCTGTCAACTCGTCAGTCATTCTCCATCCAGCTTTGTTCCATTGCTGGTGAGGAGCTGCGATCCTTTGGAGGAGAAGATGCACTCTGGTTTTTAGAATTTTCAGCTTTTCTGCTCTTGTTTCTCTCCATCTTTGTGGTTTTATCTACCTTTGGTCTTTGATGTTGGTTACCTACAGATGGAGTTTTGATGTGGATGTCCTTTTAGTTGATGTTGATGCTATTCCTTTCTGTTGTTAGTTTTCCTTCTAACAGTCAGGTCCCTCAGCTCTGGTCTGTTGGAGTTTGCTGGAGGTCCATTCCAGACCCTGTTTGTCTGGGTATCACCAGCGGAGGCTGCAGAACAGTGAATATTGCAGAACAGCAAATATTGCTGCCTGATCCTTCCTCTGGAAGCTTTGTCCCAGAGGGACACCTGCCCATATGACTTGTCTGTCAGCCCCTACTGGGAGGTGTCTCCCAGTTAGGCTACGTAGGGGTCAGGGACCCACTTGAGGAGGCAGCCTGTCCTCAGATTTCAATTGCTATGCTGAGAGAACAACTGCTCTCTTCAGAGCTGTCAGACGGGGACGTTTAAGTCTGCAGAAGTTTCTGCTGCCTTTTGTTCAGCTATTCCCTGCCCACAGAGGTGGAGTCTATAGTGGCAGTAGGCCTTGCTGAACTGTGGTGGGCTCTGCCCAGTTTGAGCTTCCCTGCAGCTTTGTTTACCTACTCAAGCCTCAGCAATGGCAGAAGCCCCTCCCCCTGCCAGACTGCCACCTCGCAGGTTGATCTCAGACTGCTGTGCTAGCAGCCAGCAAGGCTCTGTGGCTGTGGCATCCACTGAGCCAGGCACAGGAGATAATTTCCTGGTCTGCCGGTTGCTAAGACCTTGGGAAAAGTGCAGTATTTGGGTAAGAGTGTCCTTTTTTTCCAGGTACAGTCTGTCATGGCTTTCCTTGACCAGGAAAGGGAAATCCCCTGACCCCTGTGCTTCCCGGGTGAGGCGACGCCCCACCCTGCTTCAGCTTGCCCTCCAAGGGCTGCACCTACTGTCCATCCAGTCCCAATGAGATGAACCAGGTACCTCAGTTGGAAATGAAGAAATCATTTGTCTTTTGCGTCGATCATTCTGGGAGCTGCAGTCCAGAGCTGTTCCTATTCGGCCATCTTGGAATGGAAAAAAAAACTTTATAATTTTTAAGAGATAAATATCTTAGATTCACATTGAGAAAACCAAGAAATAGCTTCCCAGGACCAGTGCACTCCTGACATTTAGATTTTGTTCTCTACATGTAATTTATCATGAAGAGAATTTGGATTCAAAGAAATGGCTGATTTCAGGTCTGATGAAGAAAATGCCCTGGGTGTTGGGATATTCCATTGTTCTAGAGAGCAAAGAATACTTAAAGACTAATATGGTCACTTAAAAAGACACAGTCAGTTTGAAGGTGCTCATAATATCCACAGTTGTTGTAATCCAAATAACAGTAAGAATGACTATAATTGGTTAAAGCATAATTACTCTCACACCTCTGAGCCCAAGCTAAGTCATCATACCCCCTGAGACCTGCACATATACATCCAGATGGCCTGAAGCAACTGAAGGTCCACAAAAGAAGTGAAAATAGCCTTAACTGATGACATTCCACCATTGCAATTTGTTTCTGCCCCACCCTAACTGATCAATGTTCTTTGTAATCTCCCCCACCCTTAGGAAGGTTCTTTGTAATTCTCCCCAGCCTTGAGAATGTACTTTGTGAGATCCAACCCGTGCCCACAAAACATTGCTCCTAACTCCACCACCTCCTATCCCAAAACCTATAAGAACTAATGATAATCCCACCACCCTTTGCTGACTCCTTTTTTGGACTCAGCCTGCCGGCACCCAGGTGAAATAAACAGCCTTGTTGCTCACACAAAGCCTGTTGGTGGACTCTCTTCACATGGACATGCGTGACAATTACTATATAAAATTCCATGAGTTCAGTTATTCTCATAAAAGCAATCCACATTAAAAGCAAATAATGACAATTTCAGGAGATCAAGACCATCCTGGCTAACACAGTGAAACCTCATCTCTAATAAAAATACAAAAAATTAGTTGGGCGTGATGGCGGGCATCTGTAGTCCCAGCTACTTGGGAGGCTGAGGCAGGAGAATGGCATGAACCTGGAAGGTGGAGCTTGCAGTGAGCTGAGATTGCGCCACTGCATTCCAGCCTGGGCAACAAAGCAAGGCTCCATTTTAAAAACAAAACAAAAGGGCAAATAATGACAGTTTAAAAATCCATCGGAGATTTAAAGGCAGAGGTAAGTATCTGCCTTTTCTCTGCAAACTGCGTGACAGGGTGATCAAATAACCCCATTTGATGAGAGAAGACTCTTTTTTGATATTTGTTTTTAACAGCAGACTGTTGGCTAATAAACATAGAAGAAATAAAGGCATTAGAAAAATTGCCCCTTTGAATTCTGTAGTGGAATAACTGAGTCAGTCAAAGATCATCAACTGGCCGGGTGCGGTGGCTCATGCCTGTAATCCTGGCACTTTGGGGAGGTGAGGCGGGCGAATTATGAGGTCAAGAGATTGAGACCATCCTGACCAGTATGGTGAAACCCCGTCTCTACTAAAATACAAAAAATTAGCTGGGAGTGATGGTGGGCCCCTATAGCCCCAGTTGCTCAGGGGGGCCGAGGCAGGGGAATCACTTGAACCCAGGAGGCGGAGGTTGCAGTGAGCCGAGATCATGCCCCTGCACTCCAGCCTGGCAAGAGAGCAGGACTCCGTCTCCAAAAACAAAAACAAATAAAACCAAAACCAAACAAACAAAAATTAAACCATTTCAATGAAAGACTGATAAAGAATTGGATAGTTGTGTGGTGTCATACTCTCTCTCCATGTGTAATACTTTCTGCTTTCAAGTCAGGAAATGTTACTTGCTAAAGGCAGGATCAGTCTGTGACACCTTAACCTGGAAGGTTTAAGGCCGATGGAGGAGTATTTGAATGTGATATGCTTTATGAGGTGATATAACATGAAGTACACAGAATTACCTATCAAGTAGTCTTTCCAAAAATTTTTAACTTGAGTCAAATCAAGCTGCTATACCTAACTTCCAGTGTATATAAAATACAGAAGAAAGAACAGGTTAAATGGTACCACGGGAAACCACTGGGCAAATTCAAAGCTAGCCAGTATTTTAACTAGTCAGCATCATAGGGAGAAAAGAGAGTAGTGGGATTCTTGAAGAACAAAAGACATAACCTGTTGGAAAGATTGGATCTTATTTGGATCCTTGAACAGAGTGGTTATAAAATATTTGGAGGGAACTACTAGATTGAATATGGTGTGAGAATTTGACACTGAGAAATTATCAATTGTGTTGCAAGTGTTAATAGAACTATAATTATGTGGGGAAATGTCCTTGTCTAAGATTACAGAATTTACGGAGTAAAATATCTGTAAATTGCTTTAAAATATTTAATAAAAATAGGAACATACATAGCAAAATATTCTATTTTCCTGAATCTTTGAAAATTTTCTTAATAAAACGTTGAAAATTACACTTACAACCTCAGAACTTTTCTGATTACCCTATCCATTACCCTGTCACATCACCTTATTTTCTTTATGGCATTAATCAAGATTATAAAATCTTTTATTTACTGAAGATTCTGACACCCCCTACTAAGAATGTTAGCTTGATCAGGGAAGGGATCTACTGTCACTAGTCACCAATGTTGTCCTAATAATGGTACCTGACACGTAGTCATTTTTAAAATATTAAATAGAACGAATAACTATGACAAGGTAAGTTAGGAGAAGATGATAAAATGCCAAGAACAGTAAAAGACAAGAATTAAACTGTAGTAATTAGGCAGTGAGAGGTCTCTGAAGATTTTCAGCAGGGCAGTGACATAATCCAAATTAGAACATGATTTTTTCACCCCTCCAGAGATTTTCCAATATCGATCCACGTGCTTTGCATGGGAAACATGGCAGGTATGCAGCAAGTCTTCATGAATTTCCATCATGGCTTTGTAACAGACAAGTAATATTTTATGGGGCCATTTAACATTGTATAGCAATTCATATACCCATAACCTATGCAAATACCAAACTGAAAGGGACTTTTGCATTGCTGATTGAAAAGTTGATGTAAGAAACAAGTTTCAGTTCAAAATAAAAAACCCAGGTAGACTTTTTGAAGTTGTTTGTGAGTAGTTCTAGTCCTTTGAGATAGCTTCTGAATTTTGTACATTTTGTACAATTTTGTTCTCAATTGTGAAATGCCATGTACTGTTACCTCCGGTCCCACCACAAGGTAGTTTTAGCTCTTTCAATGATTCTTCTGAATACTCATAACTAATTCTGTTTTGGAGTGAGTACAAACTGTCTTCCTGCTCCCTTTAATCTCTCTTTTGAGCCTCCACCCTGTATATTCCTCGCCTGAGATGGTCGACATGAGCAGCAGATCACCAGGGAAGGGAAGGATACTATAGACTAGAGTTGTAAAAAACAATCTCCTTAATTTGTACTTTTAAATTGAGATGGGATAAATATTCCAATTTATTTCTGTAAAGCAAATCACTCTAATAGTTGTATAAAATAACTACTTAATTATGCTCAAAATGTGTGCAGGTCAAGAATTTGAGCAGAGTACAGTAGGGAAGGCTAGTCTGTGTTCTACATACATCATCTGGAGCCTCAACTGAGAAGGCTTAATGGCTTGGTTATGGAATCATCTGGAAATTTTCTCATTTACATATGAAATCTGGGATGACTCAGCAGCTCATCTCAGCTGGAACACTATTAAACACAGTGCCCACATGTGACCTCCTCAATTTCTTGGGCTTTCCCACAGCATGATGGTATATGTGTGGTTAGACCTCTGACACAGTAGCTCAGGACTCTGAGTGTTCCAGTGACCAGGGTAAAAGCCGCATGACTTAGGCACATGGCGTCACTTCCACTGTGCTATATATTTGAAGCAATCTGAGTCTGCCCAGATTCAAGGGGAAGAGAGTTGAACTCTTAGTGGGAGGAGTCAAACTTGCAATCATGTTTTGCAACTGCTGTGACTGGAGAAATGGTATACAGCCAGAAATACTACCCTGGAATGACTACTTAAAATGAGCACGGTTGTTCTGTTTCGTGCAGATTTACTGTGAGGCAAAGCAAACTTGAAACGGAGCTGTCTTCAGAATGTTTTAGTCCTTCTAGCCCTATTTCCTGTTCTGTTGATTCCTTATTATACAGTGAAGAATAGTAAATAAATTGTATCATTTTAACAGCATAACTAAGAAAATTTTCTAATTACAACTGAGGATGCAACAAATTCTGTATTGACAAAGGTTGTTAATGGATCATTTGATCCAATGAGTAATGGATAATGGTTCTTCTCAGCTCTAGTCTCATTTTCGAACTCACTTTCTTCAAGACATTTAGAATCAATTGTAACAGCTCACATAACCTGGTATTTTGCTACACATGGTTCAATCATGATGCCTCTACTCTTGGCCATTGGCCTCAAGAAGCATGGACAGTAAACAGGAACTTTTCAAACGGTACCAACAGTCCAGCCTAGTAAATTAATGATTGAACAGTCACTACCTAATGCTGTAGATGTGTGCAGTTTGACAAGGCTACTATAACGTCCAACCCTTTCAGAAAAGTAATTCTGTAAGGAAATTGCCTGCAATAGAAGTTATGTGACTCAGCTGGGTGATAGCCATGTCATGGCAATCAATACAAGAACAAAAATCAAATATTAATGAAAGATGGATTCGTTCAGGCACAGGATTGGTATTTTTTGTAAATGACATTTTACTTCCACTGTCTGTTTCCAGTGAAGGCTGAGTATAATCTCACTGACACTAAACTCAAGGTGACATTTCTCATTTCAATTATTTCCTAGTGTCTTCCTCCTTCTTTTTCTCCCACGTCTTGTCAAGAACTGCAGGCAACATAATGAAATACTCCATCAACTATGGAGTCTAGGGTCTGAAGAAGCAGGAGAGAGTTTTGTTGTGCTTTCTGAACATAGAATACATCCTAATTTGAAAGCCAGTGTGAGGCTTGCTGGAGGATCTTGGCTTCAGAAAAAAATTATCAGGATAATTTGAAAGAAGTCTGAATATTTAACAAATTCACTGTTAATTACATATAATTTGACAGATTTCAAGTTAAGAATCATAGGGATGGCTATAATAATAATAACTAACACTTATTGAGCAATTATGCTGGATAGATAAAATCTCTTATTTTCTGTATAAACAGTGGCCATTTTTAATCATGTTTATGGGATCTGCCAAAATTTTGCTTTTGATTCCTTGTTCTACGTAATGTAGAAACAGCCAGAAAAAAGTATGAAGGGGGAAAAGGCAGTAAGAGTAATTATTTGATGTTTCTTAGGCAACATCTTGTTAAATAACTTCTGAATTGACTATTTTGACTCAGCTGAACAATTATTAAGTAACTGTGTTGAAGGACTGTCTAAAGGAATTGAGGTGGTTGATTCCATTAAAACAAGTAGATGCCACCAACCTTTAGAAACATAGCATACTTGCCAGTTATTGCTATTTTGGTCCATTTCCTAAAGACTCCTAAAATAATGACCTTTCACTTGATTTGGAATGGATGATAATTACTCATTTTGCCTGGAATGTACAAAAGGAAATAGTTCTTTAGATTCTTAACAATTAAAGATGATCTATTTAATTAACAGATGATGAAGGAAAATTTGAACTGACCATAGTGTTTTGTTAACTTCAATTTGAATTTTGAAACAAATTAGTTGAAGACAAAAGTGACCAATAAATACAGGAATAGATAGTGTTGCAATGTAAAAATATTTTTCAGGCTTTTACTAGTAGCCTAGTATAGAAAAAGAGAAATCAGGAGAAAAGATTCCTTCCTTCCTTCCTTCCTTCCTTCCTTCCTTCCTTCCTTCCTTGCTTGCTTGCTTGCTTGCTTGCTTGCTTGCTTTCTCGCTTGCTTGCTTGCTTGCTTGCTTGCTTGCTTGCTTGCTTGCTTTCTTTCTTTCTTTCTTTCTTTCTTTCTTTCTTTCTTTCTTTCTTTCTTTTCTCCCTTGCTTTCTTTCTCCCTTGCTTTCTTTCTTTCTCCCTTGCTTTCTTTCTCCCTTGCTTTCATTCTTTCTCCCTTGCTTTCTTTTCTTTCTTTCTTTCTTTCTTTCTTTCTTTCTTTCTTTCTTTCTTTCTTTCTTTCTTTCTTTTTCCCTTGCTTTCTTTCTCCCTTGCTTTCTTTCTCTCTATTTCTTTGTTTCTTTCTCTTTCTTTCTTTCTTTCTTTCTTTCTTTCTTTCTTTCTTTCTTTCTTTCTTTTTCCCTTGCTTTCTTTCTTTCTCCCTTGCTTTCTCTTTCTCCCTTGCTTTCTTTCTCTATTTCTCTTTATTTCTTTGTTTCTTTGTTTCTTTCCCTTTCTTTCTTTCTTTCTTTCTCTTTCTTTCTTTCTTTCTTTCTTTCTTTCTTTCTTTCTTTCCTCCCTTCCTTTCTTTCTTTCCCTTCCTTTCTCTTTCTCTTCCTGACTGCGGTAGAGAATGAATAATAGCTCATTGAAGATACTCACATTCTAATCTCTGGACCTGTGAATATGTTACTTTTCCTTGCAAATGGGACTTTGCAGATGTGATTTAATTGAGAATCTTGACATGTAGAGATTATCCTGAATTATTGAGGCAGGCCCATTGTAGTCACAATGTAACCAAAATGCAGGTTCATTGGCTCACTGCTTGCAGAATCCAATTGACAAGAGTGAGCTGTGGTATAAAGAAGTAGCAAAGGCTTCCTGCCTTAAGGGTGCCACCTTCCTTTTGAAGCAAAAAGCAGGTGCTTTTAAAAAGGGAGGTGGCATGAATGGCACATAGGAGAGGGAATGAACAGGTGAGGATCCCTGTGACTTGCTTTGGTGCCTTATCTCCTGGGTGGTCAAGCTGGCACCATCCAGGCAAAACTAAGTTGTACTTTTGCTTGTAAATTGACTATTTTCTTCTCAAGGCAATCTCCTGGTGGGAGAGAGTTCTGCTGTGGAGCTTTTAAGTAAGCACAGTTAGATAAGCTTGTCCTGTAGGGAGTGTCTGGTGAGATGAAGGTAAAAGGTTATAATTGCATTTCTAAAGAGCTAATTAGGAAGTCAGGAAGAGGAGAAAAAGGAAAGAGAAGAGAGAGCAAAAAATAAAACTAGCTCTTAGAAAACTGGAGTTACTTGATTACAACAAGTGTTCTTGTAAAAGGGAGGCAGGAGAGTCAGAGTTCAAGAAATGGGAGAGTAGAAGAGGAATGGGTGGAGTGGGCTATTGCAAGAAGCCAAGGCATGTGGGTGGCTTCTAGAAGCTAGACAAGGCAAGGAACAGGGTCTCTCTTACAGCTCCAGAAGGAATGCAGCCCTGCCAACAGCTTGGTTTTAGCTATAATAGCCACTTTCAGACTTCTGACCTATAGAATTGCAAGATAAATCTATTCTTTCTTAAGCCTCCAAGTTTGTAGCAATTAGAGAATTATTCATACAATTTCAGTACCCTCCCTTCTCTTTCCTAGCCTACACCTTCTGCTCTCCTTCCTCTTCCTTCCCACTTACTCTTGCTTTCTTTCTTCTACCAAAATTTCTTAAAATATGTACTAGTGGAAAAAAACAGCCAAGACCCAAACCTTTGTATGTAAATGAAGTAGAGTATTTAGACAATAAAAAGGCAGGAAGTATTACATTCTGCAGATGCTTTGAAGGGAATGAACAGTGGGGAGAGAAAATAGGGATTGTGCTTGTTTTATTTACGTGGTAGTTTGTGAAGATCTTGTTAAGGAGGTGACATTTATGTGATAGTGTCAACACTGAGAAGGAGCTACATACGAAGGAGCTATGAGTGGGTGGAATGGGCTGAGTAGAGGGTGTTGATCATCTGTCTTGAGAATCAAGGCCAATATGAATCAGGAAAGAGTAGGCAATGGGGTTCAGGTTGCTTTCTAGGAGTGAGACTCAGTCTTGTTAATCTCTCTTTTAACCTTAGTGAGTGTAAAAGTCTCTCTCTCTCTCTGCTACACAGGATTTCAACATTAAGCTCAAGCTACCAAAATTCTTTTTCCTCAAGAAATGGAGGAGGTTTGATTAGACTGGCCCCATGTTCCATTCTACATTGGATAATAATGTCCAGTAACATAAAGGTCTAAGAGCAGCAGTGGAAAGCTGACTTGTCTGGCTTGGCTTTGAACTTCACTGTTAAGAAGGCTTTGGCTGCTAAGCATGGCCTCTTATCTCTCACACACTATATGATTAGGGGCTCAATGGATGGTGCAGATTATCTTTCTATTCTCTTTCTGTGTTTGAATTTTTTTGTTTCCAATCGTGTTTGAACTTCTTAATAGAACAATCTCCAGAGGGTTCACTTTCTCTTGATGAGAGTTTTTATTCCAATATTGTACCAACTAAGGGTTCTGATGCCATTTCTTATTCTCTTCTCCACCTCAGGTCTTTTTTTTTTTTTTTTTTTTTTTTTTGGTAAGACAGTGTCTTACTCTGTCACCTAGGATGGAGCGCAGTGGCACCATCTCAGCTCACTGCACACTCTGCCTCCCGGGTTCAAGTGATTCTCATGCCTCAGCCTCCAGAGTATCTGGGATTACAGGCACACACCACCATACCTGGCTAATTTTTATATTTTTAGTAGAGATGGGGTTTTACTATATTGGCCAGGCTGGTTTTGAACTCTTGACCTCAAGTGATCCACCCGCCTTTAAGTGCTGGGATTACAGGAGCCACAGTGCCTGGACTTCACTTTGGCTCTTAATTTTACACAATAAAGGGGGATTTGAGGGGATCATGGATAATTTAGGTCACTGAATGTTTTCGTTTGTATTATTCAAGTAATTGTAACCAACAGGCACTTTGAGTTGAGTTACATGGATAATAATTACCTTCTTACTGTTGTTGTTTAATCCTATATTCCAGATTTTGACTTATTGTTAAAACAGATAGCAAGGTATTACATATAAATCATGAAAGAACTAGAATAACCATTGAAACTAAATCAGGTCATTTACAATGTAACTTTGCATTAATGCATAATTGCTTCATTTCTCTTATTATTAGTTTTGAAATTGTCCTGTCTCATAGTTGAATTGTCAGCCTCACCACCCACTTACTCCTTGACTTTTCCTGTTCACTCCAACTTCTTTCTCAAAGATCTAGGATGCCCTTCTAGTAATAAAATTCAGTAATGTTCCATCCCTTAATTCTCATTATTTGTCTTACATGTGACATTACAGATATCCTTTTCTTCTTAAAATATTTTCTGCCAATAGCTTCTCTAATGCTTTGCTATTGTTTTGTGTTTACTTTTCTGGATTCTCTTCTTCATCTTTGTATGTTCCTTGTCTGTCTCTTTTTTCATCCTTAAATATAAGGATTCTTCTAGGATCTATCTTTGATTGTATTTTTATACCTTTGACCTACCAATTTCATAATATGGCATTTCTTTGTATATACCACATTGACACTTCTTATCTCCAAAGTCTCAACAAGGCTGCATTTCTAGCTTCCTGTAATACATTTCTACATCCAAAAGTCCTTCCGATGTCTGTTAGGGGCTTGCAAAACCTCTCTCCCTTTAGCCTTAAAGTGGATCTAGCCCTCTAAGCAGGCTATTCCATGTTGCAGGTTTGTGACTCTTCATGTGTACCTTAGGAGAGCCATGTGGCTTAAATTTTAGGGCTCCAAGCACCATGGCCTGGAAGCTTCATCTCTGGAATCTTCTACAGTTTTCTCTATACTAAATTCTGCAAAATCACTGAAAATGATTGCAGGAGTTGTCCAGTGAGAGTCAGGCAGAAGCATATATGTATTATGACATTCTGGGTACACACAAGGAATATATCATTGTACTCCCAAGGCAGGGAACAATTTTATCTGGGCCCACCCTTGATAGGATGTGTTCTTTCTTTTCCTGCTTCATCTTCCCAAGCCACTTCCAGTGAGAGGCAGACTGTGTAGACATAAGAGAAGTCACACAATGCTCCTTTATCTCCTCTTTTCCTGTATCTTCCATTATGAATGAAGGAAATTGGAGTTTGCTGGAATGCGGTACATGATAACTTGGCCTTTATAGACATTATCCCATGGAACACAAATGGTCAGTCATACAATGAATCTCTAACCATGCACTGCTTTAACTCAGTGTTCCTCTAAATAAATTAATGCTTTTATTTCCCAATAGACTCCCCAGGTGCGTTTTATATTGTTGTCAGTGGAATCATTGACCATCCAACCAATTTCTCTAGCTGTGAATAGTAAAGCTGTCTATGTTCTCATTAGCATGTGATTGAAATACCATCACTGTGAGATAAGATTCTGTCTAAACTGAAGTCATGACTGTGGGAATGGAGAGGGAGGGACAAGTGCAGAAAATAAATTAAATGATAAACTTAATGAGACTTCAGAGTTCATTATGAAGAAAGGGTGAAGGAGAGGGTGGAGTTGGATAGCAATAATATTTAACAGTCATTGAACTTTTACGTATGTGCTGGGCATTATTCCAACTTCTACCCATCTTATCTCCATTAAGGAATTGTAGATAGGTTAATGTTGAAGTTTTAACCTGAACCAGCCAGTGGTAAAAGTCAGTGCCACTCAAAAGAAGGTCCATAAATCAATGTAGGTCCATAAACTGTTTGCATTGATCCATGACATAATGAGCACAGAAACTGAAAGTAAGCATTAGAAATGTTTATGGCAAGTTGATGGAGTGACTTTATGTCTGTTGAATGTAATAGTAAAAATGTTTTATATTTTATGCTTTTGCTTTTGTATTTTAAGTTTCATGTCATTCATTTTTATGGCATTTCACACATGTATCTGTTACATTTATGCGCATATGATATTCTGACAGGAAACATGACACCTCTGGATCAGAGAACAGATTATTTATTACTCAGAGTATCTTGGCACAGTTCTCTCAACCTCAGTCGTTTTTGGATGATACAGTGAGAACAGGGGAAGAACTGTGAAATTAAGAGACTTGGAGCTTACATAGAGTGACTGGAATATTGGCCTATCCTCCCCCTCTAGAGAGAGAGAAACCTTTACTCTGGAATATAAACATTTTCCAGGGAGGCAAGAGGAATGTGGTCCATAGCTTCCCTAGCCTGGAATATAAGTCAGTGTTTCTAGGAGAGGTAAATCTCTCTCTCTCCAGAGAAATATACTATCTTCAGCTTCCAATGTATACATTCCATTAAATCATCTTTTATTTAAGCTCACCAGTTTGCAGAAAGTTCATACAAAATACAAATGTGAAAATATTCATGGAGAAGAAGCTCCCAAGAGTATATTAAAAAAGTCCTGCTCCAAAGTAGTTTGAGGAGCACTAGAGTAAGCGGCAGAAGAAAATCAAGATGAGAAGCTCAGTTTGCTGAGGGGCAGGGTGAAGAGTTTGATTTAGACGACATTTCCTAGAAAGGTAGCCCTAGTGCTGAGAAGAGAGGAAAGACAGACTTTTACAAGTCATCCTTAGAATGACATTTAAGACGAGAATGAGTAGAAAATACCTCTAATGTACAGAGAAGAAGAAAGAGAAGAATGTTAAAGAAACAAAACTTAGATAAGCATTGGGGTTAATGGCAAATGGGGGGATTTTAAGAGGAGTGCCCAGAAGAGGTTAGGGTGGGCATCTAGAGAAAGCCAAGGAAGGTTCAAAGAAAAACTGTGGTGTAGCAATTGTCAGGGGCCTGGGAGCAGTCCATTGCCTTTAGCCGGAAGACTCTTCACCAGATACTTTAAGACACCAGCTAGGGATGGTGGCTCATGCCTGTAATCCCAGCACTTTGGGAGGCCAAGTCAGGTGGATCACAACGTCAGGAGTTCGAGGCCAGCCTGGCCAAGTTGGTGAAACCCCATCTCTCCTAAAAATACAAAAATTAGCCAGGCGTGGTGGTAGGTGCCTGTAATTCCAGGTACTTGGGAGGCTGAGGCAAGAGAATAGCTTGAACCCAGGAGGTGGAGGCTCCAATGAGTCATGATCACGCCACTGCACTCTAGCCTGGGCGACAGAGCTAGACTCCGTCTAAAAAAAAAAAAAAAGTACCAATTGCAATTCCTTCAGCCCATTTCATGAAGTCCTCTCATTTTTGAATGCTATTAATAATCCTTCTGAAAACCAAATGTCTGCCAGAACTAGCTCTCAAATTAGTTTTCTTTGGTTAACATTTGAAAACCTGGAGCTTTCTCATAAAATTTTACATTTTTGATTTCTCTCTCTGAGAAAAGAAAGATCCATCACACTGAATCTGGATTTCTCATTAGATAAGATTTCTGTTATCCACAGTTTCATTACCTCCAAAATACTCACTCTCTCTGGCCTTGAACCTGAATGACTGTTGCCGTAGGATAAGCATCTTGTTTTCTTTCATGCTGACTTTACTTATATACGTGATTTACCTGGCCACTTTAATTCATACAGTATTTTTTCTTAGAAATTTTCCTTTTAGGCCCAGCTTGGTGGCTTACGCCTGTAATCCTAGCACTTTGGGAGGCCAAGGTGGGCAGATCACAAGGTCAAGAGATTGAGACCATCCTGGCCAATGTGGTGAAACTGCATCTCTACTAAAAATACAAAAATTAGCTGGGCATGGTGGTGCGTACCTGTAGTCACAGCTACTTGGGAGGCTGAGGCAGGAGAATCGCTTGAACCCAGGAGGCAGAGGTTGCAGTGAGCCGAGATCGTGCCATTGCATTCCAGCCTGGGTGACAGAGCAAGACTCCGTCTCAAAAAAAAAAAAAAAAAAAAAGAATTTTTTCTTCTTACATATACATCAGTATCTTTGAAAGTATCCAAAACAATTTGATGCCAGAAATTGATCTAGTGGTGACTTGAAAGGGCTAAGGTTTAAATCTGCAATAACATACCCCAGTTCTGGCAGACAGGGTGGTATGTCACTAGAACTGGTAGCTTCTGCTCAGAGTGGTGAGTTATTGCTGGAAAGTGGTTGCCTAGCCAGATGTCTTTGTTTTTTTCTTTTGCTCTTTTGTATCTAGGGCAAATCATGTAATTTGTACTGGGCAATAAAATGTGTGAGGCAGTCATGTGTGTCACATCATAATCTAGGAAGTCTAAAAATTAGGTTTGTTTTCTCCACACTCAATGCTTAGCTGTGGTTGTCTCATAGGCCATATTTGACATATGACCTTTAGCTTCATAAAGTGCACCAAACATGCATCCCTGAGTCATTGCTTGCAAAAGAGCTACCCAACAGGGATGGAGTTTGCATGACCTGGATTATTTGAAATGGACCTCATTGGAGACAGAAATACATGTTTAGTATGTTAAGTCACAGATTTTAGAATTGTCTCATACTGCAGTGAGCCTCTTGACTAAAATGCCAGTTATGACCTTGGATGAGTTAATTTACCTCGGTGTCTCCGTTTCCTCCTCTATAAAATTGAGAGGAAAAGGCAGGATACCTCAAAGACCTGTGAAGATTAAATGGGGTGATTTGTAGGAAACATTTAGAAGAGTGCTTGCCAGAGTGTAGGCATTCAAAAAGTCTTGGCTGTTGCCATTCATATCTGTTATTTCTGCTTCATTATTGTAGCCAAAGATGGTCTTTATAGAAATGGGACTCATTCTGTTTCTTCCCAAAATGTGGTCAGACCATACAGCCAAATTAGGCAAAGCCTAACATTTCCCTTTAGAAATGTAAGTAGATATTTCCCCCAAGGAAGTAGAAAACTTTGTATTTTTAACTTGCCACAAGAATCTAGGTAATTGGATAGGATTTGAGATGGCCATCCTCTTTACATTCCTTACTTTTTGTTGGGTTGAGTCTATCTAACCACCAAACTGATGATGGCCAGTGGGGAAAAATGTGGCAGAATCCGATGAAAATAGATGAATCCAATTGTTATTCTCACTGTTTGGCAGGGACAACGCCGTGGTGGGAAATGGCCATTGTGTTGCCTATCTCAGATCTGATCCTCCTGTGCCAGGGGATAGGGAAACTCAGTGCAGAGAACTCTTCTCACTTGGATGACTGACTGAGGGTTCGGGCATCCTTGACTCTGGGGCTTGTAAAGTGTCATCTTGTCTCACACATTCTATCCTGCCACCATCCTGGACAGTTCCCATGGTCCCCACAGGTATTGGCAGAGATGGTGCCAGGGGACAGCCCTTCATGAAGCTTTGTGCAGCTGGAATGCCCTCCTGTGATATGAGAAGACATGGGGAAAGAAGAGCATGGGGACATTTACAGCCACTTCTAGAAAGTCCAACAGCTTATAGGAATCTATCTCATAGGATAAAGCCTACCCATTTTTTCCCTAGTTAGGCTGAGTCAGGACTGTGATTATTCGAGCGCTGATACCCCTTAACTGACTCAACCCTTCTCTCTCCTTCAGGTTGATTTGAATCCACGTTTCTTCTTAAGTGAATGTGCTTTTCCTTGCCTTAATTTAATTAAAAATCAACCCTGGCTTTACATAAGCTCATATGGAACTCATAACTGGTCAGCATATCCATCACTCCATTTATGATTTGCTTATTTATTAAAGGACCATGAGGAGTGCTCCTGGGCTGGTCAGGCAGCCTCAGAGCCCTGGCCCCAGCAAGCCCCCTGTGTCCTCTACCAACCCTCACACTAGTTCCCCACAGATGGCAGCTCTGGAAGAAGCCTGTCAGCACTGGGAAAGAAACCAAGTAGATAATCAGGAAACCATACGTTCACCAGGAATGGGTATTTGGAGTGTAGCAAGTTCAATTTGCCAGATAATTTGCTTCCCACACTCAGCCTTACCTACAGCACAATGAAAGACATTTCAATTTAAATTGCTTCCCAGCTCCAATCGGCATTAATTTAATAGTACATATTCAACAGATGTAAACACTTCAAATGGCTAGAAAATGTGAACACATTCACGTGTTTATGCTGATATTGATGCCTAAATATATTTATTGGTGATGGCAATGGAAATGTTTTTCCTTTTAATTCCCCCCTCCCAAATAGGAATATGAAATCATCTGCAAGCTGCTAAGGGATTTACATACTGGCTGGGTTGGGAGAGCTTTCAGCTACTTTGCTTTGCATTTCTGTGTGTTCACTAAGGTTTTCTCTGTTGGCCTTCACTCTGATGAATTTCTTCTCTGGTCAGGACACAGACTTTCCTCTTCTAGTTGGTCTAAAGTAACTCAGCTCAACCCACAAGGGTGCTTTTTCTTCCCTCTTTGTGGAATAAGGGAAGCTGTGGAGCTTTAGAACATTTTTACCACCTGGACAAGAGGGCCACACAACAGCCGTTAAGACAAAGAGAACATCCTGGAATAGAGTGCAGGATTGTCAGAACTGGGGAAGATATCCTGGAGGCTGCACCTCTCATGTTGCAAATGGAGAAACTGAGGAAAGGAGACTGGCTTAGAATGTTAGGCGAAGCAAGGACCAGAATTCAGGCTTCCTGACTCTAAGACAGCAGACATCCCCAAATACAGCTGTCACTCAGGTAAAAAAACAAAAAACAAACAAACAAAAAAACCAAAAGAATGCATGCGCAACTAGGGTGGCCTTTTTTTTTTCTTTTTAAGCCAGGCTCAGAACAGTTTTGTTCAAAGAAAATAGTATAGCAGCTGAAAAAATAACTACATTTGAGGATTTAATACAAAAGCTAATGGTAGTAATAATGGTGGAGGGAACTATACATTCACTGTCAAAGTATAATTTTCAAAAAGTTAAAAACATAACCCTGATACAAATATATAAACGTGTCAGTTTCAGTTCCTCGATAAGGGAACAAATGAGATGATAAAGCTGGTTGCAAAAGCATTTGAAGAATCGGGAATGTATAGAAATTTTTAAAATGTGAGCATACATTTTCTTGGTTATGTACAAAACTGGTTAATATTTCACAGAACAATAAAACTTAAAACCCTGATGTTTGGGGGATATCTCTTTTACTAGACATAAATCAACAAATTAACATGTAAGTTCACACTGTCCGGGCTCCTGTCAAATACTAAATAGCTATGTCAAACATGGGTACAGGCTTCTACAGAATTAAATAATCCTTGAGTAAACCTTTTGGGCAAGACCTCAGTATGTTATTGATTAAAGATGCCTCCCTTCTTCATCCCACATCTACCTCCTCGGCACCTGATTTCCAGGTGTTGGGTGATTATCAAAGCAGATTTCAAAGTTTTGGATCATAATTGCAATAGGACTGTATAATTACAGTACATTTTTATATCTCTCATACCAAAAACTGCCTCCCCAGTCCCATGTGTGCCATTCGTCTTTCTCTACTTCTCTGGATTTAAATCTTTAGGCTGCTTGGGCTGCTACCTTTCCTGCTTTATCTCACTGGGTCCTATCTCTGCCTCCTTCCAACTCAGTAGCTCTTTCTCTTTCCAATGTTACTCATATAGGATCCTTAGACTTTTAAAATCCCTCCTGTTCTGGATCTTTCTAGTGATCATAAGGTCAAAAACTGTCATGCTAAAAACAATTTTGTGGTAAAGGTGAACAGTAGGGTCAGACCTGAAAAGCAAACACAAATTTTGGAAGCTGGGGGGAGAAGGAAACAGTGGGGAAGAAGTTAAGGATATGCAAACATTAGATACCTTATTGCATTAACTATATTATACCAACACAATTCCCACGCAGCAATGAGCCTCTCAGAAATGCAAGATTCTGGGAAGGATGCAAGATTTGGCTTTCCTGGGCCAGTGTACTGATTCAAGATAGTATCAATCCTTCCCTATCAGTGGTATACCTTCCTGAATTATCCCTGTACTTAAAACCACTTTGAAAATTCTTGGCTTTCCAGAGTAGTTTTTTGAGCGGATTTTCTTTTACCACTCAGTTTTCATGGATTTATAGTTATTATTAACCATTTGGCCCACTTATACAGGCACACAAATGTCAGTGGCAAAAGCAAGTCCTAATATTTTTTAAAAAGGGGTTTTGAAGATGACATTTCTTTGGATTTCTTTCAGGATTGAAGACATGGAATGCATTTGCTGGGTGTAAATAATTAAAGACATCTCTGCTTTCAACTGGAGTCAGTAAGTGCAGAATTTGTTTATTTTTAAAATAGATCAAAGAAGTGGAAGAGGGTGTGAGGCTTGAGGTTGGAAAACCTGGGTTGTCATCTGGAGAGACTCACAGGTAGCTGTGTGGCCTTTGCAGGCCCAAGAGAGGAAGTGATCGTTTCCTTGAGTCACGCAGGGAGTAAGTGATTGAAATTCTGTGTGTGTGAAGTAGATGGAAAGATGGGAGCATTATGGAAACCCATTCTCCTGTTTCTCAGTGCATCGTTTCTTTGAGTATTGCACATTATCTCTGGAGAAGGAATATCAAGGATTCTCCTGAACTTTATATTTTTAATAAACTTAAAAGATATGGTAGGCCCCCATCATTAAGAGAGCTGTGTTTTGACTGATTTGCAAAAGCTGTAGGAGTAGGCAATGGCTATCACCTCTAAACATTCAAATACACAATCTACTGGAGGCCACTACCCAATCCCTTTCCTTGTTAATCCTGATAGCTGCCCCCTATGCCAAGAAAATGATGGTTTTGAGCAAGGGGACTAGAAAGAAGCTCATGGGCTCATTTCAGTCCATGAGTTTCCTAGACTGGATACTGTATTCTGGGTGTATTACCAGGAGTCTCCCCACCCTTGGGATGTCCAGACCCCCAGCAGGTTAATTCATTTAGAGAAGTTGTGGGGAGGGAATGTTGAAGTGCTCACTGATGCACCCACAGTCTCTGCAGCCTACATTTCTCATCCCCCCATAGCAGTCAACACTGATAAGTGTGTTTTGTATTTCCTAAAAGGACCCTGCATATCCCCCAGAGGTACAAGTTATTGGGATTGTGATTCTGGGGATTTGCTGAGCTCAAAGGACTGAGGCTCATATCTGAGCTCCATAATGGTGAAACCCACCTCTGTTCTGTGTTTTCTGCTATCTGATAACTTCTTTCATACTGGAGATTCTGCTGGCTCTTGACCAAATTTTGGCACAAATGGCATGAAGTAACCTCCCATCTCTGTGTTGCAACTATTAAAGCATATAAGATGCATAGGCCACTAGAATTTGTACAGATCAGCACATCATGGCTTGGGGGAGCGTGTCTGTGGTCTTAGAGATTTCTCTTGAAAGTTGAGTGGAAGCTGTCACATACAGTAACATTTTTCAAACTGTGATAAATGGTCTTTTTGTTTTAAAAATGTCTAGTCCACTATAGGCTAACACTCTTATAAGACAAAAACACAAAAATCTATACAAAATACAAGTTCCTTATTTTTAGTAGGCATAAAATTGTTCTTTCAATCTCTATAAATTCTGATTTTTTTTCCTTCAATGTCAGTACTTGCTGCAGACCATTAATAAACAACTCATAGGCCAGCACAATGGCCCACGCTTGGAGAAGCTCTTGTTGAGTGAGTATGTAGGAAGGTTCCATCTTTTTTACAGTGTAGGGGAAAGGTTGCCTAAAAGTTGTAAAGCCCTCTACCCTACCCATTCCCTCCAAGAGTTAGGACCCATATACACAGAGTCTATCCTATGCAACTAGTGTGTAGGAAGAAATTGTTTATAAACATGAAATCGAGCTTGAAGTTTCTTGGATTCTCTTGGAATTTTTCATAAGAACAAAAAGTGGTTTCACCATCCAGACAACCTTGATTTTAAGTTACCCATTACAATCCTTCTGGAGAACCTGATTCTTTTTTTTTTCACAGCCAAATTTCCATTCTTTAAATTAATTCCTTAAATTACCTTACCCAGGACAAATGGCTTAGGTCTGAGCATTGAAGCATCAGTTTAGTGGCCACTTTAAATGAAGGAAGTGGGAATGATTTAAGTCAGCATGTGTTTTCCAAACATGCAATGTAAGAAGGTTGCAAACATGTAAGTGTTATTTAAAATGTAAAGAGATCTGTGTAGAGGCCAGGCACTTTGAAATGGAAATAAAAAAGCCAAAGACCTCAGCTGGATGCTTCAGATAACAACTCAAATATTACATGAAAGAAGGAGGAAGGAAGACAAAAAAGGAGAAGCAGGATTCTGAAACTTTGCAATAGCTGATGTCCTTTGAAGGAGATGGATTTGAGGGGCCAGTACTAATCTTTAGAATCAGAAGCATTTGCACTGTTAACTGCATCAGAATCACTTACATTCTTTTGTTACTCTAATGAGCACTTCCTTGATAGTTAAAATATTGTATCATAGCATTAACTAAGTGCATTTGCCCTTAACCTGAAATTAGTGAATAGTCGAGAAGATTGTAACTGGTTTGGTATAGAATTGGGGGAGATTTACTTCTGAGGCCTGCTGGAACTATGTAGATCAATTAAATGGAAAGATAATGCCATTGTGTGAAAAACTTACACAAAAGAAACTATCACAAAGATGAAGTTGTACAAGGAGGTTTCGGGGATTATCAGAGAATTATGTAGATTCACAAATCGCAAAAGTGTTGATTTTTACCTAACTAGCTATACTGAAATGGGAGATTTCCCTGACCCCTCTCACAGGACATGTGACAGGGGTGTGGCTTGTCGCTGTTCAAACCCCTTACAGGAGGGGGAGCATGCAGACAGACAGGTGAAGGAGCCTAAGTGGGCGTGTGTTACAGTGTGCTCTTTTAGCCTTACTGTCCATGAATGGCTTAAATGTTAACCAGCTCAGTGGACCCTCTGCGTTTTTGCAAGAGCAGGGGGCCAGTGTGACAGCTTTCTGTATCCGGACTTCTTGTCCAGTATACCAGAAGAATCAGGTCACACACAGACTTGAAGGATGGTGAATGCTGGGTTTTATTGGGTGGTGGAGGTGGCTCTCAGTGGGAGGGATGGGGAGCTGGACAGGGGATGGAGTGGGAAGACTATCTTCCCCTGGAGTTTGGCCATCCAGCAACTGATTCTCTGACCATCCCCAGCTGAACTCCTCCTGACGTTCAGATGCTCCTTCTCTGCCATGCCGTTCTTCTGTTCATCTGCTTGTCTGCTCATCTTCTTCTGAAGTCTAGAGTTTGGGGTTTATATGGGTGGGTACAGAATGTGGGGCATGGCAGGCCAGAAGGCAACTTTTTGGGCATGTAAACAGGAATGACTGATCTAATTTAGGGCTGCAGGTTTCCAGGCTTGAGGGTGGGGCCTTTGCCAGGGAACCCACCCTCTTCTACCCAGTATTTCCCTGTCTCCTGTCCATATCAATACTTAGCAAGACTTATTAATACTGAAATATATGATGCCTGCCTTTTTGATGCCCTGACCAAATATAACTTATTCTATACTAGACAAATGATGTGATAGAAATAATGCTATAAAATACTTTATTAGAATGAAAAGAAGTCGCAGTTGTTACTTTTACTGGCCATCAGAATTGCCCAAAAGGCTTATCAGTAATGTAGATTCCAGGGTGCAAAACCCCAGATATTTTGAGTCATCAGATGTAGGGCAAAATAAACTGCCTTTCTAAGCATACCAGATGGGTTTGACACAAGTGGCTCCTGGAACACACTTTCAAAATTCATGCAACTTCCTCACTGTATGAATGGAGAAATGGAAACCCCTTGGCTGTATGACCTTGGTGAGGCCACTTAAACTCTGAGGCAGAACCAAGACTGGAACTCAAGGATTCTGTTCCACCCCCATGCTGCCTTTTAATTACCTGGATCTGCAGCTAACATGTATTTCTGTGCAATGCTTGGAAGCAAACACATCTTTCTCAACTTACAATTGGAAGGGTTTGTCCTAACCAAGGGTGACAAAAACAAGTCAAATGTGTAGTAAGTCATTGAGGTTGTTTCTAAAACTCAGCTTTAGATTTTTGTCATGGTGACTGCCTTGTATCTCCATAACCTCAGACACAGCCTGAGGATAGAGGGTGCAGACAACATTTCTTTTCTTGCTCCACAGGGGGGAATCTATTAATCACAAGGGGAAGTAGAGCTAGAGAGCTCTTACCAGCTCAGTTACCAACACATAAATGAAGGCTCAAAATCAAAGCAACTGTCTTCTGTGTTATCCCAACAGCAGCTTTCTGACACCAGCTGGAGTCTTAAAGTTCAATTCCATTCAGACAGTAACTACCCAGAGCTAGCACAGACCCCACAGGTTGAAGGGCTGAGTCCCACAAGACCACCCCTACTTCACATGCCAGCTCTCAATCCCAAATGCCCCCAAGCCCTCTGCACTTCTGCCCAACTGGTGACAAATTTGGAAGTTTTCATGAAGTTACCCCGTCAGGTTTGATAATTTGCTACAACAACTCACAGAACTCAAGAAAGAGCTGTAGTTATGATAACAGTTTTATTATAAAGGATACAACTCAGGGAAAGCCAACTGGAAGAGATGCGAAGGGTAAGATGCGAAGCTGAGGGAGAGGCTCAGCACTTCCATGCCCTCTCCAGGTGTGCCAGCCTTGCACACACATGTGATCACCAAGAGGGACATTCTACAAGCCTTAGTTTTCTGAATTTTTATTGAGGTTTCATAATGTAAATGTGATTTTTGAAGTCACTGGCCATACGATGGAACTCAATTTCCAGTTTGTCTTTCATCACCAGTGACTGGAGGATAGGGTTGATAGTTCCCACTCTCTAAACATGTTTGGACTTTCTGTGACTAGCACTCATCCTGAAGCTATTGAGGAAGCCTTGTCGTGAGTCATCTCATCAGCATAAATGCAGGTGTGGTGTAAGTGTCTCATTGTAAATCACAAAAGATATTCCTACTGCTGAGGAAATTCCAAAGGAGTTAGGAGCTCTGTGCCAGGAACTCTGGGACAAAGACCAAATATATATTTTTATTACACTACATCTTTCAATTGTATTTTGAATATATACTGTTGTCAGAGAGGGCTATTTGTCTTATTGGCTAATCTGTAGCTTTGTGCAAAGACATATTTACTATCTGGTTCTGGATTGTGATACATAAGAATATTAGAAAGGATTATGTATGTAGTTTGCATTTCTTGTATTAAAAATGATGAGAAACAAGATGGCTTTATAGATTTTGTAACTGCCTAAATGCTATTATGATATATAAGGGAGAATAGATTTATATAGTATAGGACCTTGTCAGGAATATTAGGCTGTAGTAATAAATAACATCCAAATGGCATTTCAGTTAATAATGTACTTTCATGAGCATCATAATCAACTGCTAACATTTATTGAACACATCCTTGGGTCAGATTCTGTACGAAGTGTTTATATGCGTAATAACTCTAGCTTCTATGTTTCATAACCCTATTAGGTAGGCACCATTACTGTCCCTATTTTGCTAATGAGAAAACCAATGTGCATACCAGGTTAAATAACTTGTTCAAGGTCACAAATTAGCATTACAACTTGAACCCTCATTCATTTGACCCAGAGCTGTAAACCATAGTTGCAATCCCTATACTATAACTAGAAAGTAGAAAGCAGAGGAGTGAATCCAAACTAATAGCCAGAGTAGATTCTAGTCTTTGTTACAGAGACTTTCTATTTGACCTTGAGCTTCTGAACCTCTGATTTCTCCTTTCACTTTGTTGGGCAGGGCACAGGTTGAGGTAGATGCTCTCTGGCACTTTGAGCTTTGTCATTGGTGATCTGATGCCTGAGTTTGGCTTCTGCTTGGTTTTGGGGGTGGTAGGGAAGCAGCATTGTTGTCTGGGTTAAATACTCGAGATTTATTGTCTCACAACCACGGACAACTAGAATGCGGACACACAAGAGTGAGGTTCAGAGCAGAAATGTAATAGGCAAAAGAAAGAGAAAAGTTCTCTTGCTACAGAAAGGGGTCTCAGAGAAAATGGGTTGCCACTTCCACAGTGAAGTGCAGAAGCTTTTATAGGTGAGCTTAAGGAGGTGGTGTCTGATTTATATAGGGCACGAAAGATTGGTTGGACCAGGTGTGTCATTTGCGTAGTGTGTGAAAATCTGGCCACCCCCACTCTAATCTTTTATCATGCAGATGGGTTCTCTACCTAGCCAGCTCCATGTTGCCTGTTTCTTACTGTACATGTGGTGACGAAGAAAAGAGACGATGAAGCCTCCATGTTGAACATGTCTGTCTTCCAGGTAGCCCTTTTCTATTGGTACAGCTGCCGGCATTCCCCCATGCAAGCTTTCAGCTTGCTTATTATCTATGTCTGTAGCTCGATTTTTCAGGTTGCTCTTTGTTAGAAAAGAAATGATTTTGAGGCTTCCTTTTGTTAAAAGGGAAATTCCACTGAGGATTCTGTTGTCCTCACTATCTGCCTCAATAATTTCACTTTAGCTCCTGTATCAGTAACAGTTTATAAATCTGAGAACTTGGAGGGTGAGGGGCAGGTTCCCTGAGAAACTCTAGAACCAGTACCCTATCTCCCTTAATGCCATAATTTCTAGTCCCAACATACTCTGTGCCAACATTTTTATTTTTTCTGCTTCTCTCTGAATACAGATGAAGACCATTTCATAGAGTCATATAGGCAATGTAAATGCATATTTCAAAATAAACAGAGTCCTGGGACAAGACCTTCTAAACCCATAGACTCAATATCAGTTTTGATTTTTCACTGATGTGACATCTAGGGCATTTGGGCTTCTGTTTTTCCCTCCTGCTCATACAGAGCACTGGACTAGTTCACATAGATCTGAGGTTTTACTTTCTTGCTCTCTTTTACCAAGAGGCTTGATCTTGGGCAAGTAGCTTAGCTACTTTTAACCTCAATTTCTTCATGTGTCAAATGATAATAACACCCACCTCAAGGGATTACCAGGAGGATAAAATGAAAGAGCCTGTTAAAATAAATGTTGATGACTTAAATCCGGCTTGACCCTTTTCAGAATGATGCTTTACCACCTCCTTCCCCCATTCTCCTAAGCCCATAAGCGGGAATATGCCAGGGGTCTTGGGCAGCCTGCTGGACTGAGGGGGCCCTGCGCTTGCTCCTGCCTCTTTTATTTCCAAACCTTTCCACACACATCTCAGCAGGATCCTATTTATAGATGGAAAGGAATATTCTTGAGAGTAGGTAGATAATTCCTCCTCTTTGGTTCAGAAGCAGGCTTATTTCCATTGTGGAAAGCTTTCCCCAGTGCCTTAAATGGCCTTGGGATTAAGAAGAAGCTCTCAGGGGCCCTGATGAAAGATGACCCTGAATCACCCAGCCTTATGGTGCATGTGACCTCTGAGGAGAGCCTCAGGGACAGTACATGAATCTATGTGGACTTCTAGGACTCCAACACCCTCACAGGGTAACTTTTTACGACAGCATATAAGAGAAAGCCCAGATCCCCTTGCTGAAGAGGGACCGATGCCTCTCCATAAAGCAGTGTGGTCTATGAAGTATTTGAACTCTGACAGACTCCCTGGATTCAAGTCCTGGCACTGCACTTGGGCCACTTACTTCACTTCCCTGTGCCTCAGTTTCTCATCTGTATGATGCTGATAATGGTAGCTCCCTCATAGAGTGAAAATGAGAATGTCTGACATGTGTTAAACAACATGTGTTTTTGCTATTAAATATTTATACTAACATAAAGAAGGTAACCTATTTCCCTATTACTCTTAATACTTCAATAATAGTAACATTACCAAGAATCAGAAAATTATAGCAAAGTGGAGTTAGTACAAGCTTTGAGTTTCTCAAAGATGTTACAAAAGATGATTCTGGGTGATATGAGCATAGACTTTGTTTTTCTTAATTTTGAATTTATTGTACATGGAAAAATAATATATCTAGTCCATGAGTTCATGGGTTTGCTCTGGACAAGGCCAAAGTCTGGTGGTGGGAATATAAGGCCCAATCTGAGTGAGGAACTGGAAGAGTTTCCTTTGGAGAATTTCAGGTGTGAGATGTTCTTGATGGGAATTTATGGCTCTGTAAGTGCTTAGAAATCCTGTCATGCAAGATGCATCAGAGCTATGAATTTTCATTGATTTGCAATGAGATTACAGAGAAGACTCAGTATTTTAAAACAATTTTGAAAAGTGCTTTGGAAGAAAAGTGCCATCTTTATAGCTTAATATTAATCTTAGTTTTTGTTTCTGTTTTTTTTTTTTTTTCCTTTGGGCAGTGTTTCAATGACACTAAACAGATTCTTTTCCCGAGACTAGTTCTCAATTTGCTTAATGGTAAAAACACCTAAGTAGAATCCCCTTCATTGTTGCTAAAATCCTGTTTCTGAGGATAAACTGTCATTTCAAAGGGAAAAATAATGCAGGCATGATTGACTGAAGGACATAGAAGGGCTTGGTGCAGTGTCATCCACATTCACTACTTGCTTTCTACCAATTTCCCAGAGGATGGCCCACCGGTGGGCTTGCTGTGATGTGCTGCTATGATGTGCTGGAGGTACAGCTGCGAAGAAAATTCATTGGTTGTCTCTTCTGGGGGCTGTGATATAAATATGGAGAGCATGAGGTTGACAGGAGATCTAAGTTCTCTTTCCAGTTCTGTCCCTTTCTAACTGTCTGACCTTGGGAGAGTCACTCAAATCTCCTAGGTGTCCATGCATAGGTAGGAGGTAGAGCTAGCACAGAGTTCAGAGGCATCCAGGTGTTGGGTCTTGGATGGTAGAGTTGGTTTTTGTTTTTGTTTTTGCCCTGTGCGGTGCTTCATTCATATAAGACGAAATGTCACATGAAACATCTGGAAGCTTTGCCTCTGTTTGAAACTTGGAAGGTTCTATGACCTTGGTCCTACTCAGCAAAACCCCACTAGTGCTGAGTAGCTGTGGCTCACTTTAGATACTGCATCCTTGGTCACCACCATTCCCGTTGACTCACATAATTCAGGTGCCACATCAACTTGGACTCCTTGGTCATGTGTGTTTGTGACTTCCAAAATTTTTTGATTGATCAAATATCTTTGTTTCTACCTTCCTGGTTGCTTCAAGAATAGACTGAGTTTGCCAGATAAGCAGTTTCTAGATAAATAAACCCTTGTATTAACTTTTCACAATTTTTCCATGTATATAGTATTGGTCTTCATGACTATGTCTATTTAAGATACATTCAATTAGGTTTAGTGTACTTTAAAAAAATCTGTAATTTTTATGATGTTGGAGTTTCCACTTTAAAATGATTGTTTTGATGTAACTTTGAAATAGGATCCAAGTTTCTTCTATTCTCTTAAATTATCAAAGGAATCAGAAATAACTTACAGAAAATGGTGGGGCAGGGGTGGGGGGAATTGCTGGAGCTCACTGTTAATTGCTAATGTATTGCATTCCCTGATCTCTGTCTTCAGGGAGCCTAGGAAAATATAATTGTTGGGAAAAAAGAGCATCGGGTAGGAGAAAAACCTAACAGATTAAGAAAAATAAAATGAGAAGCACTGATTTAATAAAAGGATGTTATAACAATATTACTATATAACATCTGTGCTTCTCATTTTAGATAATTATATACTGTATATTTTATATAGTTATATATAATAGAGGGTTATTTTTAATCTGAATTGTAACAGGAAGCAAATATGGCATCCACCATGATTTTAACTCATTTCAAGGTTCTGAAATTTGAGTAATATGCTATGTTATATAACTTTCTTTCAGAAATACCTTTAACTGTTTTAGAATTTAGAAGAAGAGAGTTTAATATTTGCCAAACTCCATATGTGGTACAAATTTGTCTCAACTTCGTATATGACTTTAGTAACCCAATACAATGCTCTTGGAGTCTGTACTGCTGGGTGGAGAAAATCATTTGATTGGGTGTCAGATTAGACCTATCAAAACCCTAACTCTAATACATGCTAGGGTCACAGAGACAGTAAGTTCTTAAAGTGCATTGAGCCTCAGTCTCCTCCTTTGTAAAAAGGGATAATACTGGGACTTGCAAAGAAAGTTATGAAAACCAAATAAAACAATCCCCCTAAATCACTTAGCATAGTGTCTAGCATTAAAAAAAATCACCATAGATGTTTTTAGTTTGGGCCCAGAAAATAATTATTAGGACTTGTATACTACTTCAATCCTCACAAGTTTTAAGAAATCATCTTGTTTTACTTAAATATATACTTTGACTATTTTTAAGCAACAAATGATATCTGTTCATGATTAGTGCTTTTTCCTACCAGCAGTGCATCATCAAAATTTGTAAGCAGATGTAGGTTACATTTATCTTCACACCTGAACTAGGTTTTATTTAATACCCCCCACCTATTGTAGAAGTGAAATATTTTACAGACACCCACTGCCAAATAAGAGGTGCTGACCTGCCTGATCCCACACAGTTGTTATAATATCCAAGTGGCAAGGTCAGGAACGAGAGGCAGGCAGGATACTTCTTTTGTTGAGGTTGTTGGTGAGATTGCCTCTTATACTGGGAGCCCTTAGGCAGTGGTGTGATATTGTGTAGGCAAAAGACCTGCTGGGCTGCGTCTTCCACCTGCCATCTGGTTGTTAGGTGTCTTATTATTTGGCATAATCCCAGTCTTCTGGATTGTTAGGAAGAATTAAGCACTAGGAAGATCAGTATGCTATAGGTATGTAAATTGCTAACATCCTAAATCCAAAAAATGAGATGTCCTTTAAGAAATGAAAATTTAGCATGTTGTTGCTTTTCAGGCTTACAAAGAGCACTTAGGAGTAAAGGTTGCAGAGAAACCTCAGAAAACAACAAAGCCCATAAAATTCACTCGAGTGCAAATCAACACTTTTAACTTCAGCCTTTTAAGTTTCTCCTTGGTTTCTTATTCAATTGGATTCCTAACTTGCTTAAAGAAGAAGAAAAAAGCGACAGTGAAACATCTATAGAGGCAAAGGGAACCATTCCCTCTTGGTTTTCATTCAAAGGAAGGCCACATATTTAAATATTTCCTGTTTTGGTAGAATTATTGAAGGTATTTCTTTATATTTTCTTTGTTCCTTCTTTTGTTTAAACCTTTCTTTATGCTTTGTTTTAATTGTACTTATTATAGGTATCCTATAGCTAGCTATTATTCCATCCTTAACAAAAGGATGCAGTAAAATGGCTAGTCAACATTTTAGTGATTTTTTTGTTCATATGTTTATTTTTGCATTTTTCAAACTTATCTTTGCATTCATAAGATTAGTACTTTTATTATCTACTAATATGGAATTTTAACTAGATTGTATATTTTGCTGGTGCTTTTATATTTTAAGTCATATTTAACTTGCTTAAAAACCTTTTCCAACATTTTATTTTGAAAATTCGTTAGACATATAGTATAGTTGAAAGAATTTATAATGCACATCTGTAGATTCTCTGCCTAGATTCTACAATTTTCTATTGTACTTGCTCTATCAATAAATATATTCTCTTATGAAAGCTTATTTGCTACTGTTTGCAATGGTGCTTAAACATTTTTCCAACTAAAAGAAAAAGTGCATTCAGGCTTTTATAATTTCTACCCAAAAAGAGGTGGTTGGGTCGCTGGCAAGATGGCTGAATAGGAACATCTCTGGTCTGCAGCTCCCAGCAAGTTCAAAGTAGAAGGCGGGTGATTTCTGCATTTCCAACTGAGGTACCTGGCTCATCTCATTGGGACTGGTTAGACAGTGGGGGCAGCCCACGGAGGGTGAGCTGAAGCAGGGTGGGGCATCACCTCACCTGGGAAGTGCAAGGGGTCAGGGAACTCCCTCCCCTAGCCAAGGGAAGTCATGAGGGACTGTGCCATGAGGAATGGTGCATTCCGGCCCAGATACTATGCTTTTCCCACGGTCTTCACAACCTGCAGACCAGGAGATTCCCTCAGATGCCTATGCCACCAGGGCCCGGATTTCAAGTAAAAAATTGGGCAGCCATTTGGGTGAACACAGAGCTAGCTGCAGGAGTTTTTTTTTCATACCCCAGTGGCACCTGGGATGCCAGCCAGACAGAACCATTCACTCCCCTGGGATGGGGGCTGAAGCCAGGGAGCCAAGTGGTCTAGTTCAGCAGATCCCACCCCCATGAAGCCCAAAAAGCTAAGATCCACTGGCTTGAAATTCTCACTGCCAGCACAGCAGTCTGAAGTCGACTTGGGATGCTGGATCTTAGTGGGGGGAAGGGGCATCCACCATTACTGAGGCTTGAGTAGGCAGTTTTCCCCTTACAGTGTAAACAAAGCCCCCAGGGAAGTTCAAAGTGGGTGGAGCCCACAACAGCTTGGCAAAGCTGCTGTAGCCAGACTGCCTCTCTAGATTCCTTCTCTCTGAAACAAAGGCAGTAGCTGAAGTCAGGGGCTTATAGATAAAACTCCTATCTCTCTGGGACAGGGCAGTTGGGGGAAGGGGTAGCTGTGGGCACAGCTTCAGCAGACTGAAACTTTCCTGCCAGCTGGCTCTGAAGAGAGCAGCAGATCTTCTAGCACAACGTTCGAGCTCTACTAAGGGACAGACTGCCTCCTCAAGTGGGTCACTGACCCCTGTGCCTCCTGACTGGGAGACACCTCCCAGCAGGGGTCAACAGATACTTTATACAGGAGAGTTTCAGCTGGCATCTGGTGAGTGCCCCTCTAGGATGAAGCTTCCAGAGGAAGGAACAGGCAGCAATCTTTGCTGTTCTGCAGCCTCCGTTGGTGATACCCAGGTAAACAGGGTCTGGAGTGGACCTCCAGCAATCTCCAGCAGACCTGCAACAGAGGGGGCCTGACTGTTAGAAGGAAGAATAACAAAGAGAAAGGAATAGCATCAGTATGAACAAAAACGACATCCACACAGAAACCCCATTCTGAGGTCACCAACATCAAAGACCAAAGGTAGATAAATCCACAAAGATTGAGGAAAAACCATCACAAAAAGGCTGAAAATTCCAAAAACACAGAATGTCTCTTTTACTTCAAAGGATCACAGCTCCTTGCCAGCAAGGGAACAAAACTGGATGGAGAATCAGTTTGATGAATTGACAGAAGTAGGCTTCAGAGTGGGTAATGACAAATTCCTCCGAGCTAAAGGAGCATGCTCTAACCTAATGCAAGGAAGCTAAGAACATTGAAAAAAGTTTAGACAAATTGCTAACTAGAATAACCAGTTTAGAGAAGAAAATAAATGACCTGATGGAGCTGAAAAACACAGCAGAAGAACTTTGTGAAACATACACAAGTATCAATAGCTGAATCAATTATGTGGAAGAAAGGATAACAGAGATTGAAGAACAACTTAATGAAATAAAGCAAGATGACAAGATTAGAGAAAAAAAGAATGAAAAGGAATGAACAAAGCCTCCAAGAAATGTGGAACTATGTGAAAAGACTAAATCTATATTTGATTGGTGTACCTGAAAGTGACAGGGAGAATGGAACCAAGTTGGAAAACACTCTTCAGGATATTATCCAGGAGAACTTCCCCAATCTAGCAAGACAGGCCAAAATTCAAATTCAGGAAATACACAGAACACACAAAGATACTCCTCAAGAAGAGCAACCCCAAGACACAAAATTGTCAGATTCACCAAGGTTGAGATGAAGAAAAAAATGTTAAGAGTAGCCAGAGAGAAAGGTCAGGTTACCCACAAAGGGAAGCCCATCAGACTAACAGTGGATCTCTCTGCAGAAACCCTACATGCCACAAGACAGTGGGGGACAACATTCAACATTCTTAAAGAAACAAATTTTCTACCCAGAATTTCATATTTAGCCAAAGTAAGCTTCTTAAATGAAGGAGAAATAAAATCCTTTACAGACAAGCAAATGCTGAAAGATTTTGTCACCACCAGGCCTGCCTTAGAAGAGCTCCTGGAGGAAGCACTAAATATGGAAAGAAACAACTGGTACCAGCCACTGCAAAAACATATTAGATTGTAAAGTCCATCGACACTACGAAGAAACTGCATCAACTAGCAGGCAAAATAACCAGCTAGCCTCATAATGATAGGATCAAATTCACACATAACAATACTTACCTTAAATGTAAATGGACTAAATGCCCCAATTAAAAGACACAGACTGGTAAAGATGGGTCTTGATAAAGAGTCAAGACCCATCAGTGTGCTGTATTCAGGAAACCTATCTCAAGCAAAGACACACATAGGCTCAAACCAAAGGGATGGAGGAATACTCACAAAGCAAATGGAAAGCAAAAAAAAAAAAAGCAGGGGTTACAATCCTAGTCTCTGATAAAACAGACTTTAAACCAAGAAAGATCAAAAAAGACAAAGAAGAGCATTACATAATGGTAAAGGGATCAATTCAAGAAGAGCTAACTATGCTAAATGTATACATACCCAATACAGGAGCACCCAGATTCATAAAGCAGGTTCTTAGAGACCTACAAAAAGACTTAGACTCCCACACAATAATAGTGGGAGATTTAACACCCCACTGTCAATATTAGATCAACAAGACAGAAAACTAATAAGGATATTCAGGACTTGAATTCGCCTCTGGACCAGGTAGACCTAATAGACATCTACAGAACTCTCCACCCCAAATCAACAGAATATACATTCTTCTCGGCACCACATCACACTTATGCTAAAATTGAACACATAATTGGAAGTAAAACACTCCTCAGGAAATGCAAAAGAATGGAAATCATAACAGTTTCTCAGACCACAGTGCAATCAAATTAGAACTCAGGATTAAGAAACTCACTCAAAACCGCACAACTACATGGAAACTGAACAACCTGCTCCTCAATGACTACTGGGTAAATAACAAAATTAAGGTAGGAATAAATAAGTCCTTTGAAACAATGAGAATGAAGACACAACGTACCAAGAATATCTGAGACACAGCTAAAGTAGTGTTTAGAGGGAATTTTTTTTTTTTTTTTTTTTTTTTTTTTTTTGAGACAGAGCCTCACTCTGTCATCTAGACTGGAGTGCAATGGTGCAATCTCAGCTCACTGCAACCTCTGCCTCCCAGGTTCAAGTGATTCTCCTGCCTCAGCCTCCCGAGTAGCTGGGACTATAGGCACCCACCAACACACCCGACTAATGTTTTGTATTTTTAGTAGAGATGGGGTTTCACAGTGTTTGCCATAATGGTCTCGATCTCCTGATCTCGTGATTTGCCTGCTTAGGCCTCCCAAAGTGCTGGAATTACAGGTGTGAGTCACCATGCCTATCCTAGAGGAAAATTTATACCACTAAATGCCCACAGGAGAAAGCGGGAAAGATCTAAAATCGACACCCTAACATCAAAATTAAAAGAACTAGAGAAGCAAGAGCAAACAAATTCATCAGCTAGCAGAAGACAAGAAATAACTAAGAGCAGAACTGAAAGAGATAGAGACACGAAAAACCCTTAAAAAAAAATCAGTGAATCAAGGAGCTGGTTTTTTTTTTTTTAAAGATCAACAAAATAGATAGACTGCCAGCCAGATAAACGAAGAAAAGAGAGAAGAATCAAATAGACACAATAAAAAATGATAAATGGGATATCACCACTGATCCCACAGAAATACAAACTACCAACAGAGAATACTACAAACATCTCTACACAAATAAGCTAGAAAATCTAGAAGAAATGGATAAATTACTGGACACATACACCCTCCCAAGACTAAACCAGGAAGAAGTTGAATGCCTGAATAGACGAATAACAAGTTCTGAAATTGAGGCAGTAATTTTTTGGTTGGCCTACCAGCCAAAAAAAGCCCAGGACTGGATGGATTCACAGCTGAATTGTATGAGAGGTACGAAGAGGAGCTTGTAACATTCCTTCTGAAACTATTCCAAACAATAGAAAAAGAGGTGTTCCTCCTTAACTCATTTTATGCGGCCAGCATCATCCTGATACCAAAACCTGGCAGAGATACAACCAAAAAAGAAAATTTCAGGCCAATATCCCTGAAGAATATCAATGCAAAAATCCTCAATAAAATACTGGCAAACCAAATGCAGCAGCACATCAAAAAGCTTATTCACCACAATCAAGTCGACTTCATCCCTGGGATGCAAGGCTGGTTTAACATATGCAAATCAATAAACGTAATCCATCACATAAACAGGACCAACAACTAAAATCACATGATTATCTCAATAGATGCAGAATAGGCCTTTGATAAAATTCACCCCTTCATGCTAAAGACTCTCAATAAAGTAGGTATTGATGGAATGTATCTCAAAATAATAGCTATTTATGACAGACCCACAGCCAATATACTGAATGGACAAAAGCTGGAAGCATTCCCTTTGAAAACCGGCACAAGACAAGGATGCCCTCTCTCCCCACTCCTACTCAACATAGTGTTGGAAGTTCTGGCCAGGGCAGTCAGGCAAGAGAAAGAAATAAAGGGTATTCAAATGGAAGAGAGGATGTCAAATTGTCTCTGTTTGCAGATGACATGATTTATATTTGGAAAACTCCATCATCTCAGCCCAAAATATCCTTAAGCTGATAAGCAACTTCAGCAAAGTCCTCAGGATGCAAAATCAATGTGCAAAAATCACAAGCATTCCTATACACCAATAGTAGACAAATGGAGAGCCAAATTATGAGTGGACTCCCATTCACAATTGCTACAAAGAGAATGAAATACCTAGGAATCCAATTTACAAGGGATGTGAAGGACCTCTTCAAGGAGAACTACAAACCACTTCTCAAGGAAATAAGAGAGGACACAAACAAATGGAAAAACATTCCATACTGATGGATAGGAAGAATCAATATTGTGAAAATGGCCATACTGCCCAAAGTAATTGATAGATTCAATGCTATCCCCATCAAGCTACCATTGACTTCCTTCACAGAATTGGAAAAAACTGCTTTAAATTTCATCTGGAACCAAACAAGAGCCTGTATAGGCATGACAATCCTAAGCAAAAAGAACACAGCTTGAGGCATCATGCTACCTGTCTTCAAACTATACTACAAGGCTACAGTAACCAAAACAGCATGATACTGGTATCAGAACATATATACCAATGGAACAGAACAGAGGCCTCAGAAATAACACCAGACATCTACAACCATCTGATCTTTGACAAACCTGACAAAAGCAGTGGGGAAAGGATACCCTATTTAATAAATGGTGTTGGTAAAACTGGCTAGCCATAGGCAGAAAACTGAAACTGGATCCCTTCCTTATACCTTATACAAAAATTAACTCAAGATGGATTAAAGACTTAAATGTAAGACCTAAAACCATAAAAACCCTAGAAGAAAACCTAGGCAATACCATTCAGGATAATAGGCATGGGCAAAGACTTCGTGTCCAAAACACCAAAAGCAATGGTAACAAAAGCCAAATTGACAAATTAGTTCAACCATTGTGGAAGACAGTGTGGTGATTCCTCAAGGATCTAGAGCCAGAAATACCATTTGACCCAGCAATCCCATTACTGGGTATAACCAAAGGATTATAAGTCATTCTACTGTAAGGACACATTCACACTTATGTTTATTGTGGCACTATACTTAGTGAAAATGTATTGTACTTGGGTGGATATTTAGCTTGATTCTATATCTTTGCTATTGTGAATAGTGCTGTAATAAACATGCAAGTATAGGTATTCCTTTGATACACTGATGATTTGATTCCCTTTGGGTATATTCCCGTAGTGAGATTGCTGAATCAAATGCCAATTCTGTTTTTAGGATTTTTGAGAAATCTTCATACTGTTTTCCATAGTGGCTGTATGAGTTTACATTCCCACCAAGAGTTCCCTTTTCTCCACATTCTTGCCAACATCTGTTATTTTGTCTTTTTAATAATAGTCATTCTGAATAGTGTTCAGTGGTTTTGATTTACATTTTTCTGATTAACGATGTGTTGCACATTTTTTATACACCTGTTGACCATTTGTATGTTGTCCTGTGAAAAATTTGTATGTTATTTGACCACTTTTAAATGTTTTTTTTTTTTTTTTTTTTTTTTTTTTTTTTTTTGGTGAGTTGACTTCCTTGTATGTTCTGAATATTAGTCCCTGTCTAATAAATAGTTTGCAAATATTTTCTCTCATTCAACAGGTTGTTACTTTACTCTGTTGACTATTTCTTTAGCTGTGCAGAAGCTTTTTAGTTTTTTTTTTTTTTTTGAGACGGAGTCTCGCTCTGTCGCCCAGGCTGGAGTGCAGTGGCATGATCTCGGCTCAGTGCAAGCTCCACCTCCCAGGTTCCCACCATTCTCCTGCCTCAGCCTCTCCGAGTAGCTGGGACTACAGGCGCCCACCACCACGCCTGGCTAATTTTTTTGTATTTTTAGTAGACACGGGGTTTCACCGTGGTCTCGATCTCCTGACCTCGTGATCCGCCCACCTCGGCCTCCCAAAGTGCTGGGATTACAAGCGTGAGCCACCGCGCCTGGCCGAAGCTTTTTAGTTTTATTCCAATTTGCCTATTTTGGTTTTAGTTGTCTGTGCTTTTGAGGTCTTAGTCATAAATTATTTGTCTAGGCTAGTGTCCAGGAGAGTTTTTTCCCTAAGTTTTCTTCTAGTATTTTTATAGTTTCAGGTCTTACATTTAACTGGTCAATCCATTTTGAGGTGATATTTGTATATGGTAAGAAATAATGGTTCAGTTTCATTCTTCTCTATGTGGCTGTCCAACTGTCACAGCATCGTTTATTGAATAGTTTCTTTTCCCCAATTGCCAAAGTATAAATTCTTGTCGGCTTTGTCAAATACCATTTGACTGTAAATATATGGCTTTATTTCTGGCTTCTCTATTCAGTTCCATTGGTCTATGCATCTATTTTTATAACAATACCATGCATTTTGGTTACTCCAGCCTTATAATATATTTTGAAGTCGGATAGTGTGATGTCTCTAGCTCGGTTCATTTTCTTCAGGCTTGCTTTGGCAATTTGGGCTCTTTTTAGTGCCACATGAATTTTAGCATTGGTTTTTCTAATTCTGTAAAGAATGAGATTGGCATTTTCATAGGGATTGCATTGAATCTGTAGATTGATTTGGGTAATATGGTGGTTTTAACAATATTAAATTCTTCTGATCCATGAATGTAAGATGTTTTTCCATTTGTTTACTTTATCTTCCATTTCTTTCATCAGTACTTTATAGTATTCCTAGTAGGGATCTCTCACCTCCTTTGTTAAATTTATTCAGAGGTATTTTATTTTTTGTCACTATTGTAAATGAAATGGCCTTCTTAGCTTCTTTCTTGGCTAGGTTACTATTGTTATATAGAAGCACTACTGATTTTTGTGCATTAATTTTTGTATACTGCAACATTACCAAATATATCAAATCTAAGAGGTTTTTGGGGGAGTTGTTAGGTTTTTCAAGATGTAAGATTATATCATCAGAAAAGAGATAATTTTACTTCAACTTTGCCAATGTGGATGCCTTTTCTTTCTCTTGTCTGATTGCTCTGTCTAGGACTTTCAGTACTATGTTAGATAGGAGGAGAGAAAGTGGACATCCTTGCCTTGTTCCAGTTCTTAGAGAAAAGGCTTTCAACTTTTTCAACATTTTTCAAATGTATTTTGTATTCTATGAATTCTTCAGTTCCAGAATTTCTGTTTGGTTCTTACAAAAAATCTATCTCTTTGATGACTTTTTTTTGGATTTTTCGGAATTCTCTTGTAGCTCACTGAGCTTCTTAAAATCAATATTTTGAATTATTTGGGATTTTGAAGATTTCTTTTGATTAAGATCCATTGCTGGAGAATAATTGTGTTTTTCTGGAGATGTCATATTTCTTTGCTTTTTCATGTTTCCTGTGTCCTTATGTTGATATCAATGCAACTGGTCTAACAGTTACTTCTTCCTAGTTTTGAATTTACTTTCGTAGTAGAGGACTTTCCTGAAGACATATCTTTGGTGTTGGTGGGGTAGGGAACTTTTTGATTCTGTGTGTGTGCAGTCGTGTAGCCTCTGTATGATTTATTTGGCTGTAAACAGTGTTTATGCTTTCTGTGACTTTTTCTCACAAGGTTAGGGTGCAGTAATTGATAACCCCCTCTTGCAGTAATTGTAATTCTCAAAAAAGAGAATTTCAGACCAATATCCCTGATGAACATTGATGCAAAAATCCTCAATAAAATACTGACAAACCAAATCCATCAGCACGTCAAAAAGCTTATCCTCCACGATCAAGTCAGCTTCATCCCTGGAATGCAAGACTGGTTCAACATGCGCAAATCAATAAACGTAACCCATCACATAAACAGAACCAGTGACAAAAATGACGAGATTATCTCAATAGATGCAGAAAAGGCCTTTGACAAAATTCAACAGCACTTCATGCTAAAAACTCACAATAAACTAGGTATTGATGGAATCTATCTCAAAATAATAAGAGCTATTTATGACAAACCCACAGCCAATATCATACTGAATGGGCAAAAACTGGAAGCATTCCCTTTGAAAACTGGCACAAGACAGGGATGCCCTCTCACCACTCCTATTCAACATAGTGTTGGAAGTTCTGGCCAGTGAAATCAGGCAAGAGAAAGAAATAAAGGGTATTCAATTAGGAAAAGAGGAAATCAAATTGTCCCTGTTTGCAGATGGCATGATTGTATATTTAGAAAACTCCATCAACTCAGCCCAAGATCTCCTTAAGCTGATAAGCAACTTCAGCAAAGTATCAGGATACAAAATCAATGTGCAAAAATCACAAGCATTCCTATACAACAATAATAGACACCCAAATCATGAGTGAACTCCCATTCACAATTGCTTCAAAAAGAATAAAATAGCTAGGAATACAACTTACAGGGGATGTGAAGGACCTCTTCAAGGACAACTGCAAGCCACTGCTCAACAAAATAAGAGAGGACAAAAACAAATGAAAGAACATTCCATGCTCATGGATAGGAAGAATCAATATCGTGAAAATGGTCATACTGCCCGATTCAATGCCATCCCCATCAAGCTACCAGTGACTTTCTTGGGAAAAACTACTTTAAAGTTCATATGGAACCAAAAAAGAGCCCACGTTGCCAAGACAATCCTAAGCAAAAAGAACAAAGCTGGAGGCATCATGCTACCTGACTTCAAACTGTACTACAAGGCTACAGTAACCAAAACAGCATGGTAGTGGTACCAAAACAGATATATAGACCAATGGAACAGAACAGAGGCCTCAGAAATAACACCACACGTCTACAATCATCTGATCTTTGACAAACCTGACAAAAACAAGCAATGGGGAAAGGATTCCCTATTTAATAAATGGTCCTGGGAAAACTGGCTAGCCATATGTAGAAAGCTGAAACTGGATCCCTTCCTTATACCTTATAAATAATTCAATATGGATTAAAGACTTAAATTTTAGACCTAAAACCATAAAAACCCTAGAAAAAAACCTAGGCAATACCATTCAGGACATAGGCATGGGCAAGGACTTCATGACTAAAACACCAAAAGCAATGGCAACAAAAGCCAAAATTGACAAATGGGATCTAATTAAACTAGAGAGCTTCTGCACAGCAAAATAAACTACCATCAGAGTGAACAGGCAACCTACAGAATGGGAGAAAATTTTTGCAATCTACCCATCTGACAAAGGGCTAATATCTGGAATCTACAAAGAACTTACATTTACAAGAAAAAATCAACCCCATGTAAAAGTGGGCAAAGGTTATGAACAGACACTTTTCAAGAGAAGATATTTATGCAGCCAACAGACACATGAAAAAATGCTCATCATCACTGGTCATCAGAGAAATGCAAATCAAAACCACAATGAGATACCATCTCACACCAGTTACAATGGCAATCATTAAAAAGTCAGGAAACAACAGGTGCTGGAGAGGATATGGAAAAATAGGAACACTTCTACACTGTTGATGTGAGTGTAAATTAGTTCCACCATTGTGGAAGACAGTGTGGTGATTTCTCAGGGATCTAGAACTAGAAATACCAATTGACCCAGCCATCCCATTATTTGGTGTATACCCAAAGGATTATAAATCATGTTACTATAAAGACACATGTACACATATGTTTATTGCGGCACTATTCACAATAGCAAAGACTTGGAACCAACCCAAATGTCCATCAATGATAGACTGGATTAAGAAAATGTGGCACATGTACACCATGGAATTCTATGCAGCCATAAAAAAGGATGAGTTCATGTCCTTTGTAGGGACATGGATGAAACTGGAAACCATCATTCTCAGCAAACTATCCCAAGGACAGAAAACCAAACACCTCATGTTCTCACTCATAGGTGGGAATTGAACGATGAGAACAATTGGACACAGGGCAGGGAACATCACACACTGGGGCCTGTTGTGGGATGGGGAAATGGGAGAGGGATAGCATTAGGAGAAATGCCTAATGTAAATAATGAGTTAATGGGTGCAACAAACCAACACGGCACATGTATACATATGTAACAAACCTGCACATTGTGCACATGTGCCCTAGAAAGTAAAGTATAATTAAAAAAAAATAGGGCCTCAGCTACATTATTGCCACTTCCTCAGTATCTAGCATAGCTCCAAGCACATAGTAGGAACTTGATTATTAGTTAAAGAATAAATGAGTGATGGTTTGGGGCAGAGAGTCCAAGTCATCAGAATTTACATACAAAAAAATTACTGCACATTATGCCTGATAGCTTCTTGTGTTACCAGGCTGCTAGGTAAAACATTTTAAGCCCCAGATACTACAGTTTCCTCTTGCTTCCTCCCAAAGCATGTATTGCCCCATAGGAAACTGGGCAACTCTAATGGTGTGCTGGCACTCTTTTCCCTACCAAAATAATGCTCTTATTGGAAAATCAGTGAATCCAACTTTGATTTTATGAATCCTAAAAGGGATCCTCTTAGAAGGCTTTTGGATAGTACCTAGAGTCAATGGGAAGGTTCGCAAAAACAGGCCAGAACCAAGACTGGGAAAACAGGTATGCATATGATCCCTCTAACTGACCGGTGTGTTCATTCACTTAAGACTGCTGTTGCTGGCGTCTTCTCCATTGACCTTTGTCCACCGTAGGATACTCATGTTACGGAGTCATCAAAAGATTTTTTAACCTCCTGTTGCCATTACCCTGAAAATCTTTATTGGAGATATTTATGTCTATCCAGATAGACATAAATATCTTTATGATTCTTTAAAATTCATTGTCTTGTTCAATCACATATGATTGACTACGGTATTTCTCATGACTACCCCGCCCTAGCCCAACTCTCCCACATCCCACCTGCCACTGTTTTAAGATTCTCCAAATAAAGAAAAATAATCTGGATGCCTGATCATCCCAGTCTATCCCCACCAAAATATGTAGGTGGAGCCATGCATTCTTTAACTTTGCAAAGAGAAAATGGTGACTTGAAAGAAATTTTATACTGCTACCAATTCTTAAGTCTCCAGGTATTTAGTCTGGAACAATCCATTCTGAGTGACATGGTCTTGTACTGTAATAAATGCTCCTGTTATTATTACTTGTATATTCAATAGCTCTCATGTGTTAGACATGAGTCTAGATGCTTGGTGGAAAGGAAAGATGGTGTCCCTGTTTCCATGGAGCTTATATGGACCAACGAACAATGAAGTTCACTGTAACTTTGTTAGCCATCAGAAATCAAACAGGCTTATTAGAGAACAATTAAACCTCTCTCAGTGGAATGTAGAAGGTTCTGAAATTCAGATGACTGGCTTAACATAATACAACTCAGTACTTTTTGTTTAAAAAGATCAGGAGACAAGTTATTAGATTTAGTCAAAGACTCTAGAAGCTCATTTTTGGCTCCTTTGCTGTGAGGGAAGTAGCTGACTATCTTCTTAGCAGGCTAAAAGCCATCATGGCAGATGGTCCTGAGCTGCATGTGTCAGCTACAGAACATGTGCCTGGTGTGTTTGAACATGGTGTTGCTCTTGTCTAAGCAGCAGTATATCGAGGTAGAGTATTTTCTGGTGCTCTCCAACAGTGGATAGGGATAAGGATGAGTCCATGGGAGTAGGTCCACAAGTAGTTTTCTGTCATTTCCGGTCCTCTGCAAGGAGGCTCATGACCTGACAAGCTTGAGGCAGAATTAAGAGATAAACAGAATCCGAGAAGCCCATGGCAATTGCAGAGCCCAGAACACAGTATCTGCTAAGCATATTTATTGGCAACAGATCTTCTAGCTGTGCCTGCATCTCTGATATCTGTCTCATCTGAGGTCCAGCTAAGCATTTAAATCTCAAACCACTGGTCAATCATTGTTCATGCCTGAAAACTCAGCATTACCATGCAGCTTCTGTTTTAAACCTAGCCTCTTGCCTATTCCACTGGACCTGTACTACAAGACTTAATTTAATAATAAATTAAACTATTATTTTTCTCTGTAACATTATCGACTGCTTCTGGTTCTGATTTCAGTCTCAATTGTTCTTGTTTGATTTAAGCTCTTAAGTACACTGAACTTCAGTGTCCACATCTATAAAATTGGAAGAAAAAAACCTTTCTCATTGGCCATTGAGAAGATGGAAATTAAGTAGGCATAAAAGCATTTGTAAATGATAAACTGCTTTCTAAATATTCATGTTGCAACTACTATTTTTTTTTTTTTTTTGAGACAGCATCTCGCTCTGTTGCCCAGGCTGGAGTGCAATTGTGCAATTCCGCTCACTGCAAGCTCCGCCCCCCAGGTTCATGCCATTCTCCTCAGCCTCCCCAGTAGCTGGGACTACAGGCACCCGCCACCAGGCCCAGCTAATTTTTTTTGTATTTTTAGTAGAGACGGGGTTTCAGTGTTCGCCAGGATGGGCTCAATCTCCTGACCTCATGATCCACCCGCCTCGGCCTCCCAAAGTGCTGGGATTACATGTGTGAGCCACTGTGCCTGGCCTGTTATTGTTAATTATATGATGAAGGTGATATTTAGAAATGACATGAGTAAAGGAGACTGTTTAGGTGAAAAAAAAAAAAAAACAGGGCTCTAAGGTATGCATGCATCTGAGCTAGTTTTCTTTTCTATAATATGGGGATGTTGATATCTAGGCCATTCTGAGTGACAGGATTACTCAGAGGTCGCAGGGTTTATATGTGGGTATTAGATGAGATTATGGTTAAAACTAACCATACCTGTCTATTCCCATTTCAACTCTGTCTCTGGATAAGAGTCACTTAACCTCTCAGACTTCTTTTTCTCATTTATTTATTTTTATTTCAATAGATTTTTGGGGGAACAGGTGGGGTTTGGTTACATGAATAAGTTCTTTAGTGGTGATTTCTGAAATTTTGGTGCACCCATCACCTGAGCAGTATACATTGTACCCAGGGTGTGGTCCTTTATCCCTAACCCCCTCCCACCTTCTCCCTGAGTCCCCAAAGTCCATTGTATCATTCTTATGCCTTTGCATCTTCATAGCTTAGCTCCCACTTATGAGTGAGAACATACGATGTTTGGTTTTCCATTCCTGAGTTACTACACTTAGAATGATGGTCTCCAGTTCCACCCAGATTGCTGCAAATGCTATTATTTCATTCCTTTATGTTGCTAAGTAGTATTCCATGGTATGCATATACCACATTTTCTTTATCCACCAGCTGATTTATGGACATTTGGGATGGTTTCATATTTTTGCAATTGCAAATTGCACTGCTATATATATGCATGTGCAAGTTCTTCGCACAATGACTTCTTTCCTTCTGGGTAGATACCCAAGATTGGGATTACTGGATCAAATAGTATATCTACTTTTAGCTCTTTAAGGAATCTCCATGCTGTTTTCCATAGTGGTTGTACCAGTTTATGTTCTCACCAACCATGTAAAAGTGTTCCCTTTTCATCATATACCTGCCAACATCTATTATTTTTTCATTTTTTGACTATGGCCATTCTTTCAGGAGTGCAGTGGTATTGCATTAGGGTTTTGATTTGCATTTCCCTGATAATTAGTGATGTTAAGCATTTTTCATATGTTTCTTGGCCATTTGTTTATTTTCTTTTGAGAATTATCTATTCATGTCCTTAGCCCACTTTTTGATGGATTTTTTTTTTTTCTTGCTGATATGAGTTCCTGTAGATTCTGGATATTAGTCCTTTGTTGGATGCAAAGATTTTCTTCCACTCTGTGGGTTGTCTGTTTACTTTGCTGATTATTTATTTTTCTGTGTAGAAGCTTTTTAATTTAATCAACTCCCATTTATTTATCTTTGTTTTGTTGCATTTGCTTTGGGTTCTTGGTCATGAAGTCTTTGCCTAAGTCAATGTCTAGAAGGGATTTTTCTGATGTTATCTTCTAGAATTGTTATGGTTTCAAGTCTTAGATTTAAGTCTTTGATTCATCTTGAGTTGACCTTTGTATAGGGTGAGAGATGTGGATCCAGTTTCATTCTTCTACATGTGGCTTGCCAATTATCCCAGCACCATTTGTTGAACAGGGTGTCCTTTCCCCACTTTGTTTTTTTTTTTTGCTTTGTGGAAGAACAGTTGACTGTAAGTATTTGGCATTAATTTCTGGGTTCTGTATTCTGTTCCATTGATCCATATGCCTCTTTTCATACCAGTACCAGGCTGGCTTGGTGACTATGTCCTTATAGTTTGAAGTTGGATAATGTAATGCCTCCAAATGTGTTCTTTTTGCTTAGTCTTGCTTTGGCTATGTGGGCTTATTATTGGTTCCATATGAATTTTAGGATTTTTTTTCTAGTTCTGTGAAGAATGATGGTGGTATTTTGATGGGAATTGCATTGAATTTGTAGATTGCTTGTGGCAGTATGGTCATTTTCACCATATTGATGCTAGCCATTCATGAGCATGAGATGTGTTTCCATTTGTGTCATCTATGTTTTCTTTTTTGTTTTTTTTTGAGATGGAGTCTCACTCTGTTACCCAGGCTGGAGTGCAGTGGCACGATCTCGTCTCACTGCAACCTCCACCTCCTGGGTTCAAGCGATTCTCCTGCCTCAGCCTCCCCAGTAGCTAGGATTACAGGTGTGTGCCACCACACCCAGATAATTTTTGTATTTTTATTAGAGACAGGATTTCACCATGTTGGCCAGGCTCACCTCGAATTCCTGACCTCAGGCAACCCACCTGCCTGAGCCTCCCAAAGTGCTGGGATTACAAGCATGAGCCACCATGCCTGGCCATCATCTATGTTTTCTTTCAGCAGTATTTTGTAGTTTTCCTTGTAGAGGTCTTTCACCTCCTTGGTTAAGTATATTCCCACTTTTTTTTTTTTTTTGGATGCCCTTTATTTCTTTGTCTTGTCTAATTGCTCTGGCTAGGACTTCCAGCACTATGCTGAATAGAAGTGGTGAAAGTGGGCATCCTTGTCTTGTTCCAGTTCTCATGGGGAATGCTTTCAACTTTGTCCCTTTCAATGTAATGTTGGCTGTTTGTTGGTTTGTGATAGATGGCTTTTGTTACCTTAAGGTATGTCCTTTCTATGCTGATTTTGCTGAGGGTTTTATTCATAAAGGAATGCTGGATTTTGTCAAATGCTTTTCCTGTGTCTATTGTGACATGTGATTTTTGTTTTTAATTGTGTTTGACATTTGACATGCAGTTGTAAAACCATCCTTGCATCCCTGGTATGAAACCCACTTGATCATGGTGGATTATCTTTTCTGATATGCTGTTGGATTTGGTTAGCTAGCATTTGGTTGAGAATTTTTGCATCTATGTTCACCACGGATATTAGTCTATAGTATTCTTTTTTATGATATGTCCTTTCCTGGTTTTGATATTAGGGTGATGCTGGTTTCATAGAATGATGTAGGGAGGATTCCCTCTTTCTCTTTTGGAATAGTGTCAATAGGACTGGTACCAATTTTTCTTTGACTGTCTGATAGAATTCAGCTGTGAATCCATCTGGTCCTGAATTTTTTGTTGTTGGTAATTTAACTACCATTTCAGCCTCACTGCTTGTTGGTCTGTTCAGACTTTCTATTGCTTCCTGGTTTAATCAAGGAGGGTTGTGTATTTCCAGGAATTTACCCATCCCCTCTAGGTTTTCTAGTCTATGTGTGCAAAGGTATTCATAGTAGCTTTGAATGATCTTTTATATTTCTGTGATATCAGTTATGTTAATATTTCGCTTTTGGTTTCTAATTGAGCTTATTTTAGTCTTCTCTCTTCTTGGTTAATCTTGCTATAAATCTATCAATTTTATTTTATCTTTTCAAAGAACCAGCTTTTTAATTTCATTTATGTTTTGTATTGTTTTCTTTTTGTTTCAATTTCATTTAGTTCTGCTCTGATCTTGGTTGTTTATTTTCTTCTGCTGTTTTTATTTTTTTCTTGTTTCTTTAGCTCCTTGAGGTGTGACCTTAGACTGTGTGTGCTCTTTCAGACTTTTTGATGTAGGCATTTAATGCTATGAACTTTCCTCTTAGCAACACTTTTGCTGTATCCCAGAGGTTTTGATAGGTTGTGTCACTGTTATTGTTCAGTTCAAAGAATTTTTAAATTTCCATCTTGATTTTATTGTTGACCCAATGATCACTCAGGATCAGGTTATTTAATATCCATGTATTTGCCTGGTTTTGAGGGTTTGTTTTGGAGTTTATTTACAATTTTATTTCACTGTGGTCTGAGAGTTCTCAATACGATTTTCATTTTCTTAAATGTGTTGAGGCTTGTTTTGTGACCTCTCATATGGTTTATCTTGGAGAATGTTCCATGAGCTGATGAATAGAATGTATATTCTGTAGTAGTTGGGTAGAATGTTATGTAAATATTTTTTAAGTTTATTTGTTCTAGAGTACAGTTTCCACTGTTTATTGACTTTCTGTCTTGATGACCTGTCCAGGTGCTGTCAGTGGAGTCCTATTATTGTGTTGCTGTTCATCTCATTTCTTAGATATAGTAGTAATTGTTTTATAAATTTGGGAGTTCCAGTGTTAGGTGTGTATATATTTAGAATTGTGATATTTTCCAGTTAGTCAAATTCTTTTATCATTATATAATGTACCTCTTTGTCTTTTAAAACTGCTTCTGCCTTAACGTTTGTCTGATATAAGAATAGCTACTCCTGCTCACTTTTAGTGTCCATTTTCATGGAATAACTTTTTCCAAGTCTTTACCTTAAGTTTATGTGAGTCCTTATGTGTCAGGTGAGTCTCTTGAAGAAAGCAGATACTTGGTTGGTGAGTTCTTATCCATTCTGCCATTCTGTATCTTTTAAGCAGAGCATTTAGGCCATTTACGTTCAATGTTAGTATTGAGATATGAGGTACTGTTCTATTCATCAAGCTGTTTGTTGCCTTAATACCTTGTTTTTTTTTCATTGTGTTATTGTATTATAGGGCCTGTGAGATTTATACTTAAAGGATATTCTATTTTGGTTTATTTCAAGGATTTGTTTCAAGATTTACAGTTCCTTTTAGCCATTCTTATAGTGTTGGCTTGGTAGTGGCAATTTCTCTTAGCATGTTTGATAAAGACTGCATCTTTCCTTCATTTATGAAGCTTAGTTTTGCTGAGTACAAAATTCTTGGCTGATAATATGGAGGCTAAAGATAGGACCGCAATCCTTTCTCGCTTGTATGGTTTCTGCTGAGAAATCTGCTGTTAATTTGATGGGTTTTACTTTGTAGGCTACCTGATGCTTTTGCCTCACAGCTTGACTTTAGATAACCTGATGATTATGTTCTTAGGTGATCTTTTTGGAATAAATTTCCCAGGTGTTCTTTGAGCTTCTTGTATTTGAATGTCTAGACCTCTAGCAAGACCAGAGTTTTTCTCGATTATTCTCTCAAATATGTTTTCCAAACTTTTAGATTTCCCTTCTCCCTTGGGAACATCAATTGTTCTTAGGTTTGGTTGTTTGACATAATCCCAAATTTTTTGGAGGCTTTGTTAATTTTTTAAAATTCTTTTTTCAAAATTCTTTTTTCTTTGTCATGATGAGTTAATTCAAAAGCCTTGTCTTCACGCTCTGAAGTTATCTTTTCTACTTGTTCAATTCTATTGCTGAGACTTTCCAGTGCATTTTGTGTTTCTCTAAGTGTGTCCTTGATTTCCAAAAGTTGTAATTGTTTTTCATTTATGCTGTCTATTTCACTGGAGATTTTTCCATTCACATCCTGTATCATTTTTTTGATTTCTTAAAGTTGGACTTCACCTTTCTCTGGTGCCTCCTTGATTGGCTTAATAATCAACCTTCTGAATTCTTTTTCTGGCAATTCAGAGATTTTATCTTGGTTTGGATCCATTGCTAGTGAGCTAGTGTGATCCTTTGGGGATGTTAAAGAACCTTGTTTTTTTCATATTACCAGAATTGTTTTTCTGGTTCCTTCTCATTTGGGTAGATTATGTCAGAGAGAAGATCTGGAACTCAAGGGCTGTTGTTCAGATTCTTGTGTCCCATGGGGGTGCTCCCTTGACCTGGTGCTCTCTCCTTTGCCCTAGGGATGGGGCTTCCTGAGAGCCAAATTGCAGTGATTGTTAGTTCTCTTCTGGATCTAGCCACCCAGTGGAGCTACTGGGCTTTGGGCTGGTACTGGGGAGTATCTAAAGAGTCTTTTGATGTGATTCATCTTCAGGTCTCTCAGCTTTGGATACCAACACCTACTCTGGTGGAGGTAGCAAGAGAATGAAGTGGACTCTGTGAGAGTCCTTGGTTGTATTTTTGTATGTGTTGGTTTTTTGTATTTTTATGTGTGTTGGTTTTGGGTTGGCTGGCCTCCAGGAAGGAGGTAGCACTTTCAAGAGCACATCAGCTGCGATTGTATAAGAAGGATACAAGCCTGCCCTAGGGTCACCGTTGGATAAGTATTCAGGTTTCTCAGGCAGTGGGCAGGGTCATAGAGCTCCCAAAGGATTATGTTCTTTGTATTCTGGCTACCAGGGTTAGTAGAGAAAGACCATCAGGTGGGAGCAGGGTTAGGCATGTCTGAGCTCAGTCTCTGTTGGGCAGGGCTTGCTATGGCTGCTGTGGCAGTTTGGGGTGTGGTTCACAGGCCAGTGCAGTTATGTTCCTTGGGGGATTATGGCTGTCTGTTCTGCATCACACAGGTTGCCAGGGAAATGGGGGAAAGCTGGCAGCCACAGACCTCACCCACCTCCCACTCAACCCATGGCCTGAAAGGCCAGTTTCACTCCCACCATGACCCCACCCCACCCAAAAGCACTGAGTTTATTTCTAGGCAGCTGATGAGCAGGGCTGAGAACTTGCCCCAGGCTACAAGCCTCCCAGCTGAGAAAGCAAGCTGACTCACAGTTCCTAGGCTGCCTATGGAGGCTGCAGTGGCAATCAACTGCCTTCAACGCATCTGTGGATTCTCTCAGCTTTCCTGGTATGTTCCTGTGATAGTTCTTGGAGAAAAGTTTGCAATGTGGGTCTCCACATGCTGCTCTGTCCCTCTGACTAGGAGCTGCAAGTTTGTCCTGCTTCCTATCTACCACTCTCTCCTCTTTTTCTCACTTTAACAAGGAGGAGGAGCAGAATATCTACTTTTAATCGCTGTTGAAAGAACTAACCAAGATAATTCACAGAATATGTCTGGCCTAGAATAGAATTTTAATAAATATAAAGTATGTTTACCCTTCAGTTTTGTTTGTCAGATGGAAAAGCATTCCCAGAGTTTTCTGAGTGATCATAGCAGAGGCAGGCATATAACCTCATCTTATTTTATTTTTTAACATTTAGTTTCAGGGTACATGTGCAGGTTTGTTATATAGGTGAATTATGTGTTGTCAGGATTTGGTGTACAGAGCATGTCATCACCCCAGTAATAAGCATAGTATCCAATAGGTAGGTTTTCCTTACCCTCTTCCTATATACTAGGCACAGTGTCTGTTGTTCCCTTATTTGTGTCGTTGTGTACTGAACGTTTATTTCCCACTTGTAAGTAAAGCATGAGGTATTTGGTTTTCTTTCCCTGTGTTAATTCACTTAGGAAAATGGCCTACAGCTCCATCCATGTTGCTGAAAAGGACATGATCTCATTCTTTTTATATGGCTGTGTAGTATTCCTTGATGTATATGTACCACATTTTTTTTTTTTAATCTAGTCTACCACTGATGGGCATTTAGGTTGATTCCGTGTCTTTGCTGTTGTGAACAGTGCTGCAGTGAACATACACTTGGATGTATGTTTATGGTAGAATGATTTATATCTCTTGTGGTATATACCCAACAATAGGATTATTGGGTCAAATGGTAATTCTAAGTTCTTTGAGAAATTGCAACACTGCTTTCCACAATGGCTGTGTTAGTTACTTAAAATAGTTCTGTGAGGAAAGTCATTTGTAGTTTGATAGAAATAGTATTAAATCTTTAAATTTCTTAGGGAAGTATGGCCATTTTAACAATTTTGATTTTTCCTATCCATAAGCATGAATTGTTTTTTCACTTGTTTGTGTCATCTTTGATTTCTTTGAAGTGTTTTGTAATCCTTGTTAGAGAGATCTTTCACTTCCTTAGTTAGTTAGCTGCATTTCTAGGTATTCTTTTTGTGGCTACAGTGAATGGGATTTTGCTTTTCATTTGGCTTTCAGGTTGAATGTTGTTGCATGGGAATGCTATTATTTTTTGTACATAGATTTTTTTTGTATCCTTGAACTTTGCTGAAGTTGTTAGATCAAGGAGCTTTTGGGCAGAGACTATGGGGTTTTCTAGGTATAAAATCATATTATCTACAAACAAGTAGTTTGCCTTCCTCTCTTCTTATTTGGATGCCTTTTATTTTTCTCTTGCCTTATTGTTCTGGCCAGAACTCCCAGTACTATGTTGAACAGGAGTGAAGAGAGTGGGCATTCTTGTCTTGTTCTGGTTCTCAAGGGGACTGCTGTGAGTTTTTACCCATTTAGCATGACGTTGGCTGTGGGTTTATCATAGACAGCTCTTATTATTTTGAGATATGTTCCTTCAATGCCTAGTTTGTTGAGTATTTTTAACACTTTGAATTTTATCAAAGGCCTTTTATGCATCTATTGAGATGATCATGTCCTTTTTTTCTGTTTATATGATGAGTCATATTTATTGATTTGTGTGTGTTGAACCAAACTTGCCTCCCAGGGTTAAAACCTACTTGACTGTGGTGGAATAGCTTTTTGAGGTGCTGCTGAATTTGGTTTGCTAGTATTTCATTGAGGATTTTTGCATTTGTGTTAATCAAGGATATTGGCATAAAGTTTTCTTTTTTGTTTTTGTGTCTCTGCCAGGTATTGGTGTCAGGATGATGCTGTCCTCATAGAATTGGTTAGGGAGGAATCCCTCCTTTTCAATTTTGGAATAGTTTTAGTAAATCTAGTATCAGCTTTGCTTTGTACAGCTGGTGGAATTTGGCTGTAATTTCATCTGGTCCTGGGCTTTTTATTATTGGTAGGCTTTCTATTACTGACTCAATTTTGAAACTCATTATTAGTCTGTTTGGGGATTCATTTCTTCCTGGTTCAATCTTGGGAGGTTGTATGTTTCCAGGAATTTATCCATTTCTTCTAGGTTTTCTAGTTTGTATGCATAGAGGTATTCATAGTAGTCTCTTAGGGTTTTTTATTTTTTTAATTTCTATGTGGTCGGTGGTAATGTCCCCTCTGTCACTTCTGATTGTGTTTATTTGGATCTTCTCTTTTTTCTTTATTAGTCTAGCTAGCAGTCTGCCAATCTTATGTATTCTTTCAAAAATACATAGAAATTCTTTCATTGATCTTTTTTATGGTTTTTCACATCTCAATTTCCTTCAGATCAACTTTGTTTTTGGTTATTTTCTGCTGCTGGCTTTGGGGTTGGTTTACTCTTGTTTCTTTAGTTCCTCTAGGTGTGATGTTAGGTTGTCAATTTGAGATCATTCTAATTTTATTATGTGAGCATTTACTGCTGTGAACAACCCTTTTAACAGGGTGGCCCAGAGATTCTGGTATATTGTTCCTTTTTTCTCATTAGTTTCAAAAAGCTTCTTGATTTCTGCCTTAATTTCACTGTTTACCTAAATGTCATTCTGGTGCAACTTGTTTAATTTTCATGTAATTGTATGGTTTTTAATCATTTATTATTTATTTCTATTTTATTGTGCTATGGTCCAACAGTGTAGATGGTTTGATTTCACTTTTTAAAAATTTGCTGAGGATTGTTTTATGGCTGATTGTGTTGTCAGTTTTAGAGTATGTGCCATGTGAAAATGAGACGAATGTATATGTTCTGTTGTTTGGGGATGGAGATGTCTGTTGGGCTCATTTGATCAAATATCAAGTTCAGGTCCTGGATATCTTTGTTAGATCATCATGGCAGAAAACTAATACTGTCAGTTGGGTGTTGAAGTCTCCCACTATTATTGATTGATTACCTAAGTCTCTTTGTGGGTCCCTAAGAAGTTTATGAATCAGGGTGCTACTGTGTTGGTGCATATATATTTAGGATAGTTAGATCTTCTTGTTGAATCGAACCCTTTACCATTATGTAATGCCCTTCTTTGCCTTTATTGATTGTTATTGGTTTAAAATTAGAAACCTGTTTTTTTCTGTTTTTCATTTGCTTGGTAGATTTTTCTCCATCCCTTTACTTTGAGCCTATGGCTGTCATTGCAGGTGAGATGGGTTTCTTGTAGACAGCATATGGTTGTGTCTTGCTTCTTTATCCAACTTTCCATTATGTGCCTTTTAATTGGGACATTTAACCCATTTACATTCGAAGTTAATATTGTACAGGTGTGATCCTGTCATTGTGTTGTTAGCTGGTTATTCTGCAGAATTGATTGTGTGGTTACTTTATAGTATCAATGGTCTATGTACTTAAGTGTGTTTTTGTGGTGGCGGATAATCACCTTTCCTTTCCATATTTAGCACTCCCTTTAAGATCTCTTGTAAGGACAGTCTAGTGGTAACAAATTCAATATGCTTGGCTGAAAGGGATCATATTTCTTTGCTTTTGAAGCTTAGTTTGGCTAAATATGAAATTCTTGGTTGGAATTTCTTTTCCTTAATAATGCTGAATATAGGCCCCAATCTCTTCTGGCTTATAGGGTTTTTGCTGAAAGGCCCACATTAGCCTGATGAAGTTTCTTTTGTAGATGACATGCCCCTTGTCTCTAGCTGCCTTTAACATTTTTTCTTTCATTTCGACTTAGAGAATCTGATGACTATATGTCTTGGGGATGGTTACCTTATATAGTACCACACAGGGATTCTTTGTATTTTCTAGATTTGAGTGTTGGCTTCTCTAGCAAGGTTGGGGAAATTTTGGGGGATGATATCCTCAAATAAGTTTTGCAAGTTGTTTGCTTTCTCCCTCTTTCAGGGATGCCAGTGTGTCATAGATTTGGTCTCTTCACCTAATCCCATATTTCTTGGAGGATTTATTCATCCCATATTTTTTATTTTTGTCTGAGTTACTTCACAGAACCAATCTTTAAGCTCTAAGATTCTTTCCTCAGATTGGTTGGTTCTGTTGTTAACATTGCAGTTGTATTATGCAATTCTTAAGTGAGTTTTTCAGCTCTGTCAGATCTGTTTCATTTTGTTCTTAAAATGACTATTTCATCTTTTATCTTTTGCATTGTTTTGTTGTATTCCCTAGATTCCTTGCATTGGGTTTTGATTTTCTCCAGAATGTTGATCTTTATTCCTATTCATATTCTGAATTCTATTTCTGACATTTCAGCCATTTCAGCCTGAGTAAGAACCATTTTTGGTGAAGTAGTACAATAATTTGGAGGTCAAAAGACACTCTGGCTATTTGAGTTGCCAGAGCTCTTGTGCTGGTTTATTCTTATCTGTGTAGGGCTGATGTTCCCTCAGTCTTTGAAATTGCTTTCCTTTGAATGGATCTTCTTGCTTTTATCTTCTTTGGTGCCCTTGGGGTTTGATTATGATATAAGGTGGGTTCAGTCAACTGGCTTCAATTCTAGTCTGTTCCCGGGTCTTGGAGGAGTCCTCTTTGATTACTGTCTCCATGCCACTGTTTTTTGTTTTTTTGTTTGTTTGTTTTGGTGGGAGGGGGGTTGTTCTGGTCCACATGGCTCCCTCAGGTTAGGGACCACAGTTGGTAGATGGGCTATATCCTTGCCAGGTCAGTGCTAATCTGCTGTCCAAGTGCTTTCCAGGGAATACAGGGTTGTGCCTGCCCAGAGTTCAGGCAGAAGTAGAATTATGGAAGCTCTAGCAGTTGTAGCTTGCCTGGCTATCAGCAGCAGAGGTGGTTGGGGGTTGCCCTCCCTGCCGTCCAGTTGCTTCTTGGGACACAGGAGGCTGCACCTACCTGTTGAGTTCACATAAAATTGGGACCACTAGGCTGGGAGCTCTAGCAGACATTGCCTCCTTGGCTACCAGTGGCAGGGGTAGGTGGCGTCACCCACCCTGCTATCTGAGCATTTCTCAGAGCCACTGGAGAAATGTATCATCTGGCAGAATCCACACAGCAGCAGTACCATTAGGCTAGAAGTTCTAGCAAGTTTTGCCTGCCTGGCTACCAGTGTGTAGGGGTCTCCTACCCTGCCACCCAGGAACTTCCTGGGACAACAGGAGCCTGTGGCTGCCAGCTGAGTTCAGGCCAAATTAGGACAGCTGGGCTGGAAGCTGGCACCAATCCTTTCTGGTAAGGGTATGGGGTGGAGCAATCCTATTGTTCCCAGGCACTATGATTGCAGACTCTAGTGAGGCTATGTTGCCAGTGCTGGTCTACTCTGGGGCCCAAGGCTTGTAGAGATTTCCTTGAACTTAAGAGTTGCCCCCACAGAATGTCCAGTTGCATGGCTCTCTACCCTAGCCTGGAAGGAAGGCTGCAGGAGGGATAGGGGGAATCTCTCATTCCCAGGAGAGGTTCCCAGACAGGTCCCTGTGGAGAGTGGGGATCTCTCATTCACTCACCCTTTCCTGCTTTTGAGAGGTCCTCCCAGCTCTGCAATAAACTAATACAAGCTGGTTTCCAGCCTCACTCCTCTCTGCTCTCTCTGTTCCCCTGCTGCCTTGATGGAACCCGATGTAGTTTCTCAGATGCCTGGCCCGAAGGGTCAATGTTCACCAGCTCTCTTGTTTCTCCTCTGTGAGAGTGGCATACATAACTGCTTCTAGTTCACCACCTTGGCCTAACCCCCATCTCATCTTTCTCCTTCCCAATTTTTTCTTTTTTTTTTTTAATTTTTTTTTATGAGATGAAGTCAGACTGTTACCCAGGCTGGGGTGCGGTGGTACTATCTCAGCTCACTGCAACCTCTACCTCCTGGGTTCAAACGATTTTCCCACCTCAGTGTTCCTGAGTAGCTGGGAATACAGGTGTGCACCACCACACCCAGCTAATTTTTGTATTTTTAGTAGAGACGGGGTTTTGCCATGTTTCCCAGGATGGTCTTGAACTTCTGAACTCAAGAGATCTCCCCACCTCGGCCTCCCAAAGTACCAGCATTACAGGTATGAGTCACCGTACCCAATTCTTCCTTTCCAAACTGTATACGAATGACCTATCCCAAAGCTGTTTACAGATAGAAATAACAGCTCTCAGCATTATTAACAAATTCTTTTAAGGTAAACTCTATGAAGGGAGAACAATTAGGTGTAAAAATAAAAATGGACTGTTTGTCTATTTCACCACTATTTTTCCACACTCTTTCTAATTAATAAATTATCTTGCTGTGTTTGAGCATTAGACTTAGACATTTGTGGTTACAAAACCCCTCAACTAGTCATATATAACCAACCTTGAGTTCTGGCATTTTTCATAGGTTACTATTGGCACTTTCATTTTCTTGTGTAAATAAACTCAAGGCAATTTAATGACATCTCCCTCTATCAGCTTAAAACAGGATGAAAGGCATGATTCAATAACTTCCTCCCTATACCCAGGCTCCACACAATTTCCTGTTGCTATTTTGTGAAGAGACTTTGATATGGTTTGGTTTTATGTTTCCACCCAAATCTCATCTCAAATTGTAATCCCCCACATGTTGAGGGAGGGACCTCGTGGGAGGTGATTAGATGATGGGGGTGGATTTGCCTCTTGCTGTTATCATGATAGTGAATAACTTCTCATGAGATCTGATAGTTTCAAAGTGTGGCACTTCCCCGCTTGCTTTCTCTCTCTCCTGCCACCGTGTAAGAAGATGCTTGCTTCTCCTTTGCCTTCTGCCACGATTGTAAGTTTCAGGAAGTCCCCCTAGCCAAGCGGAACTGTGAGTCAATTAAACCTCTTTTCTTTATAAATGACCCAGTCTCAGGTCATTTATAGCAGCGTGAAAACAGACTAATACAGATTTCTTAAACAATCTATTTTTTGTCATTTGTTCTCCCACCACCCTATGCATCTTCATTACAAGTACCCTGTTCTTAAATATCCACATATCACAAATTTACTGCTTAAACATTGTTTTCTTTCTAGTTCCATGTGATTTATTTCTACAAAAGTGATAGGCTTTGTGAATCTTTATCTTTTGAAATAAGTGCAATTTAAGAGAAAAATGAAAAAACCACAAACATTTTTTGAACCATCCGAGAATAAGCTACATGTGATGTTTCCTGGAATATGTTGAATATTTCAGCCCATATTCTCCATGAACATTCTCTTTATTTATAGAATAATCATAGAATTACCATCAAAATCAAGAAATCAACATTACTACATTACTAACAGCCATTCAAGTTTTGCCAAATATCCCAGTAATGTCTTTTATGGCCAAAGGAATAAATAAAAGTCACATCCGGCCCACAGTTTTATATTATTTTAGGCTCTTTCAATTTGGAACTGTTCCTAATCTTTCCTTGAAACTTTTTGAAGAGTGTAGGAGAGTTATTTTTTAAAGAAATTCCTTCAAGTTTATCTGATGTTTATTTCATGATTGAATTCAGGCTATGCCTGTTTGGCAGGAATATCATACAAATGACTCCACATTCTTCTTGCATCTTATCAGGGAGTGCATGATTTCAATGTGACTCATCAATAATGATGTTCACTCTAATCACTTAAGGTGGTGTTTGCCAGGTTTCTTTACTATAATGTTTTTTCCCTTATGTATTTAATAAATACAATCATTCTTCAGCAACCTTGGGTGATTGGCTCCAGGACCACCTGTGAATACCAAAATCCACTGATACTCAATTCCCTAACATAAAATAGTGGAGCGTTTTCTCATAAGAAGCTTGTCCAACCAGTGGCCCAGGATGGCTTTGAATGCATCCCAACACAAATTCATACACTTTCTTAAAACATTGATTTTTTTGCAATTTTTTGAAATTTTTTAGCTCGTCAGTTATCATTAGTGTTAATATATTTTATATGTGGCCCAAGACAATTATTCTTCCAATATGGCCCAGGAAAGCCCAAAATTTGGACACTCCTGGCTTATAAGCTGTACACATCTTCCTATATACTTTAAATCATATCTAGATTACTTATAATACCTAATATGTCAAGGCTATATAAAATAGTCATATTGTATTGCTTAGGGAATAATGACAATATTTTAAAAGTTTGTATGTGTTTAGTACAAATGCAACCCTCCATTTTTTTCCTGAATATTTTCAACTTGTGGTCGGTCGAATACACAGATGTGGAACCTAGGGATCCAGAGAACTGACTGTGTTTGGGAAAATATATTGAGACTATATAAATACCCTGTTACCCATCAACTTTTTACTAACTACCACTGGCATTCATTTCTACATTAGTTAGAATTCTACTCTGAGGTAGTTGGTTTTTTCCCTTATTTTCTTAATGTATTAACTTTCTTATATCCATATAGACTCATGGATTCCAATTTTATTTTCAGTGGATTATAAACCATTACTATAATTTACTTTGATGCTCAGATTGTCCCAGATTTGGTCAATGGGCATCACTTTGTTAGATCCAGTGTCTAACATGACTCCACCATTCTTTGAACACATCCTTACACTCTGTCACAGCAAGACGTTTCAGGTTCTTTGTGTACTTTTCCTGTTCCAGGTCTAGAATTAACCCTATCTAAGAAATGCTGGTTCTTTTTAGCAAATAATTGTTTTTATAAACCAAGATATAAGTGTAAGATGTGCTTATTGCTATTGGGTTCTCATGGTGGACAGAATTTATACGTGGATATGTGTGTGAATACCCACATTAACGTCTATATTTCTCTGTCTTTCTAATCTGTCAAACCATGAGTTAATATTATTCAGTTCCAATCTAACAACACAGTGTTCATTCTAGTTTTTTCTCTGTTTGTAACTCCCTCCTTCAACAGTGAGAAACTTGGCTGCTGTGATCCTCTCCTCTATTTTCTTTACATAGTCTTCCTTCTTGGAGCCAGTCTTCCAAATCTTCTGGAGCACCACCTTTCTCACTTCCCTGGCAGAGGCTTTGACCCTAATAACTTTTGAAAGACAAGACAGAAAGGTAGGCAGGCTAGCTGGCTTCTAGTGCGTTTGTATGTCAGTATTTTGAAGCATTGCACTATGGCAGATTTGACTGTATGTATACATCTGGCTGTTTCCATCTCTTTTTTACTTCCATGTTATGACTGGGGTAGAAGCACCTTATAATATCTTCTTCCCTTTTCCTTCTTGATATTGGCTTTTGGATTTATACCATGCATGAGTCATTTCATGGGAATCTAATGTTGCTCTCTTCTTCGATATGTGGACCTTCCTGAGAAGGGTTTCCTTTATGCAGTATCTCGTTCATTTTTCATGTCATAGATCTTATGATATTGCAACATCCCTCTTAAAATATTTAATAACTGCTCATGTAGGGTTTTCTGAGTTTTCTCTTAGAAGCAGGTATTCTTTCTGAAATGACATCACAGGTGGAGGACCAATTTAAAACAAAGTCCTTTACATAGCAAGGCAGTCTTTCATACCATTCTATGAAAACTGCCATCTATGTGAAAAAACTTTTTGCTTTTAAATTGGTCCGCAGTTGCATGTAATTTGTTTAATCTTAAAAATTGGCTCACAACACACTTGTACCATTGGGTCTATACATGGCCTGCATTCATTCATTTATCTACTTATTTATTGCTTTTTAAAAATGATTAAGCACCTACAAACTCACCACCCTAAACAAAAGCTAACAACTTAACCTACATTAACCTCAGTCTCTTACCCCACTACATCCTTTTATTATTCCCAACCTAAAATATCGCTATCCTGAATCTTACGCTTGTCAGTTTTTTGCCTTATTTTTTAATAGCTTTAATAATTCTATATGCACTATTATAAAGTATTCTTTTATTGTAATTGCTTTTAACTTTATTAAACAAGGTATATAACTTTATTCAGTTAATATTATGTAGCTAAGATTCATCCAGCTTGTTGTATATCACTCATTCATTTGTTTTGACTGCTACATAATATTCTATTGGGTGAATACACCATAATTTAGTCTGCCATTCAGAGGTGTTTGACTTATTTCTAGCCTTTTCTCTTGTGAGCAGTGCTTGTATAAACATTTGTAGTGTCTCCTCTTGTAAATGTGCAAGCATGTGCTGGGTAATTATTTAGGCATGCAGTTGCCATGCCATAAGATATGTAACTAGTCTAGTTTAGTACAAGGTTTCTCAAACTTGGCACTGCTGAAATTTGGGACAGATAATTCTTTGTCCTGGGGGCTGTTGTGTGCAGCATAGCATGTTCAGCTGAATGGCTGCTCTCTATACACTTGGTGCTGATTAGTACCACCTCTGAGTTGTGGCAACCAAAAATGACTCCAGACATTGCCAAATATCCTGGGGCAGAAGGTACACAAATCACACCTGGCTCAGAAACACTACTTTAAAGGATAAAACTGAGGCAATTACAAACTGGTTGTATCAGCTGATACACTTGCCAGGAATGTGAGTGTATCCTATGTATCTTTATTCTCTATGACACTTAGGTTTGCCAGACTTCTGAATTTTTGTCAATAATCTTTAGCATGACAATTTATATTCCTAATCCTATGCTGTAATTAGTCAACTGTTCTCCTTTGATTCAACTAACTCAATATACTTATTTATTTATTCATCCTGCAAATATTAGAGTAGAAACATCATGTCCAGTACTGGATAGGTGTGAGATACAGTAATAGCAGAAGGCAACGCATGCCTGTTCTCATAAAGCTTGCACATCAGTGGGTGAAATGAGCATTAATCCATTTATCATCCTGTTCAATACAAAGGGATGAATATCTAGTGCTGAAGACCTGTAATGGGGGAATTTGACCCAGACAGCAAAATCAGGAGCTCACAAGAGAATGGAAGAGCGTGAGTGTTTCTGGTAGGCGAGAGTGAGGGGGATTATTTTATGAGGTCTTACAGGAGATGGAGGGCCAAACTATGTAGGACCTTGTGCATCAAATTAAGGAGTTTGGATGTTAGCATAAGAGACATGAGAGGCCTTTGTGTTAGTCTGCTCAGGCTGCCATAACAGAATACCACAGACTGTCTGTCACAAATAATGGAAATTTATTTTTTTACAATTCTTGGGGCAGGAAAGTCCAAGGTCACCATGTTGGCATGGTTGGTTTCTGATGATGGTTTTCTTTCTCCTGGCTTGTAAATGGCTCTCTTCTTGCTGTGTCTTCACAAGGCCTTTCCTCTATGTGCACATACTCCTGGTATCTTCTTATTCTTCTTATAAGGACAACAGTCCCTGTTGGATTAGGCCCCCACCCTGATGAACTGTTTAGCCTGAATTACCTCCTTCAAGTTCCTATCTCCACATACAGTCACATTGGGGATTGGGGTTTAAATACATGAATGACTTCATTCATTTTTAAAATTTATTCACTCACTAATTTATTCATTTAATAATTCAGCCATTCATTCAGTATCTACTAGGTAATAAACACACTTCTAGGTGCTGGGAATATGGCAGAGAAAAAAAAACTGATAAAAATTCCTGCCCTTGGGGGACAAACCAGGCCCCAAACCTGAGCAACGGTCTATTAATGACACCCAGTTCCAGATGGGTGAGGTCAGTAGCTTCCTCATTCTTTTATGCAGTATTTGAAAAGAAATAGGAAGGGATATGAAAGCAGAGGTGGTGGTCATGATTCTGGAAGGAAAAGAATGCAGATTTTGGAGACAGAAAGATGTGGAAAGTGCATCTGTCCTCAGAAGTCATCACACAGGGCAAAAAGAACATGGTACCTGCCTACGGAGTGATTTTAGTGAGAAGAACTGTTTCCCTGTCCTCTGGTATTGAAGACACTAATCTATGAAAAGAGGCCAGTCTAGCTGATACCTAAGGCACTCCACCTCTTACAATTCTTCCCGTGATGTTGTGAACTACGGAAAATGGGCATACATAAACCCTTGCGTTATGCAACAAGGGCCTAGGAATCCTAGATAGTCATTAGTTACACTAAACTTAAGTATTTACTTCCAAATAGCCAAACCAAGCTCACTTTCTTGATCGGTGCCCCCTCCTCAGTCCTTCTCAGTTAGAATAAAAGTCAGATGAGAGTTGATTAAATATCTAACATTAAAACAATTAGGCTTAAAAAATCCTCCTGCAATGATGTAATAAACAAGACAGGATGTATTTGAAATTCACTGAAGCATAAAACTAAATTAAGTAGATAAGTGCATATTTTTAATTTGAAGCTACATAAAGACTGCTATTTAGGCATTAATTCTTAAACAAAGGGCTGCTATCAGGGTCTTAAGATAAATAGCATATGTTCAGAGGTAAAAGGAAGCCCCAAATTAGACAAATTTAAATAATCTAGACTGCTCAAAGAAGAAATAAATATGCATTTGCCTGCATTCCCTGGGAAGTGAGATGAATGCCTGCAAGCTCTGAATAATGTTGACATTCTCTATCCATTCATGTTAACTCAGATGTAATTTAATGCTTCACCCCTCATAGTATAAATCTCCCTATCTATTTATTTACTCACTAATGTTGATTTCAAAATAGTTCCTTCAAAAACTAAATAAAACAGGAAGCATATCTTTATAATAATTTAGGGGGAAAAATCTTTTCATGAGTAAATTATATACCAGAAATAACAGATTTTTATGAATCTCTTTCTTGATGTTGAACTGGCGTTGGGGATCTGTACTGTAGCATCTTATTAACATAGTTTTTCTACTTGACATTAATCACTGGGGATTGGTGCACTTCCCTAAACTGACTTTCCTATCCCCAAAAACGTGATTATTTCAGAGAAGATACTGATACTTCACAGATTGACTCTGTGGGTGGTAAGGCTAAGATCATTTTGTGAAAAGTAATTAGGAAGTCCGAGTTCTTGCAGATCATAAAATCTACTTATGCTGATTGAGCAGAAAGAAAATTACCACAGAGAATTAAGTAGCTTACCAAATTTTCTGGAGGACCAGGAATCAAGCTGAGATCTCTGTAACCAAGAACATGTGGTTAAGAGAAATGCCCAACCATCGTATGAAATGTTCTGAATGAAACCCCACTCCTGACGTTCATGTCACTTGGTACAAGTGATGTTGAGACTTCTTCCTGAACTGCCCTTGGAAGAGCTCTCCATCTTTCTCATCATGCTTGGCCAAAGCTCTGCTCTCTCTTTGCGGACACCTCCCTGTAGGACTCATACTGAACTTCCAAGTATCCTGGAGGTGTGTGTCTGTCTGGTGGCCCATTGGCCACCCATATAACTCTCTGCAAGGGAGACTGGGAAATGCAATCCTCTCTGTTCAGGAAGGTGATTCTGACCAGAGTGGGAGCCACAGGTGCCTACCTGCCAGAAGGGAGTAGCTTCAGCATGCTGTTCACCTATTCTCAGACCTTCCTCCATCTTCAGGACCTCTTTCCAAAATCAGAAAACTGGTCAAGGGAAAAGGAAGAAATTCAGTAATGTTGAGTTTTATTGTACCTAATATACTTTGGGGGCATTTCTAAATGCATGAATAGGAAAACGTGTAGGTAAAATGCTAACTTCTTAGAACTCAGCAGTTCTAGACCCAAATATGTCCCTTTCTAGCTACTGGTATTTGACATCCATTTATTCAACAAATATTTGATATATTTTGCCAGGAATCACCATTAGACATATACAAATGAACATAAGTTTGTGTGTACTGATAGAGTGAATAAGTAATTATGTGATATGTGTTAAAGCCTGGAATACGTTTGACGCCATAGAGCTATGCAGGAGATAAAGTTTGTGCAGCTTTTGAGTTCTGGGAAAGATTTTCTGATTCTGCTGGAAGTTATATCTAAGCTGCAAAAAACCCAGGTGTCAAGGTTCAACAGAAGCTAAGCAAGGATGGGCTTTGGTACATACTATGGCTCTCTGAGAAAGTAGAAGAGAGGGTCCCAAAAGATTGGAAATAGTATATACAGATGCCTGCCCAATGTTGAGAAAAAGAATGTTTTGAGGAAAGGCCAGCACTTCCATGTGGCTGGTATGCGGTGGGCTAGGGTGTCAGGAGATGAGTCTGGCAAGGCAGTAGTTTCAGTTCAGAAGGGACCTTTGTGTGTCAGGCTATGGAATTCATTCTATATCAACTATTTAGCTTCTTCTAGAGCTAACTTTCATATTAGTTACAACACTCAATTCAACCAGCTTAAAAAGGAAAAACAGAACAAAGAGAATTTATTATATAGGTTGGAAAAGGTACTAAGATATCTCATAGAATCTGAGGATGAAGTTTACCAAGCAACCTTTGGAACTGGAGCTGGGATTCAGGATCTGTAGGACGATTCTTATCTGCCGCCCACCCCCCAAACGCTTCCTCTTTTCTCTCTCACTCTCATCTCTATTTGTTCCTACCTGGCTTCATTCTAAAGACAGGCTTCCTTCACATGAAACATTAGATGGCATCTACCATCCTGGAACTCACATTTCCCAGCTTAGAAACGCTATAGGAAAGAGTACCTCTTTCTCTCTTTCTCTGTAAACTGCATTTCAATCCCAGGGAAGCACTCTGATGGATCCTACTTGAGTTATATGCCCATCCAGTTCAATCACTGCTACCAGCAGATGGCCAACATCAAGTAGCTCTACCTGGATCACGTCTTCCTTGGGGATGTGTGGGTGCAGTATTTTATGATTGACTGCTCCATTAAAGCCATATTTTATAGTTTCTCTCTTGGTGGGTAATGTGTCTGTCCATAGTTCTGTTTTTACATTCTCAAAGTGTATCATCCCCATCAGACTTTGGTGGAGTACCTGTAATGCTTGTTCAAGATATTAACTCTGAGAAGATTATACATTTTTCTAATCCATTAATAACAAATTTGGCCATTTGACTTGTAACTTTTTCTGTGGAAGAATTATAATTTTTTACTTCATTGATATCAGATTTGGATCAAGAAAGAAATCTTGATTGTTGAAAGTCATTGGGATTTGGTAGTTTGTTACAACGGCATAACTGAGCCTAAGTTGACTGATAGAGACAACTTCTTTTTTCAAACCTTTCTTTATTAAACTCATAGAATAACACTGTTGGCTCTGCTCTCCAGACCTTGAACCAATCACCATCATTGGAAAGTAGCAGAAAATAATTGGCCAGCTCAGGAGGACACAGGTAGATTCCTTTCACCAATGAGGAAAGTTTTAGTTGTGGGTGGGAGATGGAAAGTGCTCTATTGACAGCAGCAGAACTTTATTGATTGAGGAGGGAAGTTATAAGGTTCTTAATGGGAAAGGAAGCATTGGTGGCTAAAAACATGTATCCACTAGAAGTTCTTCCTTTCTCATATTTAAAATTCCAGGCCAGGCACGGTGAGTCATGCCTGTAATCCCAGCACTTTGGGAGGGCGAGGCGGGCAGATCACCCAAGGTCAGGAGTTCGAGACCAGCCTGGCCAACATGGCAAAACCCCCTCTCTACTAAAAGTACAAAAATTAGCCCAGCGTGGTGGTGGGCACCTGTAATCCCAGCTACTCAGGAGGCTGAGGCAGGAGAATAGCTTGAGCCTGGGAGGCAGAGGTTTCAGTGGGCTGAGATCACGCCACTGCACTCTGGCCTGGGTGACAAGAGCAAGACCCATCTCAAAAATTCCAAAAACTTCTCACCTTTACCTCTGAGTTGCTAGTTCCTCTCTACCTGTTCACAAAGGGTCATGAACAGATTGTCACTGAAAAGGTTTTTTTGGGAATAGAAAGATAAATACTATTTTGTTTGGGGTTGGCCTATCCTGTGTTAAAAAGGCAAAAGTTTATTTATTCGTTCTCTTTCAGGAGGCCAGAGCTATCCTACCTTTCACTTTCTGATTTATATCAAAGACTAAGTGACTGTTTCATCTTCTTTTATAAACAGGATCTTCATTCCCCATTTCAGTTCCCAGAAGACTTGATAAAAGATAAAGCTTTGACCTCAAAAAATAAAAAAAATAAAAATTTTAAAAAGCTGTGGATTCTTCCCCTCACCTTCATAAATATAACCCTGCTTTGTACCCTGTCCCGAGTGTGCCTTTACTTTGAGGAAGCCCTGAGACTGGGCCCACCTTGAGGAGGGAGTGTGTGCTATCAGCATATTTATGACCACCTTGCCTCTGTGGCAAACATTCCTTCAAACAATTGTGCTTTATAGAAGACTGCCAGACTGATGTGGGGCCACTAGTTTATGCTGGCATCTGTGGTCAGGGAGAAATTGTATGCTAACCCTATCGAAAACACCATTTTTAATGGCCCTTGTGACATAGGACTAAATGAACATCAACTGCTGTTTTGTATCATTGGAGCCCTAAGTCTAACAAATGCATTTCCTCTGGAGCTGCCTTTTGGATTTTAAATCTGAATTGGATTATTGTTAGTAAAATGTAAATTTAGACTTTTTTCCTGCAATTTAGTCCAATGTATACAAGATAGGTCTGTTTTCCTAGCAGGGTCAAGCCTATTCTTAAGCAGAAGTAATTGAGTGGCATAGAGTCCTTACTACCTTCCTATATGTAGCCTGGAGCTTGCTCCTCTTAAAGCCAGGTGGGCCCACGAGTGCTTACAGAAGGCATGGGATGGAACAATTAAAAGATGGCATTATATTTTCTATTCTTACTGATGTTTATGTTCAATCCATATGGGAGCTAAATTTTTTCTTGGACCGTGCCATATTTCAACTTATTTATCTTCCTTGGAGATCACAAATGTGGTAAGACAGGTTTTTACTTGTGTGCAATGGAAAATAGTCTAATAATTCCATGTACTTTATTTTATATACAAGGAAACTAAGGTCTAGAGGGAGGAAGTATCTGTGTGAGAGAGATCTGTGACTTAGTAATGGTGGAGCTGGTGTAGGTATCCAGTTATTTTGTCTCTTCTTTCTCCTGAATCAACATTCCCCAAAGTGCGGGGTTCCCAGTACTGGTAATCCTGTGGATTTAGAGAGTTCCATGCCAAAAGAGGCATTTTCTTTTCAGTTCTTTCAGCCTTTCAGACTCCACCAAGAATGATCTTAGTTCACAGTCATACTTTATCCTTTTGTGAATATTTGCCAATCTTCATATAACAGAGACAGTGAGATTCATTAAATTCTGCTAGTTAAACAATATAGCTTTGTTTCTATTTATTCTCAGGTATGTTCTCTGTATAAGTAATACTGCTTTTTATTTTCAATAGCTATATAATGCTATTGAAATTTTAAAATACAAATAAATATTTGTTTTAAAATAAGATTTTAAAAATAAGATAAATTTTATTTATCTTAAAATAAAGCAAGTTGATTTAAAGAAAAACATTAAGAAGTAGAGGTAGCCTGAAAATGTGGTATGGTAACAATTTAGTTTCCTCAGGGCTCAAGTTTAGGAAACACAGAGTGTTAACTATATTGTTCTTCAAATAGACTTCATAAATAATTGGCTATTAGTCCTTACCATTATGTATATCTATATATAGCTATAAAGATATATAGATATATTAAAACTTTCTCAGGCCAGCCCCAATTTTTTCCTGATTGGATGAGTTTCATCCAGGCTTTGCTACTTTGCATGGCAACCTTAAGGCAACTCACATATGTAATGCAGGAGAAACTTCAAGCAAATACAAAAGCAAGAAAACCAACAAGCCCAATAACCTTGGTATATGATGGTTTTGCCTACTTAAAAGCATGTGCATGCTCATTGGAATGTAGAGAGAAGAAAATTTTGTTTTCCAAGAACTTTGTTTCCCAAGATCTGCATTTGTATAACTTTAGGCCTGCCACCTCTTAGTATCTCCCTCATCAGATGGTTCCATTGTGAAGGATGACTGAAATGAATGATGTTCCCAGGATGAAACTCTGCCTGACTTCGCTGAAGCTTTCAGTAATACTTACTCAGCCCCCAGGAAATAAGGAGCCCCTCATCTGTATTTGATAAGAACGAAGTTTTAGGTTGGCCTCTGTGATGGTGGCAGCACCAAAGTACAACTTTTTTTTTTTTTTTTTTGAGACGAAGTTTCATTCTTGTCATCCAGGCTGGAGTGCAATGGCACAATCTCAGCTCACTGTAACCTCTACCTCCTGGGTTCAAGCGATTCTCCTCTCTCAGCCTCCCAAGTAGCTGGGATTACAAATGCCCACCACCACACCTGGCTAATTCTTTTTTTTTTTTTTGTATTTTTACTAGAGACGGGGTTTCACCATGTTGGCCAGGCTGGTCTCAAACTCCTGACCTCAGGTGATCCACATGCCTCAGCCTCCCAAAGTGCTGAGATTATAGGCATGAGCCACCGTGCCTGGCCAAGGTACAATTTCTAATAAAGCCCATGTAGCTGTAATTCCTGGAGTGCTTTACTGGTCACCATGCTCAGAGGTGAGCACTTGGCATATGTTGTCTTGCATAATCCTCTCAATGTATTTATGAGACCTCTATTCTTATTTTACAGCAGTGGAAATCAAATCAAGGATCCTCTTACTCATACTGTCCTTTTTTTTTTTTCCTCCAAAAACCATATTGTTACACTTAGATCATGACTACCATTCCTAGATTCTGTCCTAGGAATTTACCCATGACCTGCATATGGGCTCTCAATAAATAGTTTATTAAACACTTGCTAAGTGCAAGTGGGCTGGGGAAACAGAGACAAATCCTGAAACCATACTCTCAGAAATGACTCTGCTGTTCCAAGACACAGGAAAATAAACAGATCCATCACAATCCTGCTTGGGTATAATTTGACAAAGGAAGCCAAATTTGAACTTGATCTTGAGAGAAGATAGTGGATCAGGTAAAGAGAAAAGGACAAGCAGCAAAAGTACAAATTGACTTTGTGTCCAACAGCCGCAATCATGCTGATAACAGCTATTTGTTGAATGTCTACTACTCTTCTAACCTGGCACTAGGTACATCACATTCTTTACCTCATTTAAGACTTGAACTACTATGGGGTAGTATGTTAGCCCAGTGCGCATTGCTATAAAGGAATACCTGAGGTTGAATAATTTATAAAGAAAAGTTTATTTGGGTCATGGTTCTACAGGCTGTACAAGCATGGCACCAGCCTCTGCTTGGCTTCTGGTGAGGCCTCAGGAAGCTTTTACTCACGGAAGAAGGTAGAGAGGGAACAGGGATGTTACATGGTGAAAGAGGGGGCAAGAGGGAGAAGAGGAGGAGGTCCCAGTTGCCTTTAAACAATCTGGTAGCCTCTAAACTCATTACCATGAAAAGGCCACCAAACCATCATGACGGATCCACCACCATGACCCAGATAGCCCCTACCAGGCCCCACCTCCAACACTGGGGATTACATCTTAACATAGGATTTGGAGGGGACAAATACCCAGGCCATATCAGGTAGCTAGTAACACACCCAATTTTTGAAGAGGAAAGTGAGGATTAAATAAGATAATCCAAAGGTGTCCTTTCAAAAAGGAGACACATGTGGGTGGCAGCAAGAAGCTAAAATCTGTATCACTAGACAGTTGATATGACTGAATGGGAATAGCTTCTAGAATCCTATATTGAGAGGCATGGTGAGGCTGCATCCAGTTCTCTAGAAAGGGATGTCATAATTAATGACTCTCAGTTTGGAGAGTAAAGAGTAACAGTATAAATGGTATATGATCCCAGAGAAAAATGACACTGTGAATGGCTCATGCAAAAACCATGAGGAACAAACCTCCCATGAGAAGTTGGAAGAACAGAACCTCCCATGAGCTAACACCCCTTTCAGGCCTGACCATTTCATGCCCACATTTCTCTGCATCCACCAGCAAATCCCCCCTGCCCTCCATCTCCTTCTCCAATACACTCTCCATATCTCCACTAGCTCATTCTCTCAAAAGTACTGCTTTGGCCAGGCACAGTGGCTCATGCCTGCAATCCCAGCACTTTGGGAGGCTGAGGTAGGTGGATTTCTTGAGGCTGGGAATTCGAGACCAGCCTGGCCAACATAGCAAAACCCCATCTCTACTAAATAGTAAAGTTCAAAAATTAGCCAGGCACACAGTGGCACATGCCTGTAATCCTAGCTATTCGGGACGCTGAGGCAGGAGAATTGCTTGAACCCAGGAGTTGGAGGTTGCAGTGAGCTGAAATCACGCCACTGCACTCTAGCCTGGGCAACAGAGTGAGACTTCATCTCAAAACAAAAAAAGTGCTGTTTTGACCATTTCCCTTCCCGTTGACTAAAACCTGGACTTCAACCTTATGAAATGAATCTGTGGCCCTCTTTTCTTTCACTGTGAAATGTAGTTCTCTAGTAAGTTCTTCAGACATTGGCTGCTTCTGAACATCTTCCCCCAACCACCCCAGTCACTATAGAAACACCAAGTCAAGCCTTATAAAAATCATTATCTAATTTTCTCCTATTTCTAAAGAGGAGCTTTTGGTTGCACTTTGTCTTGATGTGACAGACATTATAACCTGTGATTGAATGTCTGATTATTTTATACTTACAGTTCCTTGAAGGTGATTTCTGTGATATTGGCAAAGATAGTGAATTAATTTCCATTCATTAGTCAGGAATCTTATGAACTGTATCTTTCCGACTACCATCAACAAAATGAGCTGCCCACCTCTGAGGGGGTGGCCTTTGTGTCCTGTTCTGCCCCAGTACAGCATAGGTAGATCTATCTAACTGAGAGGGACATTACAAGGAACAAGCTGGCCCGCAGATTAAAGCGACAGTCTCCAAAGAGCTTTGTCAGTAATACATGAGATATTCTGATCTCCCTCTGCGCATCTCCTGTGTCTTTATCCTTATTTGATTCCTGCCCTGCTTACTTGCTTGTTTCCTCAGTTCCTTCTCTTGTACATTCCCCCAGCTTCATTATAAGGGACCTGACCCTTCAAGCTACCCTTTCAGCTTCGTGGCCGCTGACTGCCTTCTTGTCAGCAAGAAGATAGATACCAGCCAAAGATAGAACAAGAGGGATGTGGGAGGACAGGAAAGGAGAAGCCATGGTATTTTTTCCTTTTTCTCTCTCACTGCCTAGGGCAGAACTTGCAGCAACAGCCGCTCAGATACCTTGGTTCCAGCTCCCACCAGCCAGCCGCTCCCTCTAAGGGTTGATGGCTTCCAAGCTCCAGTGTGCTTTCTAGAGCCCACTGGAGATGCCCACTCCTTGACTCCTCAAACACAGTTACTTCCTTTGTCTCTGCAGTCCTAGATCTAGTGATGGCTTCCTCCAGATGCTGATCTGTAGATCACAATCCCTTTCTATGTCTGTTCTTCTTGCTCTGCAAAACATCACGGTATCCTTGTATAAAATTCTCTCTACCGTTACTTGGGTGGGTTTTGCTTTCCTGCCTGGATTTCCTGATGAATACAGTTTCAAGTTCAGGAGGAGGAAAGATGGACTCTGAACACTTAATTGACCACCCTAACCCCATCAATATCCAATCCAAAGTCCAGACCTGCCTGGTGTGGTATGATATCATACAACATTGGATTTATGACTAAATCCAATTATAATCCATTTCTCATACCCTAAAAATGGGCCTGGAAAAAAATTGGTTGTATTAATGGTCTAAATAAAAATGTGTACATATACAAATAGTATGGGAGAAAATTTTGTAATTTTGGCAAGAAGACCTGTAAATCTTTATCTCATTTTATAGCAGACATTAAGACCCTGCAAAGGCAATGCTGGTCTCATGCATCATCTATTTCTAGAAAGAAGCATCAGGCTACGCTCAAGGTGATGCAAAATATTCTCTTTGAGTAGATGATATAGTTCTGCACGTCATTACTTGTCTACCTGTAACCCTCAGGTGTCACAATAATGGAACTTCAATGATAGCTTTGAAACAGAAAGATAAATGACATATTCCATTTGAGAGAAGACAGGGACATCCTTGATTTTCTAGTAAGAGTCTTTCATCCTACATTTTAACGTATAATTCATGACACTCCTGAATGTCTTCTTAATTTTTTATACTGATTTGGCTTTACAGGTGCTAGCTGACATTTATTAGGCAATATTAGTTAGCATCTTCCTTGGTGCAATTGCTCAGTTTTATTCAACCCTTGTGAATGAAATATAACTGTATACATATATTTTTTGATATAGTGAGCATGTGTAGTTTGCCAGCCTCTGTGCCAGCTCTGAAATGAATCAAATGCTTGCTCTCAGTGAACAGTCTATATTCTGGACATTTTGTTCTTGTCGCCAAAACATTCATTTTCCATCGAACAGTACGTTGTTACCACAACACTTTACTTTTCCTTCATAAACATGTTAACAGCATTTTTGAGGGGTCTAAATTTTCCCAGGGTAGGCACCATAATCTGGGTTCGAGTGATCATCACATTAGAGGTTCACCAAGTCCTCCATATGGCACAGCCAGGAAGTGTTCTTTAATCCTCGGACTTTTTAAAGGCAATGAAAGGACTAGTCGCAAGTGTCCAAACCCTTAGCAACTGTTGCCATGCATTATGTGATTATAATTATTTAGCTATTCAAGAAACAACACTTTTACAATTTCTTTTTCAATAAAAGGTGGGTAAAACCTTTGGCATACACCAGTCAAACTATCTTGGCCAGATTTTGTTTTCCATTGTTGTCCCCCTGCTGCTCTTTCACTGTGACATCACACCATCCTTGCCCTGTCTTCCATTCAGGAGCTACATTCTTGACTTGCAACCCTCCCCCCTTTTTTTCTTCTTGAAAAAAAGTGATACATATAGAGAAAGTGTAGGTTTGTTACACAGGAGTATGTGTGCCAAGGTGGTTTGCTGCACCTATTGACCTATCCTCTAAGTTCCCTCCCCTCACCCCCAATCCCCCAAAAGGCCCTAGTGTATGTCGTTCCCCTCTCTCTGTCCATGAGTTCTCATTGTTCAACTCCACTTATGAGCGAGACCATGTGGTGTTTGGTTTTCTGTTCCTGTGTTAATTTGCTGAGTCTGATGGCTTCCATCTTCATCCATGTCCCTGCAAAGGATATGAACTCATTCCTCTTCATGGCTGCATAGTATTCCATGGTATATATGTACCACATTTTCTTTATCCAGTCTATCATTGATGGACATTTGGGTTGGTTCCATGTCTGTGCTATTGTAAAGAGTGCTGCAAGAAACATACGTGTGCATGTGTCTTTACAGTAGCATGATTTATATTCCTTTGGGCATATACCCAGTAATGGGATTGATGGGTCAAATGGTATTTCTGGTTCTAGATCCTTGAGGAGTCACCATACTGTCTTCCACAGCGGCAACCCCCACTTTCTTAATCTCTGATTATTTATTTGCTCACAGCTCATTTTAAAGCAAATATTCTACTCATTTATATTGCTAGAAAGGTTTGCTTTTTTCCAGTTGTATCCTAAGAAGTGCTCCCCAGTATGTACATATTCTGTGGAAATGGCTTCTCTTTCATTTTTTAACCTTGATTTTTAATTTTATTTTTATGTTTCTCAATACAATATTGGATATATTTCAGGTATATAACATCTTTAATGTATACGTAGTAAAATTAACATATCCATAATCTCACATCTTTACCTGTTTTTTTGTGGTAAAAGTACCTTGATATGGTTTGGTTGTTGTCCCTACCCAAACCTCATCTTGAATTGTAGCTCCCATAATTCCCACATGTTGTTGGGGGCACCTGGTGGGAGATATTTGAATCATGGGGGTGGTTTCCCCCATACTGTTCTCATGGTAGTGAATAAGTCTCATGTGATCTGATGGTTTTATAAAGGGTTTCCCCTTTCACTTGGCTCTCATTCTCTTTCACCTGCTGCCATGTAAGATGTGTCTTCTGCCTTCCACCATGATTGTGAGGCCTCCCCAGCCATGTGGAGCTGTGAGTCCATTAAACCTCTTTTTCCTTATAAATTACCCTGTCTAGGGTATGTCTTTATCAGCAGCATGAGAATAATACATACCTAAAATCTACTTTTATCAAATTTTTAGTGTACATTATTAATTATAGTGTTCATGCTGTATGTTAAATCTTTAGGTTTATTTACCTCATAAAACTGAAACTTTGTACTCTTTTTTCTCCACATGTATTAGGGTTCTCTAAAGGGTCAGAACTAATAGGATAGATGTATATATATATAAAGGGGAGTTTATTAAGGAGTATTGACTCACATGATCACAAGATGAGTTCCCACAATAGGCCGTTTGCAAACTGAGTAGTAAGGAAGCCAGTCTGAGTCCCAATGCTGAAGAACTTGAAGTCTGATGTTGGAGGGCAGGAAGCATCCAGCATGGGAGAAAGATGTAGGCCAGAAGACTAAACCAGTCTAGTCTTTTCATGCTCTTCTGCCTGCTTTATTCTGGCCATGCTGGTAGCTGGTTAGATTGTGCCACCCAGATTAAGGGTGGGTCTGCCTTTCCTGGTCCTCTGACTCAAATGTTAATCTCCTTTGGCAACACCCTCATAGACACACCCAGGAACAATACTTTGCATCCTTCAAGCCAATCAAATTGTCATTCAATATTAACCATCACACCACACCCTGACCCCATGAGTTGTTCAAGATACCCACATTAAAGGAATGGTTATGCACCCATTTATAAGAGTGAGATGAAATTGGGTCTAAGCTGCAAATGTGTTTTCCCCCCTCACTGGGCAAAAGCAAGAGCACCAGTAAACACATGACATAGTATCTTATCTGGTGGTTGTAATTTACTGTAACCATTGCATGCCCATCACAGATCCACATGTATTGATAATGGCACTACCTGGAGTTGGCTACCCTGCAGTCCTGGTGCCCAGTGTGTTTTACACCACACATGGACTTGTGATCAAGTGTGTGTTTGCATGCCCATATGTGTGTGTATATATGTATACACACATGTGTATGTAATATATATATATAGATATACACAGACACATATATAGAAAGATTTTCTGATATTTACGAAGTTTCTACTCATTTGTGATGGTTACAGAAAATTAGCAATTTGGCCCACAAATATATAGTATTTATATATTAGACGTCTGCTTTGTGCCAGGCTTTGTTATAGGTGATAGGGCCAGGCAGGGGACAAATGAGTCCCTCTATTCATGGAGCTTACATTAATGTGGATGTGAATCAGCCTAACCTTGGAGAAATACAGGGCAGGTTGATGGGACTATGTTTGGTGTACTTTTAGTGGAAGCAAAAAGATGTGTTTACAAGGTTAAATAAAAATGTAAAGAAAAGTTGTGGGAATTAGGACTGAACTGATTGGTTGTGAGTAGATTTTGAAGAGTCTTGAATGGTGTGAGAATTATTGGAGGTTCTCTATTTTTAAATTGTTATTAATAGTATCAGTATTTTTAATATAACAAGTCATGGAAATTGTAACACAGGCATTTTCTTGCTCTTGGATTGAAATTAGCAGATCATTCTGACAACTCTCTAAGTAACTACATTTTATTCTTGAACAATAGCCTATGCATCGATTTAGGCATATTTCCATAACATGAATATTTGTGGTTTTGCATTTCAAGTATATGTTCAAATAGGCAGAGTTCTATATTAATTTGTCATCGGTAAAACAATTTATTTTATGGTTGATCTTCCTGGAAATACCACTATAGAATTAATTTATATTTAAATAAGACTTAAAAAAGAACCCCAAAACGGACATAATTTTGATAGAAAAATAAATTTATTCTTGTGGAATGAACTAAGTCTATTTTTTTCCAAGACCATAAACTAACCAGGCAGTAAAGGCAGATTATTGATATATGATTATATGAGATATTGATATATGAAGCATGAATTTAACTGTCAATAAAACTTAAAACTGTCAATATCAGGATAGTAAAATAAAAAATCTAGGTACTTTCTCCTGCAAACTCTGCTTGTCAAAGGTTTATGAGCAGGAGAGTGACCTGTTCTAAGCTCTCTCTTCCACATGATAGTACTTCAAATATTTGAGAATGACTGTCATCTCTCTTCAAAGCTGTAATGTCAAACTGAAACACACACACAGATTCACAAATTTAATCACTACTGCTTCGACTAACATATCCAAGACACCACATCATTAACATAGGTCATTGAATATTATCTGTTGAGATACTGGCCTTTCCAATGGATTTTTGTCCTCCACAGATGCTTCTCTCTACACATTTCTAGAATAGTCTAGTACTATGAAATCTCAACCTAATTTCAGGTTTTCACCTTGTTCATAGGTTTCTTACGGATGAAGTACATTGGTTATGCTTTTGAATAACCATGATTTGCAGCAGAGGCATAAGATCTGTTTGGCAGGTTAAAAGTATCTGGAGAGCACTAAGATGCTAGTCCCTAACTGTGGAGGACTGAGAAGCAGTTATAAATGAGCAAACATAGGCTTTCAAAACAGGAGCAAGTAACGCTAATCAAGAAATATCAATACCAGCTTGTTTTGGTGAGAGCCTGATTGATTTCTCCCCAGTCGCACAGAGGCAATTGGCCTGCAATTTTCACACTGTATTTGGTATGAATTGTTGAAGAAAAATAAAGTTGTTCATTGATTAGCATTTGAAAACCCAATTAGTACTTAGTTTGCTTGAAAGACAAAACAAGTGCATGGTGTCAGAACCAGATATAAGCATTTCCAGGACTAACAAGCTCTCCAGGACTAATAAACTGGCCCTAAAATACGGAAGAAACAGTATTCAAATGTGAACTTGATTTCAGCCGATCTCCAGGGCCTGAGTTCACACTGGGGACCAATTGTTGACTCTTTTCACCATATGACTATGCAGTTAATGCACTATGCATATGTCTTTGGGAAACATAACAGTTTTTTGTTTGTTTTTATTATCACATATTTTTCTATACCACCCTTCGTCCCCTAGTCCCTATCTCAGTAGAACACTGGAGAGGAAATTACCATGAATGTGAGAAAAAACCTAGAAATCAGGAACTTCTAAAATACAACACATGAACACTAGTTCCAAGAGATTAAAACGTTATGTGAAGGAGAGTTTGTAAACAACTGAATTTGAGAAATACTGGGTTAAACATAGCTTACTAGAGAGCTTTGCTCAAATGCCTGTAGAGAGCCCTTAACATGTTAATGTAAATGGTGGCTCTCAAAAAGAATTTAGGGTTTTCCAAAACACTGGAAGCTTCTTAGAATGCATGTGCCAAACATCTTATGGGACCAGTGTTGCTAGGAAGCTGTTTTGGGTAATGCTGTAATATATTCCTGGATAATTTTAACTTGCCATGAAAAGTTTGGGAATGGGTAAAATGGACTGCCTTCTAGTTTATTTTCCTTCTCCTAGTCCTGTCTGTCTATCCATCTGTGCATCCATGCATCCATTCATGCATGCATCCATCCACACATCTATCCATCCAACAAATTTTGTTCAATAAACTATGAGAGACCCTGTGCAAGGGGTTGAGATGACTTATTGTGGGGGTAGAGAAGAGGTAAAAGAAAGTTAGAAAACAAAACTGGGCCTAATCTTGATGGTATTCAGGACTTCTCCTTTGCAGAATCTGCCTGGTTATATACAACTTTTGTTGCCTGAGAATGTTAACATGCTTTTGTTGCTGTTGTTGTTGTTTAGATTTAGATTAGAGATACCTTCCTGCAAGCACTATTGGCAGTGGAACCCTGAGTTGGGTGGGCCTGGAGGGTGGGCAGCCAGGGACTACCTCTCGTCTCAGTGGTGTTCGATAAGCAATTTAAGAGCCAGATCCTGGGGGTCTGAAAGTGATGAAAACCCAGCCCTTGCCCAAATAACAGAGCCTGAGGCTTTCTATTGCCCAGCAAGTTGAACTCAGCAGGGAAGTGAAAAGGTGTCAGAGAGAAACTCAGGGCATAAGTTCCCAGCATTTATTATTGTTTATCTGTGCATGTCAGGTAAGAGTACAGTGGCTGGAGCCCCTTACCCTGTCCAGGTGAGCAAGAACTGCATGTAAGGGTGACAAAGGAATGAATTTCCATATCCATTAGAAAACTCAGCTCCCAGATAGCAAACCCTGAAAAGAGACATGCATATTGATTCTTGAAATGAAATGTTTTCAAGCTGACAGTTGGGTAGCAATAAATGTGAAAGTGAGGACTGAAGGCTTGCAAAATGCAATACATTTGAAACTTCATTGTTACGAGCTTAAATCAGTAAATAGGGATCTTTCCAACTGGCCCAAACCTGAACCCAATTGTCCAATCTAGGGGCTAAAGCCAAACTCCCCCATATTCACCCAAAGTCTGGTTACCCAAAGACAACTCTACTCTGCCTCAAGAATAAGAAGAGTGGGACCCTCGTGGACCAGAATCATCATCTTCCATAAAAACAACATACTCCCTCTAGAATCGATTGTGTTTTGTCATTACTTTTTGGATTAGGTTTTTATAACTTGAGCTGTGTATGTTAATTAAATTAGCCCTCTCCAAAGAGTTTGGCTCTTGCTGAGCAGCTAACACTTCTGTGTCCTGCTGAGATTTGGAGGAAATGCCATCTTCTGAGGCCCAATGAGTGCTGGGGAGAAGGCAGCTCCAAAGGTTTCTAAATCAGGACAAATCTGACTCCAGGGTTTTGGTCTTGCAGATAGCACAGTGACTATGACCTCTTCAGTATTTTAATGTGTTCAGAGCCCCAGGACCCCATATGGTATCTTGAAGTGGGCAATTGCCTACTTGATGTTTTTGCAGGGTTACATAGAAAACTACCTTTGCCCCTCCACAAATCTGCTGGCTGACTCACATTCAGTTATCTTCAATATTCTCACTCAAGGCTTTGGTCCTAGTGAATGTGAATATGTGCCATGGCTTTGGATGGAAAGCTACTTATCAGTTCTTTATACTATAGCGTAAATGTGCTTCATAATACTTCTCCATGTCAGTGAACCCTCATTTGAAAAGTACATATTGATCTGTGCCAATATGCCTTAATAGGCACCTGGGGTTTTGTAAAGAACAAAACAAATGTGCCCCCTGACTTCATAGGCCCTTCTATTTCAATGCTTTCATGATCCTTTAAAACCGGTCAGCAAACTAGAACCTCTGGGTCAAATCCAGATGGCTTCTGTTTTTGTAATTAAATTTTACTGGAGCATAGCCAGAATAATACAAAACAAAACCATTTGTTTATGTATTTTTATGGCTGCTTTTGCAATACAACAGCAGAGTTGAATCATGACAGAAAGCATAGCGCCCCCACAACGTAATGTATTTATATAATATTTGGCCCTTCACAGAAAAAGTTTTCCAACTCCTGCTTAATATTCCAGGTCTCAGAGCCCCATCCCAAAGTATTTTGAATGCGTAGATCCACAGGTGTGTATCTGTTGGCATTCATACAGCCTTATGCCTGCAGACCTCCACTGCTCACGTTCTTTCTGTGCAGTGGTTCTCTGAATTCTCCATACCTGCCTTTGATTTTTCCTTCAGCAGCTTCTCCTCCCTAGCCCTCTACTTTCTAGGGTGAATGTTCCCCAGCAGCCTGTTGTCTGTCTTCCACAATTCTCCTTGGCATTTCGTATGTCATCTTCTACCCTCCTGATACTAAACTATTCCTTGGTGATCTCTCAGAACTGCACATTTAACCCTCTTCTCAGAATTGCCTCCCTACACTTCTGGTTACCTAGATCAGAGGGTCCTCTGAGCTCTTAGTATGTCTGAAACCAATTCATCATCATTTCCCTCAAGCCAACTCACACTCTAGACTTTGCAATTTTCTGTTATTGGTAACATCAGTCTCCCACTTTGAGATTTCAGTCATTAATAATAATGATCATATTTGTTTCAAATTTTACCTCCTGGTCCTGAAAAACAAATCTAGCTTCAATCAGAATCTAACTAAAAATAATGAAGGGCAAAACTTTGTAAAATGTTCACAAAGCTTACCTGATATACAGACCTTTTTAAAAAGATTTTTCCTAAGGAAGAAACAAGGAGGAAAGGAAATTGACCTTGAACAGGCATCTACAATGAGCTTGATGCTGTGCCAGCCACTTTTTCTACAAAATACCTATAATCCTTCCAATAATGCTTTGATAATTTTTATCATTTAATGAGAAAGCCAAGTCTCAGAGATTAAGTTACCTTGCCAAGTATCACATAGCTAGTGAATCATGGTACTACTATCCAGATCTAACTTTTATTTCTCATCCTCTTGTGGCATATAAAACACATAAATCTAATTGTGAAAAATATCTTAGTTTTATTGAATTTGTATATGGACTTGGTTTTTGCTACATTTTCTTTTTCAAAATATATATCAATCAAAACTGAGTAAATTCAGTTAGCAGTGACTGTAATTTTAAGTATTTGTGTCCCTCACTTGTTCTCCACCAAGAAGTGATGACGATGATGATGATGATACTAACAGTTGACTTTTATTGAATGATACACTGTGTAGGCATCCTGCCAACCACGTATGGATGCTTAATTTCTATTTTCATTTTTATCCTGTAATGCTGGCTCTTTTGATCAAGTAGAGTATGAACATGAAGGCTGATAGGCTTTAGTCTTTAACTTTATTATCTGTTAAACAAAGATATGCTGTTATATGTTTATCAACTAACACTTTTTTTTGGAGGGAGGGCAACTTGTAGCGCTTACCAACTTCTATGGTATAAATATTCCCAACATGGCTAATTTCCAGCTATAACTATAATATCACTGGCTCACAGTAAACCTCAAAATTTAACAATCTGCTCTTAGGATCCTGCCTTAACTGGCTCTACCACACCAGAGATATGTATTATAATGACTTATTAGGGAAATTTATTAATTTTCTTAGTGATTCAATATGCTAGGTGAGACAGAATATGCTTCAGTGTCATGTAGTTGGGTAATTCTGGTGTGAACTGAGTTGGTTAGTTACGGAGTGAACAATGGGAGACCTTTACAGAGGTAGAAAGGTTGTCCCAGGTGCAGAGTCATGAGCCAGTGGGAGATGTTTAGGAGACAGTAAGATCATACTGACCTAGAATAGAGAATGGCTTGGGAAGAAGAGTCTACAAAGAAGCCCATTCAACAGTAGAACATGTCATTTAGGGTCTTAAGTGGATGAGTGGCTGAAACCTTCAGCTTCTCTGGTTGGACTATGGAAGAGGTAGTGATATCCACCCAGGGCAAGCCCCTCTGAGCCTTGGCCTTTTATGTTTTCCTGTCAATCACTTTGAGTGCTCAGATTTGCAGCATCACTTTCAACCAAAATCTTCATTTTCAGGGGGTTGCTTTTTATGCAGATGTGAATGATACACATTTGAAATTAAGACAAAAAGTTTTTAAAGATGCTCAGTGTCTCAAATTTCAAACAAAACAAATCCCTAAGTTTATTTTTTTAATGTAGTTTTAAAATTTTAAAGCCATCAGGCCACAGAAAGTATAAATCATGTTAATGTTATTATCCCATGGGTGTACCACTTGAGCCATTGAAGTGGAAAGAACTCATTTTCCTTTGTTGGAATTCTATGTATCACCCTGTGGTTTATAGGCTCTGAATATTCTGCAAGCAATAATGATGTTTAAGTTAAAACTGCAGCAACTGTTAACATGGTCTTTGTTTTACGTAATAACAATGTCATGTATGTAGTTGTATTCATTTCAGCATTAGACAATACATCCATAGAACTAGCAACCCTGGTCTGGAAGTTGAATTTGATAAATCAATATGCCATGGTGTTACCTGAAGAGCAAACAGTCTGCATAGTATAAGAGTTGATGCACAAAAACAAAACAAAACAAAACAAAAAAACAAACAAAAACCTACAAAAACAGAATTGGACAAAAAAGCAATCATGGTTACAGATTTATGCTCTGGGAAAATGTATTCCTAATTTTACCTAATTAAACTATTATTTAATAACAAATATTAATTTTGAATTAGAGTTGTAGATATGCGAGATCCTGGGGAATGCATGGCTCATGTTGTGACCACCACATAGTTTTGTCAAGTGGCAGTGCTGTGCCTCATAGGGACCACTCTGTTACTCAGTAGGAATTTTGGAGCTTTCCCCCAGGTTGCCTCTCTGCCAAGGAGAAGCTAATAAATGCGTGGCTGTATAATCCTTGCATATAAAACTCAGATGTCTATTATGAAAATGTTCATGGACTGTGACCATTCATTCTCTTCCTAAGATACGTTTCTTGCATAGATCCTCTGATATAAAGTTGTCTGCAAAGTGCTAGGGAAGAGCTGGGCTTCACACACAGTTTGCAAGCACCTGCTGTGAATCCAATGCTACTTCACCCAACTGTGCTTCATGCTGGGAGAGACCAGTAGACAGCAGGACATTGTAAGGAATCTTCTCTCCCTCTTTGAACACCAGGCACTCTTAATTATTAAAGGCGCATTGTTCTGGCTTAAGAGCTATTAAAAAACAAAGAATTACCACTGCCCCAGACTGGGTGATAACCTCTTTGAGGACAAGGAACCATTCATGTGTACATCTTTTTATCTGATCCAGCATTTAGCATGATGCCTACTCAAATACTGACTACCTGATTTTTTTTCTCTTAGAAATTATCCCCAACAGGATTGCTTACTGATACTTTTACTTCTTTACTTAAAAAATATTTCTTTAATAAAAATCCAGATGCAAAGTTGATTATTATGAAACATTTTTCAGAGATTTAACCTCAGTTACTAGCCATGCAGATTTATATAGACATCTAACCTATTTACAAATGGACCTGTTTACTCATTTGTAAAGTAAGGTGGTAAAGCTTAGTATTGTATGAGAGGCAAGTTGGTCTCTAGAGATACCCTGTGGAGCTCCATCTGCTCAACATTTTTTTGAGCCATGAGGATATGGAAGGCATTCTAATAAACACTGCAGAGGATGTAGAGCTGGAAGGTACGGATAATGTTGGAATGATAAAAGCAGAAGACAAAAAGATTGTGGCAGCTTGGAACAATGGGTTCAACATGCAAATTCTTCCTCTAAATATAAATCCTTTAATGTCAAGCCTTCTATAATGGTGTGAAATGATTAAGAACAAGACAGGAAGTTCTGTCTTGTCCTTAGTAGTTTCAGAACAAGCATCAAAATAGCATCAACTGGTAAGACTTGGAAAAATTAGGCTACAAAGTCAAGGTGTAATAGGGCTTCAACAAAAACTTCACTTCTGTGAGGACATCAGATCAAGGGCATAGGGTGTGACCAGATCAAGTTAATCTCTCTGAGACTGAGTTCTTCACTTCTAAAGTACAGATGGTTGTAATAGCCACAATTTTGTAACTATCTCCTATGAATCCTAAACACGTGCTAAGCACTTTGCTTTGCTTATTTCAGTAATCTTCACAAAAGTTCTGTGAGAGATAAATGCTAAAAAAAAAGTCCACTTTATAGATGAAGAAACTGAGGCTTAAATTGTTTAGGTAATTGTCCAATACCACACAGGTAGAGTTTGGACAAATATCCAGCTCCTTCTGACCTCAAAGCCTTAAGCTATAAAGTACTATTCTCCATCACATTTCTCCCTACTGTTTAAAGCACAGAAGGATAAATGTGACCATACATTCCTGGCATATGGGGCCTTGTGTGCAAGTGTAAAGTCAGTGCTAATATTCTTCACTTGTGCTCATTCCTCTCTCCTTCCATCCTCCACCATAATGACAGAATTCCAACCAAGCATGTACCTCTGGGGACTATTCTGAGTCTTCAAGGGTAGAACCTTCTCACACACAGGAGCAATCTTTGCATGGCTTCATCTACCAAGCTTAATTCCTCTTCCTACTTCAACACACATCATTTGCACCCAGCTATGTTGGAGACTAGCTAATTATTCAACAATAGCAGCAATACTTACCTCTACATGTTCATATTCAGGGGTTGCTGAAAACATTTGTGAAGGGTTTGAATTTGTGTCGCTGAATACATCCCATGGAGGAAGCCAAAACCTCTCTGCCAAAACCATGTCAAAGATACAGTTTGAGTCATAGGCAGCATCAATGTCCCTACAAAGTAGACCTGCTTAACTTTGAGGAGTATAAACTCTGTTCTTTTAAGAATTTGTGGCACTACTTATTTCGGAGAATTGAAAGAGAGTGTAGTATCTGAGTGAAACTTATCAGCTGCTATATTCCAAAGAAGGCCAAAATCTCTCTTACTCCATCTTACCCTGTGGAGCTCCATCTCCTCCATCTGGTTTTAAAAAAAAGTCACAGCCACAGGTTTGTCCCAAATCCTACCTCAGTAGCATCTACCACTAAGGGAAGGGTGCATATGCTGAGGGTGTATCCAGGAGGGAACTGGTCACTGTTAGAAACATCAGCAGAGCCACACCCTCTTGACAAAATGACCTTCCTCCAATTGCAAGAGATTTGCCTCCACCAGTAGCTCCCAAGAGCTACTGGAATCAAATGTAGGGATAAATCAGAGTTTACATCCTTTGGAAGACTGAGTGCTGCATGACTTCCCTGTCCAGAGGTTGAAAAAAAATATTATTATTCCACACATGGAAAAATTCCTATCTAATGCACATAAGGCAAATAATTTTTTTAAAAAATAAAACAAAGTTATAAACGAATGAAAAAGAAACTGTCTTTCTATATACCTTAAGAAGGCTATGGGAAAAGAGCAAACTGTTAGCAAGGATTTCCTCTATGTTCAGAGATTGTAGGCAGTTTAAGATAGCTTTTCCTTATTTTTATTTTCCAGATTGTCTGCAATAAGAAAACATTCTTTTATAGTCACAAAATACAAATGTATTTTTAAAAATAAAGTCTGACAGTAATAAAACAAGCTGCTGTACTTATGCCTACAGAGGACCAAGGAAGTGGCCACAAGTGACACAAACACATTGGGCCTCTATGTATCCACTCGCTGACCCAGTGCTGCCTTTTGAGCAGGAACAAGCCTTCACAAGGATGGCTGTGCTTGTGTGTGTGAAGTCACCTGTCAAAAGGTACTTAACAGTGAAGATATCTTTCTCTCTTTTGGAATACTATGGAGGCTGTCAAATGCTGCTGAGGAAATCTATTAACATTTATTTTTTTAAAAAATAAATCATGACAATTTTTAAGGAAGAAGACTAGTAGGCTTTAAAGAAGAGATGCTAAAATTTCACAGTGTACCTAGTTTGGATGGTGGTAGAGAAGTATCATTGAGATGCTGCTGCCCTTATAAATGAGAGAGATGAACCTCTCCCAAGAATGTATGTTGATGGAGCAGGACACTTGGTACTGTATTACAGAAAACAAAGACCTTTTGTTGGGCAGCTTGTAGTCTGAGAAGTTAAACATGAAGAAAATTGCATTAAAATCTGATGGTTGCTGTGTGGGATAACAGTTGGCACTTAGTTCACAGAGCACGGTGACTTATTTGATCCCTCAACTTGATTATCCCATTGACAGTTTTCAACACAAGCACTTCCTAAGATTTTACGAATAATTTTTGAAATGTATTACCCCCATCCTATACAAATTTGAGGGGCCTGGAGTTCTTACTGTCCCCATTTTACAGCTGAGAAGAATGACACAAAGGCATTTAGTCCTTGGCCCCGAATCACCCAGCTGGTTAACATTGAAAAGAGGATATGAATTCAGGCTTTTCTCATTCCAGAATCTGCACTCTATGCTATCTGCCTCCAGCTGAGAGAAGGGAAGTTTCTAGAGGAAAAGGGGCTATTCAAGGGCTTAGTGTGCCTCCTCTCAAGGTCAGTCTGGTGAAGAAGAGCGTAAACTTGAACCTGTCTTACTGTCTTTGACACATGCCCCTTCTGGAATGTTTGCAGTTTGGAGGAAGAAAGAATGCATTTGCTTCAGACTGAAATTGTCTGAAGGTTTTTTTTTTTTTTTTTTTAATTCTTAGCTTTATTACATTTCGGAAACAGACCAGACAGTTAAAAAAAAAAAAAAAAAAAAAAAGGGAAAGACAGAAAATCTAACCTTTGTTGTTTCCTATTCTAAATTAGAGTAAATCTTGCCATTGGCAGCTGATTAAGCACCTCCCAGGTTCCTCTCTTGATGCACAGATGAGAAATCAATGTCCAGCAGGAATTCCTGATGATGTTCTTTATGGGTTTTTAGCACAAGTACTGAGAGTGACCTTTTCTGCATTTTCTTCACTGACTTGCTCATTGCCTGCTATGGGACCTGCAGGCTTCTCTGCACAGCATGCATGCAGCAGGCCCAACTGCTGTTCTTACCTCAGGTCTGACTTCTCCCAGTGCATACGGTAGACCCATCAGTCTCTGTGGCTTTGCTTGTGCCCTTTGCAGATGTGTCCACATGGCCATGTAGCACCTATCTTTCTCAATCCTTCTCCATTAGCACCTCTATCCCCCAGGGTAGCTTTTCTAGTAGAAATTTTAAGTTTTGTTTGATTGCCTCCTTTTGTGAGATGTGGAAAGAACAGCAGGTGTTACAAGTAAGAGTATGGAGAATTTACTGATAAAATGATCACTGAGGTATTACTGAATATGTTTGGGATGAGTGGGGAAGTATGCTTGGATTTATAACTTTATGTGGAATGTGGATCATCTTATTCTAGTTAGTACAACCTAGACTTAAGATTTTCTTTCTTTCTTTTCTTTTTCTTTTTTTTTTTTTTCTGAGATGGAATCTCAGTCTGTCACCGAGGCTGGAATACAGTAGCACAATCTCGGCTCACTACAATGTCTGCCTCCTGGGTTCGAGTGATTCTCGTGCCTCAGCCTCCTGAGTAGCTGGGATTACAGGTGCACACCACCATGCCTGGCTAATTTTTGTATTTTTAGTAGAGATGGGGTTTCATCATGTTGGCCACGTTGGTCTCGAACTCCTGACCTCAAGTGATCCATCCACCTCAGCCTCCCAAAGTGCTGGGATTACAGGCATAAGCCACCATGCCTGGCCCAAGAACTTTTTGGTATCTACATTATTTTTTCAGCTATATTTTCTTAGGTTTGTACATTAAACTCAACAATTGAAGTTCCATAAACTTAAAGCAGATTCTAAGAAGAAACAAGATCTAAGAAAATGAAGGAAAAATAAAACCTCTGCTTCTGACGCAAGAATAGTCTTAGGAAGGAGGAATCAATGTCTCCTCCAAATATAGATTTGGGTTATTTTTCTTTTCATTTGTTTTTATAGGGCATAGTGTTAAGTGTATAATCTGATTTGTATCCATGCATTTGATGAAACCAATTAAAATATGTTGTCCTTAATTTTTCTTGTTAAGGGTTTCTATGGATTGGGGGCATAAACTACTAAGGATATCTATGGAAACAGATTATATAACACTAACTCACATTGCAATATCATTTTTTTCCATTCTCTTTCCATATTTCTAATTGCTTTAAGGGGCAAGACTCTGATGCTAATATTTATTTAACAAATTTAGGACTCAATCATTTTGTAGCCAAGAGAACCAGCCTCAAGCTCTCTTTAGTGAGCAAAACATTTGACTGTAAATTGATAAATTTCATTTATTTTCATTTTTAAATAATTACCCATTGTGGACTTTGATACTGGTTTTCCACTTATAACAATGGTGTAAAGTTTCCTTTTGAAAACATTTGTGGCAATTTGTGAGGTGAATTAAAAATATTGAGCCAATAATATAGTTGCTTAATAGATGTGGCAAAAATTGGACAGTGGTTCATGAGTGGATAAAGTTTGAACTGGTCTAGGAAAGGTAGGGATTGTTCACTTAATCACTTCCCATATTATCCCTGAAAATGCCCCTCCTTGGACATCTCAAAGCACGTCATATACACCATTCCCCAGAATTCTATTTTGTTGTCTTGTATGTTAATTACATACACATGTGCATGCTCATTGAGAACAGAAATTGTCTTTTCCTTGATTGTCTCATCCACTCAGGATCCATTAGTCACCTAGAAGGTTCTTTTACAGGCAGAACTAAGCCCTCTCATCTCTAGCCTCTCCCTCCTTGGGCATGTCTCATTGTCATTCAATGCCATGCTCTTATGCCATTCTGAACTAGATAAGAGGGACACTGAAAACTTTCAGCACATTGTCTTCTATGTAGGGTGGAGTTCTGAATCTATTTGATCCAGGGCAACACTAAAAATAGAGATGATATGGTAGAGAGAGTTGGGTCCAGTTCAATCCAAATTGGCAGAATTGATAGTTGCTGTGAATAGACTAGGGGATGACAGTTTCTTGTGACAATTGAGTATACCTATAAAATAAGTCCATGTTTAAAAAGTGTGATGTTGAATAGTACTAGGATGGGATGAATCATGAAGTTGTACATTTGCCACCAAAGGTTAAGTGATTAGTCAGTTTATTGACACTTGCCTCTGCTTTATATTAAAATTGTATCTTCTGGGTCTTGAATAATTTTTTAGTAAAATTATTGATCAACGTCAGATATAAACCAGAATCTTGGACTCATAAAATCAGAACTAGATAAATACCAAATGATAATCCCATTGATTTTCTGGATTAATGGGCAGGAATAAAAAGGCCCAGCAATGCGAAGTGACCCATCTTGTATCACACAACTAGTTGTCAGTAGTAGTAGTGGCAGAACTTGAACTGGGGACTCTCCTCCCAACATGATATCCTTTCTTCTACCCTTACATTGTTTCTGATTACACAGGTCACTGTTTTAGTACATTTCTGCTTCAATTTATTTTAATTTATTTCAAATTCAATTTATCTTTATCTTACAGCATGTAATCTAGCAATTTGCTACTCTAAGGATGGTCTTCATATCTGTCAGAATCAGCATTGCCTGGAAGATTTTTTTAAATTGCAGAATCTTGAGCTCTACCTTCTGAATCAGAATCTGCATTTTTTTAACAAGATCTCCAGATGATTTGTATCATATTAAAGGTTGAAAAGTACTTTTAAATTATTTCCTGTAAGTCAAAAAAGTGTTCTGAACTGAATGAGAAAGGTGAGCAATCTTTAGCTCCATGGTTCTCAAATTTTATTGTACATAAGATAAACGAGGGTAAATTTGAAGTGTAGATTCCTGAGTATATCATTCCTACAGATTCTATTTCGGGCCTAGAATGAACACAGATGGAATGATTTTAACAAGGTGTACAAGTTGTTGTGATGCAAGTGGTCTTTGAAAACTTTGTTTTTACTCCTTCTTAGTTGGGTGTTTATAAATGACCATTATTGCTTTGAAATGAATGCCTAGAACACATTTTAACACCGTTATTGAGACTGGAACAGACCTTTAAGATTCTGGGACAAATGCCTGAAACAATTAGATTAATAAAACATGGTATGTAAAATATTCTGGATAATGTTCCTGGTAGAGTATCATTGTTCTTCCCCAAAGAAGTTGAGAGGCTATATAGGCTATATAAACCTAGTTGAAACTACATAAATGGGAATTTATGTAGTCAAAGATAGCTTTGAGCTGGCTGGGTCCAGTTCAAGATTCTCAGGACACTCATCTTCCAATCATCCCCCAGTTCTGTTGCTCTATGTTGTTTTCCTTTCTCTTCTACTGCAGAGATGTGTTTTCATTTAAGTGGAAAAGAAGACTGCAAACACAAGTTTCATATTTTTCAGTCTTTTTTTTTTCTTTTTTTTTTTTTTTTTGAGATGGAGTCTCATTCTGCTGCCCAGGCTGGAGTGCAATGCTGCTATCTTGGCTCACTGCAATCTCTGCTTCCCAGGTTCAAGTGATTCTCCTGCCTCAGCCCCAGAATAGCTGGAATTACAAGCGCCCACCACCACACCCAGCAAATTTTTTTTTTTTTTCCATAGAGACAGGGTTTTGCCATGTTGGCCAGGCTGGTCTCAAACTCCTGACCTCAGGTGATTCACCCATCTCTGCCTCCCAAAGTGCTGGGATTACAGGCGTGAGCCACCGCACCCGACCTTCAGTCTTCACCAGCTCTGATCCAAAACAAAAATCCTGGGGAATGTTTCTGATTAGCCCTCCTTGGATCACATGTTTATTTCTGGACTTCAAAGGCCAGAGAAAATGTGTACTATTATGGTCCATGCTATACCACTTGTGGCCAGTCTGATGCTTGGAAGCCCTAACTAAAACTACATATTTTCTGAATTGAAAGAAGCAATAGGCAGAAAAATAAAAGATGTCATCAAAACTTGAAATAGCATCAGTGCTTTGGAAACAACCTAAGTGTACACTAGTAGGGGAATCAGACAAGGATGATGTGTACCTGGGTTGGAAGGTTCTTCAGATGTTAGAACTGATGGCTATGAAGAAAGTGTAATAAAGTAATTTTAAAAAATTTTGATATCATGTAAAATGAGAAAAACAGGTCTCAAAATTGTGCTCACCATGATGTAATAGAAATGTGTATGCCAGCGGGGTGTGGTGGCTCACACCTGTAATCCCAGCACTTTGGGAAGCCAAGGCAGGCAGATTACTTGAGGCCAGGAATTCGAGACCAGCCTGGCCAACATGGTGAAACCCTGTCTCTACTAAAATTACAAAAAATTAAATGGGTGTGGTGGTGCATGCCTGTAATCCCAGCTACTCGGGAGGATGAGGCACGAGAATCGCTTGAATCCGGGAGGTTGAGGTTGCAGTGAGCCGAGATCACGCCACTGCACTCCAGCCTGGCAACAGAGAGAGACTCTGTCTCAAAAAAAAAAAAAAAATGTGTTTTTTTTCTGGGTTTGACTTCATGGTTTTCATGATCTAAGTTAGGATTGCTGCATCTTTTGACTGCCGCTACAGAGGAGATAAGAAAGTGCCCATAATTGATGAAAGAAATGAGCCAACTTCATGGACGCATAGATCATCATAATTCATGTTGTTAACTCTTACAAGGCAAGTTGTTTCATATTGATAGACATGAGTAGATCTACAGCAGCCTTGTTCATCACTTCCAATATGTCTTGTCCTAAGTACCAACATTTAACTTGAAGATGGAGAGTCTGTGGATAGACTGGAGCTGGTGGTATTTTCCCCGGTTGATGGGACAGTCCCTTTCAACTTGATGGTCCTGCAAAATATTGTTCTATATCCTCTATGGCAACTGGCAGTTTTGTTTCATACTAAGTAAATAGGACTACTTACTTTGTCTAGAGACTGCTTTCTTCAAGCTACAAACAGAAGCCTTTTATGTCTCAGAAAATCCAAATCCTAGTTTTACCAGGCCACTGACTGGCTGTGTGATCTTCAGGCTAGTTCTACAACCTCACAGTGTTTGTCTCTGCTGTGTTTAAAAAAGAGAGAGTGAGTCAAGGTACAGATTCATGGCTTGTGAGATCCCTTTCAGCTTTAATACTCAATGAATCTACAAAATCTATGAATTTGCACTGATTTCCCTGGAGCTGTGCAACATATGGTGCATGCTTACTGGCTTTTCCACAATGGGTCTTAGAGTGTCAGTGACTCCATGTTTATATTTCACACTATGATTAGATTGTAAGGGCACAAATCCAGTCCTGATCAATGAACGTTGGGCTGAGTTTAGCTTGCAATCCACTCTGACCTCTAAATATTTCTCCAACCTGACCCATTTACTCAAAACTGGTCATCCTCCACCTTTGCTCATTGTGATTTGCAATATGCAGTCTATTTTAGTGTATCTGGGAAGCGTCATTTTGCCTTATTATTCAAGATTACTTTTAATTCTAGTCTTTTTATCTAAGCCAATACTTACAAAAATAGTGAAGGACTGGGTTTTCGGTTGTTTTTGTTTCAATTTTCAATCTATTATGGGCCTATACTTATGAAATCTCGCATTTGGATATTGTAGTGGTGCCAAATTGCTATAAGTCTTTCTAAATGCTTCCTCTCAATTTTGTTTATTTTCTACGTATATACATGGATCTGTTTCTAGATTCTCTAATTCTATTCTGCTGGTCTATTTGTCTTTCTGTACTGATATTACACTGTCTTCATTACTTTAGTTTTATTATGAGGCTTAAGATCTGCTAAGACAAGCTCCCTCTCCTCCTAGCCAATCTTTTTCAGGAATAATCAGTTTTTTCTTGTTTTTGTCTCATCTATGTAAAATGCAGAATTAGCATGTCAAGTTTCACAAAGAATCTTGATATGATTTGCACTGGAATTTAATTCTTTATCAATTTGAGGAGAGTTTTGATATTTTTAATGTTTTCTTGTCTATAAGCATAGTTAATTTTCTAGTTAGTGAAACTTTATGAAAGTTTTATTTTTTCCTTTAAAAAGCCCATGCATGTATGTTGTTTATTCTTAGATCACTTATAATTTTATCGCTATTACAAATGCTATATTTATAAAAATTGTTAGAAAATACACTAATATCTTTGTGGAAATTTAATGAGTTTGCAATTGATTTTGGTAAATTAATTTTATGTCCAACTCTGCCCAATTCATCTTCAAATAAAACAACTTTTCCATAGGTGCTTTGTTCTTCATATGGTTGTAATTTGTGAATAATAACAATCTGTTTCTTTCCAATCTTGGTATTTAAATTTATTTTCTTATTGCAAGTGTGTTAAAATACTGTTGTAGTGTTGGGTGATGACTCATGTCTGTAATCCCAGCACTTTGGGAGGCTGAGGTAGAAGGATCACTTGAGTCCAGGAGTTCAAGAACAGCCTGGGTAACATAGTGAGACCCCGTCTCTATTTTTAAATAAATAAAGTTGTATTAGTTGTCTAGGTTTGCCATCGACAGTTTTGCCTCTATCTTTACATGATCTTCTCATTCTCTGCCTTCTCCTTTTCTGATAAGGATGCCAGTCATTGGATTTAGGGACCACTCCAAATCCTGGATGATTCCATCTTGAGATCCTTAACTAATTACGTCTGCAAAGACCCTATTTCTAAGTAAGGCCACATTCTGAGGTTCTGGGTAGACATGCATTTTAGGAGATATTATTCAGTCCACTTACCAAGAAGAACTTTAGGTGAAAAATAAGAGGGTTTGGAGTGGGCATCCTTATCTTACTCATATATCTTTTATTTTTATGTTTTTTTGTTTTTATTTTTGATGGGACCATCACAGGTCACTGGAGCCTCAACCTCCCAGGCTGAAGCCATCCTCTTGCCTCAGCCTCCCAAGCGGCTGGAACCACAGGCATACACCACCATATCCAGCTAATTTTTGCAATTTTTTGTAGAGATGGGGTCTCCCTATGTTGTCCAGGCTGGTCTTGAATTCCTGGGCTCAAGCAGTCTTCCTGCCTCTGCCTCCCAAAATGCTGAGATTACAGGCATGAGCCACTGCACCAAGCTTAGTCATACATCTTAAGAGAATGCTTTTACTATTCTACAGTTACCATAGTTTGTGGATTCTAAGAAACACGATTTTGCCCATTTCAACAACTCTGAAGAGTATCTTAAGAATTCTGATCAGAGTTTACCACAGTTTAATTGGTAGCATTTTTTTTCTTTCTTTGTGGTATGTTTTATAAGTGGTACCTTAGGTTTGATATAATACAGTTAGTTTTTCTGTAAATTTAGTAGATCAAGAAGTCCCCTTCTGTATTTCTTTTAATAATTTTTTTTTGTTTTCCCTTTTTAGTCATGAGTAGATGTTGAGTTTTATTGAATGTTTTTCTCTTCTCCTTTTGAGGTTATGTGATTTTTCTCCCTTGGTTTCTTAATAGAGTAAAATTCATTAACAAACATTTTGATTTTAAACTAGCTTTGCATTCCTTCGGTAAGCCCCATTTGGTTGTAATGTATTACTTTTTTTTTTTTTTTTTTTTTTCTCCTTGATGCAGTCTTGCTCGCCCAGGCTGGAGTGCAGTGGCATGATCTTGGCTCACTGCAACCTCTGCCTCCCGGGTTTTAAGCAATTCTCCTACCTCAGCTTCTGGAGTAGCTGGGATTACAGGTGCACACCACCATGCCCAGTTAATTTTTGTATTTTTAGTTGAGATGGAGTTTCACTATGTTGGCCAGGCTGGTCTCGAACTCTTGACCTCATGATCTGCCTGCCTCGGCCTCCCAAAGTGCTGGGATTACAAGCGTGTGCCACTGCACCCGGCCCATATTACTTTTTTATAGGCATTGTTGGCTTCTTTCTTGCCAATTAAAAAAGAGCTTTGCAACATGTTCCTGAATGATGTTGGCTTATACTTTTTCTTCATCTTGTTATTAATGACTGATTTTGCAATCAAGATCATACTACTAAAAATAATTGATGGGATTTTCCCTTTTTATTCTTTGAAAAGTTTTGTATAGCATTGAGATTATTGATCTATTGACTTTCATTAGAACTTGCCTATGAAACAATCTGGGCGTGTGTGTGTCTGTGTGTAGTGAAGATGTTTAAATATTTGCTCAATTTTTGTAACAGATGAAGAACTGTTGAGATTTTTTCCTTTTTAATTTGGTTTTGTTACATAGATTATGTCTTTTTTTGGTTTTCAAATTTGTTAACATCAAATTGTTCATAGGACTTGTATAAGATTCCTGCTGTGTCTCTAGTGATGCCTCTTCGGTGGTTCCTGATTTAGTTGTTCATTTTAATTCATTTATTTACTTTTCGGGACAGTTTAACTTTGGTTTGTCTGCTATTTCATATCTTAACTGACTCCATGAAGGTTTAGCTCATTGGTATTACCTCCTCCTTTTTCATTCCGTTTTGTTTTAGTTATGCTAATAGCTACTTGTATAATTTTAAATAATATAAATATTTTACTTTTTTAGTTTTTGTTCTCTCACCTTTTGAGAGGGGTGATTTGAGACAATAGTCCTTTCTTATGTCCTTCACGTAGCTACTTACAGGTTAGTTGTCCAGTCCACCAACAATAACTGTCTGTGTTCCCTTATCTTTTGTCTCTTTTAAAAGTACTCCAGATACAGCTAATGTGCAATGAAGGTTTCTACTTATTCAGAAGCAGGTTAAATAGAATCTCATTTTCAGCAACTCACTAGTTGTATGTCACAGATCAAGTTTCACCCCTTCAGGCTGTTTCCTCATCTGTAAAATGTGAATACAGCTAATTTTACATGTTTCTTGTAAGACTAAAATTAGGTAACAATTACAATACCCTTCATAGAGTAGGTGCTCAAAAAATGTTATTCCTCTACCTACTATAATGTAATTTCTGCTATTACAGCATGCTAACATTTGTTTGACAGTAAAAATTGATCATGCACATTTTTTAACAGTACTTATTTAGTAAGTAATCTAATTAAATTTGTAGGAGTGAGTAAAGAGAGGTATTTTCTCTGCCTATGCATATATATTTTATGTAGCAAAGGAAAAATTGTCAAAAACCTAAATAGCTCTATTACATATTTTATAATCTTTTTCTTTAAGAATCATAGATTGTAATATCTTTTGTATCACAGATGCCTTTGAGAATGAAGTAAAATCCATGGACACTCTCTCTGTCAAAATGCAAATGTACACATTCTTTCACATACAGTTCTATATTTGATATCTGGAAGTTAGAAATCCTTTGAAGAATATCCATGAAAGGAGGAGTAAGAATCCCTGTTTTCGGAAGTAACAGTTTTCTTTAAGGTTAGCAGACTGTCATATTTTTGACAACACCGATGTTCTCATTCCACGCAGACTAATATATCCTGAGTTAGAAGATGAGTTTGAAATGGACAGGTAGATTTTTTTGACATTGTTATTTGTTATGGTGTCAGTCATAATGACCCTGAAAAGAAACTGGAAACAGGGAAACAGTTTATGAGCTTAAACAGAATGTGAAGACATTTTTCAACTCTTAGGATGTTCTAAAAAATGTGTCCCTTGTGAAGACCCAATAAATCTGAAATTGAATGCATTTAAACCTTTCAAAACTCTTCTTCTATCTTCCCTTTACTTTGAAATCCATGTTATCCTGGTATGACTTTGTATGAAAGCAGTATCTAAGTGAGGACTGTGCTGAGTATGTCAATAAATAAGTGCAGAATGTCCTTTATTTCTGTTTTAAAAACAAATTGGTTTTTGTTAGACAAACACATGTACATACATACAAAACAGAACGAAAATTGATAATGACACACATGTTGGCCTAATGCTCAGAAATAGAAAAAGTCCGAATCCAAAATGTTCTCAAATAGCTAAAACAATGAGGTATATACAATAATGTAAAATGCAGAAGAAATAGATTTGAAGCCTTGAATTTGTCTTTAAAAATGATAAATAACTAATATATTAATAGCTCCCACTTTATAAGGTGGTGATTAAGATAATATATATAAATATCTGTAGCAAAGTACCTGGTGCATAGACTCATCAAGAATGTTATTAATTCCTCTTATTAAGAAAATATTTATTTATAAATCACTAGGTTGTAGTTCCTCTTGCTGCTGCTTTTATAAAATGAATAGTGAAAATAATTGTGCTGGAGAAGTGGTTAACCTTCTCAAGTGAGAAGGTTTGTTTCCTAGAATTTGATAGAGTTCTGTTTGTTTCCTAGAATTTGATAGAACCATCTACTTAAGAAAAATTATTTGCTATCTAGAAAAAATTCACATGAAGTAGTTACGAACACAAATTATAGGCTTCTTTCATCTTTAAAGATGACTGGAGATAGGATCAAATCTCAGAGAATCTTCAAAGGCAAAATTAGGCTTAATAGTGGTAGTCCTAAGTGTGGACACAGGAAGATTGGCTGTTGGGGGAGGTGGAGGGGATAGGAAAGGACATACTTAACAAAAACAACCACTGATTTACAACTATCCTTTTTACAATCCAGGAAACTTACAAGATTAAAAAAAAATCTCATTCATGAAGGACGTAAATAAATGGTGGGCAGAAAGTCCTGCATTAAGAACAAAGTCCATCCCTAGTCACTAGATTGTTCTGGTGTGCAAGATGACATTCTTATAGCACTGTTAGGCGTTGGTATTCTAAATTTATTAAGGCAAGTCCCTAAAGATGTTTACTCAGGGACTCCCTTAAAAGAATCAATGGTTCTTATTGTGTAGTAGATAAGATGACAAACTCTGATTTCAGAACCAAAATCTAATCTTGAACTTTCATTTGGTAGCTGGATGCCTTTAGGTCAGTGGTTTAACATTTTCCAAGTCTGTTTCCTCATCTGAAAATGAGGATTATAAGATCCCTGACTTTATAGGTTTCTATAAGCATTAAATGTGGTTCTATATGTTTAGTGCACATAGCACAGTGTATTAATCTGTTTTCATGCTGCTATAAAGAGATATCTTAAGACTGGGTAATTTATAAATAAAAGAGGTTTAATTGGCTCATGGTTCTGCAGGCTGTACAGGAAGCTTAGCAGCTTCTGCTCAGCTTCTGGGGATGCCTCAGGGAGCTTTCAATCATGGCAGAAGGCAAAAGGAGGAGAAAGGAGCTTCACCTGGCTGGAGCCAGGAGGAAGGGGGGAAAGGGAGGCAGGGGCAGTGCTACACACTTGTAAACAACCAGATCTCAAGATTACTCATTATCAGGAGAACAGCACAGAGGGGATGGTGATAACCCATTCATAAGAACTCTGCCCCAGGGATCCAATAACCTCCCACCAGGCCCCACTTCTCACACTGGGGACTGCACTTTGACTTGAGATTTGGGTGGGGACACAGATTCAAACCATATCACACAGTATGTAGTACATAAAAAGCACATAGTATATCTTAGCTGCTATGGTTGTTGACACTGTTGTTGATTATTTTGACCTTAATGAATCCTTAGACCTCAAGGAAAGTAGTTGAGAAAAAAAGAAGAGAAGAGAAGTCTTAAAGGACTAAATATACTTATTCAGAGATATCTAAACAAGGAAACAGGAGCATTGTGTACATGAATTGCTATATACAGAAAGTGAAATGCTCAAGTGAAAAAATAAATGAGGTGAAAAAATTCATAGTCATTTCTTGAAGTAGGTGGGAGAAAGTGAAGAACATTTCAACTTCTCAGAAGGTAGCACTGGATGCCTTTCCAGGAGTAGTGTCACCATGGACAACCCACAACATTTCACCATTCATTTGCTTTTATCAGAACCACTTGAAAAAATCATAACTGTATAATTATGGTGGCTGTAATAAACATTTTAATGCCTTCGAGATGTGTGCAATGGTATTTTCCAAAGATCGTTTCTCTGTTATCTTAAGAGGTAAACATAGGAAGATATATTGGAATACATAAAGGATTCACTAACTCTCAAGAGAGTTGAAAAAAATATTTATATTGGTTATTTGCCAAGCAAGTTACATTTATCTCACACTTCCCCTGTTAAACATTTAAAATATTCCTATGTGAGTGATTTTTCTTAGCAGTGATACTGGGGGGATAGGGCAAGACCCAGCTCATATGAGGTATCTCTGTACCTTGATACCATACTTGCGGAGCAACTGTCTCCTATATTTTACGAATATAAATGTAGGCTGTTATTATAGTAAACTTCTATACTGGTTCACAGATTGCTATGCCTGCTAGACCCAGAACCTAGTAGAAAATAGCTTGACCTTAAAAGAATAGTGCTTTAGGAAAGTGAGAAAATAATAAAATAGGAATAGACAATAGCATTGGGGCAATAATAGTGACTTTTGCCTCCCATACAGGACACACTTTGTCCTAAATCAATTATAAATTGACACATGAAGTAATTCAATCAATATTTATTGAGCACCCAGTATGATATGTATAATCAATATACATGAATTATGTGGATAAATCATCTATATTGAATCACTATCCTTGTGTTTAGGTGTCACATAATATAGTGGTGGTGACAACGTTATAAGCAGAAATTATAGAACACTAAGGAATGTGTAGTGACAGAGATGGGCACAGAGCATATCAGGAGTAGGAACACCCAACTTGTCCTGAAGTGGTCAAATGTAGTTGCACAGTGGAGAGGAAGCCCAGAAATGACATTCAGTGGGCATTATTAGGGTTACCTGTTGTTTACAGATATATACATAATGGTGCATATCTGCCTATGCCACATGAAACTTGAAATAATTTGAATATCACAGATTAAACTTTATGGACTAAATCTTAAAGAACTTCGAGTAAGATTTAGTCAGGATAAAAAAAAGTGGTGGAGTAGAAAGGCATTTCAAGCCAAGGAAATGGAGTGAGCAAAGGCTCGGAGCCAGAGACAGCAAGAGTGAGTACAGAGAATATAAATTATTCTTACTGAAGATTGAAGAATTAGATGCAGATGATAAGGTTGCTAATGCAGTCAGGGCAAGACGATAGATGTCCTTGTGAGCCATTGCCTCTGGTGTCCTTTCCTGCGTTTACGCTATTTCATTGACGCCAAGTCCATACGAACTGTTTTGGCCGGTAAGAATGTGAGCAAGAAGTGAGGTGTGCCAAATCTGGGTGGAAAATTAAGAGTCATTCTATAATCCTGTCATTGCTCTTTTTTATATGCATCAAATCAGAAGGCAACCCATGATTAACATATACATGAATAAGAAAGAAATGTTTGCTGTTGTAAGCTACTGAGGTTTGTGGTGCCATTTGTCAATACAGCAAAAGTTGATCTAAGCTGATTATTATAGTAATATTAGACTATTAGACTCTGTTGGGCAATGTAGAGATTGTTTCAATTATACTTTTTTTTTTTTGGAGACCAAGTTTCATTCTGTCACCCAGGCTGGAGTGCAGTGGCACGATCCCGGCTCACTGAAACCTCCACCTCTTGGGTTCAAGCAATTCTCCTGCCTCAGCCTCCCGAGTAGCTGGAATTATAGGCATGCACCAGCATGCCCAGCTAATTTTGTATATTCGGTAGAGACAGGGTTTCCCCATGTTAGCCAGGCTGATCTCGAACTCCCAACCTCTGGTGATCCACCCACCTCAGCCTCCCAAAGTGCTGGGATTACAGGCGTGAGCCACCATGCCCGTCCGTATCTATTATACTTTTATTGAGATATAGCAATGTGCAGAATTTGAGTATCCAGAGTGAGGAATTATGCAGGAAGCATATTTATATAATGTCCATCCTGGTTTAAATAAAATGTGGAATGTTATCAGAAGTCTGTAAATTCTACACACACCCTCCCCTTTACATTAGCCACCTGTTCCCTAAGGATAACCTTTGTCCTAACTTCTATGTTATAGACTAATTTCAACTTTCTATAAATATAAAACTTAGATTATCTACTCTCTGGATACTTTCACAAACATTTATGAGATTTAAGTCTATTCCATGTAGGGTACATTGTTCATTTTATTCATATACAGTTTTTCATTTTATTAATGTATCACATTTATGCTACTATTCATGATTGTTTCTAGTTGTAATTATTTAAAATAGTGCTGTTATGAATATCCTCATGTGATTTTTTGATGAACTTATGTAGGCATTTCTATTGTGAATATACTAGGGAGTATCATACAGTATGCCTATTTTCAACTTTAGTAGATATGGCAAAATAATTTTCCCGAGTGGTTGTACAAATTTCATTCCCGTGAGCAATGTGTGAGAGTTCGAGTGGCTCTGTAGTTGCCAATAGTTCCCATTGTTCATTTATTTTATTTTTAGGCAGTCTGGTTGTCATGCAATGATATCTTTTTTTTTTTTTTCATTTCTCTGATGACTAATAAGCTTAAGGATCTTGTTAACTCTTTAGTTGCCATTTGGATATCTACTTTTGTGCCATCTATTGTTCATTTTATTAGGTGTAATATTTTTCTTGTCGCTCCTAAGAATTTTGGACATATTCTCGATATGATATCTTCATCAAGATGTATTAAAAACACCTTTTATTTTCTCTTTGGCTTTCCTTTTTACTCTCAATACGTTTTTGATAAGTATAAGTTCTTAACATTAATGTAGGAAAGTTTATCTACTTTTTTTTGGATGACTGTTGCCTTCTGTGTCCTGTGTAAGACATCTTTGCCAAACACATCAAAGAAATATGTATGTATTACAACTCATCTTGAATTAACATTTGCATATGGAGATTGAAAACTATCAATTTTTTTATTTCCATAAGAATATCCAGTTGACTCAGTCATTTTTGTCTAAAGTTCCATCCTTTTTTCACATCTCTATATCAGTGTTACTTCTGTCATAAATTGAACCTATCGATATGTATGGATTTATTCTTAATGGCTTGTACAAATTCTATTGTATCTAAATTACTGAAGCTATATAAGTCTAGTTATCAGTTAGTAAAAATCACCAGCTTTATTCTTGAAAATGGTTTTGAATCATCTTGGCCTTCTGCCTATTCACTAATGGAGTCACCTTTTCAATTTGCATACACAATTGCAACTCTGCCAAAATTTGATGGTAATTGCATTGTAACTATATAACAGCTTGAGAATCGATATAACAGTACTGACTGTTTCAGTCAATAAACATGATGTGGCATAACCCTCCATTTATTTAGATATTTAAATCTCTTGATGTTTTACTTTTGATTTGGTTTAATTTGGTTTGGCTTTCTATGTAGAGGCTCTGCATGTCTTAAATTCATTCATAGTTATTTGATTAAAAAGCTTTATGGTATTAAAAGTTCTATATTTTTGTTGCTGGTATATAGAAATTATACACACACACACATACTCTCTTGCCTTCAACAACCTTGCTAAATTCCATTATTCCACAAGTTTATTTTTAGTGTCTCAAAATTTCTAGGTGCACAAGACTATTATCTCCAAATAATGATGATTTTACCAATTTTTAAACTTTTTAAACTTACAGAGAAATTGGAATAATAAGTGCAAACAATAATTCCCTTTGTACAAATTCATTTCTTCTTAATACTTTATTCTATTTTATTTGCTCAGTCGTTCTCCCTCTCCCTTTCTCTAATATGGGCATGTTTCTTTCTAATCAAACTGAGAATAAGTTGCACACATAATGGGCTTTTACTTCCAAGTTCAGTGCATATTTCCTAAGAGTACGCATTATTGTCTTATATAACCACAGTGTAATTATCATCTTTAGTTAACTTAACATTGACAGACTATTTTGATTTACCAAATGATTTCAGTTTTGTTGATCGAACCAACTGTATTATTTGTAACACTTGATTTTCCCTCTAGTATAAGATGCTATACAAAATGAGAAATATTTTTGATTTCCATGTCTCATTAGTCTTTAATGTGGAATATTTCCATAGAATTTCTTTGTCTTTTAGAACACTGACATTTTTGAAGACTATATAGTTCCTGTGTTTTGGTAATAGGATTTTTGGTTTGCTTATGTTTTCTCATGATTAGATTCACGTTACATGAGGGAAGTTGTGTCCTCAGAGCATCATATCAGGAGGCACACGGTGTTCATCTGCCTCTTGCTGATGATGTTGA